>NW_018127931.1:5888628-5902059 GCF_001952655.1 Monopterus albus | reverse complement strand
TCTGTTGTATGTTAGCAGTGCATGACATTTGTGCACTGCAGAAAAAGTTAAAAAACACACAAAAAAGAAGAAAACGAAGAAAAAGCTCGCCAAATGATTCTATGAATCAAATTGTTATTTTTTTGAAAAAATTAGATGCACACAGTGCTTTCTTAGTTAACTTTGGCTGCATTCCTTATTTACTCCTGGCTGGGGACATCACTGCTGCACAGTGGTTCCCCACCACTGAGGTGAATCATGACAAGTACTCTATAACAACACAACTGGAGAAATGTGTAACAGTTCTGAAGGCAGACTGGCAAACCATATGTAAATGCCTTCACAGATCACGGACAAAAGGCTCTGCTCCTCCAGACGTGCTTAACACCTCAGACCTCCTTTCTATTCTCTCACCTTCTCCCCCAGCCTGCAGAATACACAAGGCCTCCGTCTTGACAATAAATTTGGTTTTATTGGATAGGATGTGAAGACGATCTGGCACCTAGCTGGAGATAGCTGTTTAACATCCAAATAAAACTGGGACAGTTTTACCACTATAAAAGAAGTGTTCCAAGATAAAATCAACAAAGAGATACCGTGCCTGTAACCCACATGTATGGTAAATGGTCTTGTTAGGTATTTTTAGTCAGATAGATATTGGTTAGATACTTTATATATTAGAAATGGTTAGTGGAGATAGGATGTCTAGTTAGACTGTTAAATGCTTAGGCATGCTTATGAGTTTCTACAGGGTACATCTGGTCAAGGATAACTAGAGAGAAGAGTTGATGACTGTCAGCAGACAGGGTGTTTAATATTATTATTATGATGTGTATAACTGTAGACTTAGCCATAATGTTCCTATGTTCGAGTCACGACATGTACTAGAGGTCGTGAGAATGTTTTTAGCTACACACCACTTAACCAACAGACATACACATTCACACGTTGATTTGCTTCATGTTTTGACTACTGCTATGACCAGCTGCAAAGCTGGCAACAGAGACGTCTCGGCTGACGTTTCTGTGTAGTATGGGGCTAGCCCAACCGAGGGGATATAATGTATAGGCCTGGTTTGGTTTGGGGTCTTTCACCTTTCATCTGCCTAGGTGCAGTTTGGAGGTGCAAGATGCCTGAGCGTGTAATGTTAATTTTTACCTGTGTTCATGGAATAAATCAACACTGTTTTGTTGTTACTTGGACTGCCTCGTCTCTCAGAGTCAGTGTGGTAAAAAGTACCGGGTACAGTCTTATACTTTTATAGCACTTTTCTACACATTGCAGCACACTATTTCACACTCCCAAATTCACACAGGTGTCATCACCAGGAGCAACTGGGGATTCAGTGTCCTGCTTAAGGACACTTTGACCAGACAAGCTGGGAATCGAACCACTAATATTTTGGTTAGGAGATGATCCGCTCTACCGCCTGAACCACAGCTGCCCAGATAAGAGACTGAAAAGAGACCCATCACTCATTTAATTTCAAGACAGTGGGTTATAAAATCACATACAAATCCATTGTAGGGCCAGTCAACCCCATTTTATGCAGGGGCTGCTCTGCATTCCAACCACAAGCTTCCCCTCTGGTTTACAACCCCCTTATCTGACCACAAGCCCTGGAAGGACTGAAATTATTCTTCCACATGCACATAAACATTACAAGTAAACTTAGTATGGGTATTCTTATAATAGATTATACTATTGTTAATTCATGTTACTACATCTGTTCTTAAGAAGACTGTATGATTATAACTGAAACCAGTTCTTTCTACCTTGTTCAGAAGCCCAGATAGGTAAATCTAGCTCTTAGCCTCCCTCAGGAAAGTTGTGTGTGAATCAACACTGTCACCATCTGACAAACATACTGTATGTTGTGTATGACCCAAGTAGTCTAGTTGACCGTTGAAAAAACAAGTTGGAGTGAAAGTGCAAAAGCAATTTTGCACTTGGCAGAGGTGAAACCAAGTTGGAGTATTAAGTTTTATAAATATTGAGTGTATTTTAAACATATTTATGACATTTTAATTTACTCTAAGTTGATTAGATTTCTCTAAATCCATTTTGACAAACAGCCTAGATTGCCCTCTGTCCTCTAGCAGGCTGTTTTGGAAGTCATTAACATAAAAGCTACATTATTAATGAGCACATTCAGGCTGGAGGTACTGACTCATTTACACTCCAAAAGATACAGTTACAGCCTATTGTAACTATTGAATGACAAATTGTAGACATATTGTAAATCAACCCAGCAAAACCTTGTCTTCTTAGCACAGCACTGGCCTGGTTGTATCATGTTTGGTTGTACCATTATTTGCACCTGAGACACGTCTGTCTGCTTAGGAAATACCTGCACACTGCAGAGTTCTCTCCAGCTACTGGGAAGGTGACCATGAGTATATATTTTTATACAGAATTTAGTGGTTTTGAATAATGGTGTTCTTGTCATATATATTTTTTAGATTATTTGTAGAGTACTATTGCTACACAATGCAGTCAACAGAACAAAAAGCGAAGAGCCAACCATAACAGTGTAAAAACTGTAGGACTTATGGTGGTGTGAAAGTGTTGCCAGAGTGAAAGTCTGTGCTATTTTTATCATCAAGTCAATGTGAATGTCATTACTTACTGAGGTCCACTGCAGGTCACCCTTCTTTAGAAGTTTCCGGATTGTCCTCAGTGCTTTATTTCTCTTTCTCAAGACTCTCAGTGGGTTGAATCCAAGCTGAGATTAGTGTGACATATACAACAAGTTTAAGGTTAATTTTGCCATTCAACACAGTACCAGTACAACATGACCTTTTAAAGTTGATTTATTTACATCAACCTTAAAGCCATTTTCCATTGACTGAAATACTGTGATTCAAACTTGACTAACTAATACAAAGAGTTTGGTATAATAGTGACTGATTTAGTTTAAAAATATGTGACTTGTGAGACATGTGAGACTTACAGCTTCCACTAACTTGTTTCTGAAGAATTCAATGTTGGCAAAGAAGATTGGTGAAGGTATCCTGAAGATCTTTACTCCCTCTGGCTCATATATCTGTGGAGAGTCATACCCAAATTATTTCCTAAATCATGGTAAAACATAAGTAGTTTCTTTAAAGTAAGATCTAAACACAAAACAGAAGGAGGAGAAAAAGTGGGATACTTTTTTCCTCCCCATACAGTAAAAACCCATGCTCTGCTTTATGGTAATTAGCTATAAGCACATTTGGAACAGGTGTTCTATGTGGCAGGTGAAATTAAACTTTCAGCACTTTTCAGACATTTTTTAACCTCCCTCTTCCTGGTAATGTCAAATTAAAGAAATAAGAGTTAAGTCCAGCTATTTCAAATGTTGACAAGAACAAATGGAAACCTTGTAGGTCTGTGGATAAATTGTAGAATAAATGCTTTAAAAGAGTAGTTTGACATTCTGGGAAATAAATCCAGCTGCTAACTGTAGCCTTATATTTAGTGGATAGATATGAGTGTGGTAGCAATAAGGAAATGAATATTTGTGAAATTGTCTTTTTTTTTAAATCATAAGTCACAGAAGATGCAGGATATAAAAAGTATCTTACATCAAAGTAGTCCTTTCTGTCTTTGTAGATATCTGTTCCATTAATGTTGGCCAACACACAGCAGCGAGGGCTGAAAGACATAAACATTTTGATAACATTGCTTTATCTGCTCTGAATGTTTCAAATGTATCACTGAGTTATGGCAAAACTAAAAGATTACAGCTGTGCTGTGGCTCTGCAAGGCTATACAGTACTTAGCATATTAATATACTCACAAGGCTAGCATGCTAACATTTAACACATTTAACAGGTCACCATGTTAACTAACTTAATTTTGTATATTAGGATGCAAACATTTGCTAATTTGCTGGTGTTAAAATAAATTAAAGGAGAAATTTACATTTTGACATGATGACAGTACTAGATGAAAACTAATCACTAAAATTATTACTGTTTATCCTGCGTGGATCATGAATGTCTGTATCATGGTAATCCACCCAGAAGTATTTCAGTCTGGTTGAGTGACCAACACTGACAGCCCTAAAGTCACATTGCTACAGAATGAACTAACAAAGGATGTCAGCCATTCAGAAAACAGCTCAAACTCCATTTATAAAAATAAAACTACATGCTGTCAAGGCTTGGAAGAAAAGTACAAAATAGATCAATAAGAAATTAAGTTTCAAGTTGAAGTATAGTTGAGTTGGTGGCCAGATACTGACAACTGAGTTCTGAGGATGACACTGATCAACTCCACACCAACACCTACAGCCAAACCAAGATCCAGCCCCAGAACAACGGATGCAGCACAGGTAACTATCCAGACCACCTGGACATGGACAAGGGTGAGAAAGAGAGTTTTTTAAAGAGGTATTATGTCAGCTTTTTATTTATTTATTTATTTATTTTTATTCTGTTGCACAGACTGACTATAATAAATCCCCAACAGTGGAGATTTCAGGCAATTTAAACTTTTCTTTTATTATAAATTATTCTTAGACTGTGTAAGAACCTACACAATCTGGTGTGTCCCTCCTCCACAGATATGGGATGTCTCTGAACTGCATCAGCATGCCCTTCAAGTTGACAATGACCACAGCACCCAGCACAGACTGTTAAAATAATGGGTCAACGATTTCAGACAGTCCAGACTCCATTGACTTCATTTGTATGTGGACAGAATATAATGGAGGTCTGAGATTTACCTTTGGGAGTGGATCTAGTAGGAATCCAAGGGCAAAAGTGACAATCATCACTATGATAGCTGACAGTAAACCAGCTACCTGAAAATGACAAAAGAATAATAACATGTTAAACTGCAGAAATGAGGATCACTCCCCTGGTGTCACATGCTGAAACTTATCTTCAGTTTGGATATATTAAAACTGTAGGCCAAAGATGAACAAAAGAGTCCAAAAAACAATTGTTGTTGGATTTTTTTCTATATGGAAAAAAACACAACAACGCAAAAAAGCAATATATGGTAATAATCAAAAATTTAAGTAAGAGCTTTCCAATGGCCAGCCCTGTTTCACAAAGCAAATTCAAGTCTCATTAAACCAAGTTGCAGTTAATCTGCTTTGCTGCAGCTTCACTTTTTTATTGCAGTCCTGTTTATTACTTTAGGTAGTAGAATAACTTATGTTTTTCTCCAAACACTAGAGGTCAGTGCTGTTTTAAAGCTGAATGGTTCCTCACTGTGGATTTGAAGAACTGTGTATTCTGGTTTTAAGAACACTGTATTAATGTCTTGTGTTATGAATTATGAAATGTCTTTTAAAGTTGGAAACCATATTGTTAGCTTCTTTCCCATAGAAATACATTAGTTTCAGGCATTTTGGAAACAATTCTGTTATCCTTACATATTTATACACTCAGTAGATTAGATTTTTTTCATTTGAAAAGTTCGGATCTTGTGATTAAGTAAGATTTTTAGTATTATACAGTAATTTAATGAGTGTACTTAAGTACATTTTCCCACCAAATAAAACTGCCTGGTTTATGTCTTGGTCTTGAATTAGCCTCAATTTAACTTCTTGAGGGTTAGGGGGTTAAGTCAGAGTTAGGGCGGCTGTTAGGGGTTAGGGGTGGCTATGGCTCATGAGGTAGGGCAGTCTCCTGACCAGCAAGTTGGTGCTTTGACTCCCGGTCTCCCCACATGCCTAAGTGTCCCTGAGCAAGAGACTGAACCCCAAATTGCTCCCGGTGTCTTGACTAGCGCCATTGTGTGGCAGCCTGTCATCATCGGTGTGTGAATGTTGTGTGTGAATGGTGTATCATCTCCTGTAAAGCGCTTTGGCCAGTGCAACACACTGTGGAAAAAATGTGCTATATAAATACAGTCCATTTAGTGCAAATTTTGACTGCAGCTCCGTGAGGAATAATAACAGGGCACACTTTCTGCATTACCTGAGTCTTACCCCCTGTGCTCTCCTGCACTGCGCTCCGGGAAAGAGCTGTACTCGCAGCAAAAGACTTAAAGGAAGCCCCAAAGATGTTGCTAAATCCGAAGGCTATCAGCTCCTACAGCCAGGTCAGAGAGAAAGAATGTCATCAGTATCACCTGAGAGTTTTATCTTAATGTTGCAAATCTAAGCATTGCTACCTACATACCTGGTTTCCATCTATAGTGTAGTCATGTTTCACAGAATAGACTTTTGCCACGGAGAAGGCCACCGCAAAACCCACTATAGCCATAGGAAATGCTTCCATTATTGTGTGCTCAAAGATCTCTAGGTCTGGGGCCATGGGAGGTTCATACCTGATATGGTACAAATTTGTTAGAGAAATGTGCAGAATTTCTCCAGTGTTCAACATAGATTTTGTTATTTGACCTTCAGTGATAAAATAACCTCAGTAACCTGAAACTACTTGTTTGTGGTACAGAAATCTTTTTCACTTTCCTGAGATAAAAGATTAGAAGAACATCTCACAGATTTAACTAATTCATTCCTTCAATTTATCAAATATTAGCCATTTTACTACAGATGCCTACTAGTTCCTGCTTCCTGTGAACATCTGACCTTCATCTAGCTTATCTTGCACATACTGTATCTCATTTACACACAGTCGATGAATCAGAGATGCTACCACCAAAGAAATTGAGAACATGAAGCACATTCACTATAGATTGGCATGACAGATGATCACAGATGTGCAGTTAAACAGGGATGTGCTGAAGGTTTTACAGCAGAGGGCAATGATTGATAGATTCAAAATGTCTTACCCTTGTGGAATATGACCAACAACATCAATGCCATATTTCGTCTTGAAGTCAAATGCATATGAAACTCCACATGCAATGACAGTCTAGATAAGAAATAACATAAATCACTAAAAGCCTGACTCACAAGGGTGATTTCAAAGTGTGAGATATTTGTTGGCTGTGAGCAGGGTCCTTTATGTGCCATAAAGAATCTTAGAAATCAGATTTATGGTTGATACTCATACTCATTTCAGTCATAAAAGGTCATCACCCAAATGATTCTTATCATTGTGGCACACTACACATTTAACAAAACTTCAGTGGCTCAGGTTATGGACACCTAAGAGTTGAGCAATGTTGCTCACCATGATAACCTCTATGGGGATAGGTACAGGCAGCTTGGATTTGAATCTGTCATTTATCTCCTTTACAATGAACACCACCACCATGATCACCAAAGAGATCACTACATCACAGACATTGGTGGAGGTGATCTTGTTAAAGATGATTTCCAGGGTCTGAAAAAAATGAACAAGTCAGAGCCAACAGTTTAGAAATCCATGTAACCTGACTACAACAAACAGAAAGTTTTAAGCTGTTCTTTTGCTTACATATATAATTGAGAATGGGCCACTTATGCCTCGGACCGGCAGCCCCAACACAAACTTGAGCTGGGACACCAGGATGTGGATTGCAGCTGCAGTGGTGAAACCAGACACCAGGGTGTCAGACAGGTACATGACAACAAAGCCCACCTGAAATATGCCCATCGCCAGCTGGAAGAAAAGGACATCACGATAATGTGGTAGTGTATATAACTTGCCTCCTTGTACAGAGAGCGTAGATGTAATTGTCTACAACAAAGGACAATGTCTGGACCTGGAGGGGATTTAGACCCAGATACACTAAATGTACAGATATATAAAGAGTGTACACTGTATATCGAATTTCCCACTGTCAATATGTGTTAGTGCTTCAGAAAATCTGCAATTGTATTTATTTGCTACTGAACCAGTGCATCCTGGCTACTATTGCACTAAACATGTCAAATCGACACAACACTCTGCAACACGGCTAATGTGTGTTACTTTTAATGAGATCAAAGAGAAGCACACATTAAGAACTAGAATTATCGCATATGCTTCAACCCATCAGTGACCTGGACTTTTGACCTGTGATCACCAAAATCTAATCAGTTCATCCTTGAATCCAAACAGATGCTTGTGCCAAATTCAAAGAAATTCCCTCAAGAGATTCCAAAGATATTGTGTTCATGGGAACTGGACGTATGTATAGACGAACGAAGGGACAGCCCGAAAACATAAAAGAAGACTACATCCTGTAATTACATGATGATTATGATACATAAAATGGTAATTTCAACTGGCTTTTCTAAGTGTGCATTTGGGACCCTTAAAGGAATAGTTAAAATTATGGGAAATACCCTTCATTACTTCCTTGTTGTGAGTTAGATGAGAAGTCTGATACCATTTTGTCTGGTACCCCTTTGACTGCTAAATATAAAGCTCAAGCCGAGCTGACTTATCTTAGCATAGATTAGGAGCAGGGCGACACAGCTTGTTTAGAGCTGTTATCAGAGTTCCACTTAAAACTTATTGATTCACACATTATACTGTATCTTGTTTGTTTAAACTGTACAAAAACTGAAGTGTTAAAATGACAATTTGTGGTTTTAATGTGTTTTATGCTTAACTGCTATGGACCACTTTGTTGTTTTTGGATAGGCAGACTTATACTTTCAGAGATGGAGCATCCAAATGAAGGAATCTGCTGTGTCACCTTAACATTCCACCACAGTGGTGAAACTAGTTTTTAAATTAGAATAGTTTATTGCTGTGTTGATAAGGTGAAAATGATTCGCCTCCACAGTATGGATTAAACTGCTAAAGAAATTAAATGAGTGCAGTGTGTTAATGTGTTTCACCTGCATGATTCCAGCGAGGAAGGTCACAGAGGATGCTACTAACACTCTCTGCTCGTATAGGTTCAGGCCTTTAAATGCTGTGATGTTGACAAGTGCAGGTAGACCTTCTTCACTTGGGACGAGCCTATTGACCACAGAGCCAATCATCAGACACAGCACTGGGAACGGGCCTGCAGTGAGAGAGGGAAGGCAGCAGATTATAGTTAGTGCCAGGGATAGAGAGTCTGCACAAACTCACTCACATGCCGGCTTACCCACTGAGATGTGTCTAGAGGTGCCCAGGAAAAAGTAGATGATGACAGGGAAGAAGGCAGAGAAGAGTCCATACCAGGCTGGCAGATTGGCCAGCAGACAGTAGGCCAGGCCTGAAATACAAAATACAGTACTATTTATAAAACAATTCATAATCTTCTGTTGTTCTTTTTTAGGGTTACTACATTTTATAAATATAAACAAATTGCCTATTCTGAAATCAGTATTATACCTTTTTACACCCTTACCTTCATAAATGTTAAATAAATTTAATCTGAATTTAAAGTAACCCCCACTGAGAAACACAAAAACAAACTATCAAATGATGAAAATTTTATACCCCTTATGCCCCTTGCATGGGAATATGTACATGCCCATTGAGAGCTGATGTATCAGAGTCAAATTCCTTGTGTGTCCAACACACGTGGCCAATAAAGGTGATTCTGATTCTGATGTAAGCTGAAGCCAAACAACAAGAGCTTATTTGGAGAGTTACTTAAGTTTCTTTGCTATAGTACTGTTCCTCGTTTTCTGAGGCACTGCAGCAAATTTTTTTTTGTGCAGAAATAATATAAAGCTGCATTCACCCACTCCCTTTAGTTATGTCATGCAGTGGGAATGAGCCATCTGATAACTTAAAAGATCTTCATTTTGCAACCAGGCCAGACAGAGTGTGTTTTTATAAAGCAAAACCACACAATACATAATGCATCTTGGAAGTTGTGTTAATTTAGTTCTGTTAATTTTTTTCTCCTAATTTGGATCGGCCACTTTCAGTGAGATTATAGTCGACCTCACTATTAACTCTACAGACCTTGATGATGCATGATGTTGCCAGCAGCCAGGTGGTATAATGAATGGGAGGTTCATGCTGTCCCCTACCCTCCACTATACTGGCCAATCCGAAGGACACACTTTTACAGTAACACCAAGGAGAATCCCTGCTGGTACTCGGCCTGTGAACATACCTAGTTGTGTTTGTTGAAACGCGTGACCAAATCAGGGTTACTGGGAGCCTGGTGAGAATTTAACCTCTGCAGCCATAAAATCAAACAACATTTGAGTTAAAATACTGAGCTTTGCAAGTTCATTCTTGATTTGGAGGAAGGCCACACATTGTTTTTAAAAGCCTCAGTAACAACAAGTAAGGTACACACTTTTTTGTCAAGCTCAGTTAAAAATGTTCAACCTGTAATGATAATGCCCCAGTTAATGGGATTTTTTTTTACAGTGTAACAGTGCAAAGGCACATTGTCCATCCAGGTTTTGTCCAAATCAGACTGGAATTGCCAGATACACTATATCGGACATACATACCGAACAGAAAGTTTTATGTTTGAGCTATTTTCTTTGTACCTTTTGTTTTCCATGTATGCCATCAATATGGGAAAATGCAGAGCTGCTACTATTGCCTCTATTATGCCACTGTGATTTAATGTAGAAATCAAATCTTGATCTTTCAGTCAGATACTGTAAACTTGCTGTTGATATTCACCTTGTAGGACAGCAACTAGTCCAGTGCTGACACCAGACACAATATCACTGAGGAGCCACTCTTTGATTCGGTAGATTTTTATCCAACCAATGACTGGTAAAAGTGAGAGAGCTGCATTCTTGGCACGTTTGGCATCACATCTATAATGATAAACGAAGACATTGAGGCCACATTAAAACAAAAGACATAGAACTTTATAGCACTCATTACTTCTGAAGCTCTAGGCTGCTTCACATGAGGAAACACAGATGAAAGAGACCTAAGATTTTAACAGTGTAAATGAGATTGTGGTTTATTTAAAAACTTGTTTTATGCTTCAGGTGGTTTTTGACAGCGGTTGAAGACAGAAGTTGCACTGAATTGCATCGTACAGGTGTACCCAGTAAAGTGGCTGGCGAGTGGACTTCTCCACTACACTTCAGCAAAATAGCTGCAATGCCTACTTTCTCCCTGGTGTTTGTCTCCAATCAATAAATCTGTCAATCAGTAAATGGGAGTGAATCACATTTACAGTAGCAATTTCAATAGTTGTCAGTTCGCAAATGAAAACCAATAAAGCCATAAGGAAACAGACATCAAAGGCTGATTATTGGTGAGGTTGAAAGAAGAAAAGTAAGAAGAAGAATTAGCCTGTTAAAGAAGAATGGGCAAAATCACTCCTTCAGTTTTCTGCTACTGTGGCAAATAAAAGATTTAGGCTTAACATGCTAAAAATTCATAGACAACTTGATCTCACAAGTAATTTCTATGTTTTATTTTTAAACAAGTTCCACAAAAGTCTTTGCAGACAGATGTGTCATTCAAAGTCAGTTTTGTAAACGAGCTGAAACATCTTGCACACTGATGATCACTTTTGCTCACTTTATTTATTATACATGAATCCATAGTCCTGAACCTTTTTAAACATCTCTGTTTGTCAGTGGAGTTTAGAAGTATACTCAAGAAATATTTATTAACCAAAAGCATTGCATGTTCCTTACGTGAAGTACTGCTTGATGAGGTCCATTTTGGTCTTGCGGTGCCTGTAGACCTTCTGGTACTCCTCAGTGAAGGACTCTTCTGAGTACAGCGGCCTGGCCACCACATACTGCTTTGCTCCTGGTCGCATCATTTTGCCTCTGCTGCCTGGAGGACTGCTGTTTTCTCTCTATGTGGCTCTGAGAGCCATTAATCAGATTTGGTTAGAACGAGGCTCCTGTTTTTCCTTTGAACATCCTTTAACAAAGAACATTTCAAACAACAAAAGTCCAGACCCCCAAATACTGGCAGAGAAAATAAGCCAGATTGCTTACACTGTCCTAGGGGAGACCTGTCAGGCTCTGTTTGAGCACTAGAAACAGATTAATACAAGAGACATATTCTGAATTTTTGCATTGAAATATCTCAGCTCCCTGACTTTTCCAAGATCAACATTCATTTTTAAGATGTGAATCAACCCAGAAAATATTTAATTCCTTCATCCAGTGTCCAAAATACATCAGCATCTCCCCTCTCATGTCACCTCATCTTTTACATTTGAAAACTTACAAAAGTAAAACTTTCTTTTTCTATGTCCTCATGTAATGTACATCACATTATCCCACATACCTGACAATGTCCTAATCTGTCTCGGGTTCCTCTTCTACTTCTTCTTCAAGCTCCTGGAGATCAACTAAGGCTTCAGGTAGATTTGCCATTGGTGAATGCCTCCTCTGCTGTTGTTTATCACAACTGTAATTATTAACAGCAATTACGATGAAGTCTCTGATTCCTGCAACTACTGCACTCTTGCCTTATCCTTGACCATTGTTCTTACTGATATCCATAACACACAACTTTCAGCTGAGGGTTTCCACCCACAAAGAGCATTTGGAAGAAACTGTACAGATGAGGCAGGATAGGGAGGATGTGGACAGAACAATCAGAACAGGACAGGGCATGTCATTTCTATGAAGTGAAAATCAGGTATTTTTTCAGGAGGGGAAACACTGCTATGGGTTAATTGCAGCACTCTGTCATGCACTTCAAGATAAAAAAGAGTTTGTGTACTCCATGAACCAAGTTTGTTTGAGGAATATTTGCTGAATGCAATAGTTATATTTTCCAAGATCTATTTATCTGGTGTGAGAGAAGACACCCTGGTGCTCAGATAATCAGATTCTTGGCATGAAAGTCAAACACTTTACAAGATAAAAATCATGAGTCATCTTAATATTTGACTGACCTTTTATGTTTTTCCTCCACAAAGTGGACAGAGAAGAGAGTTTATGGGAAAGAACTCTTCCTTCAATTTTAAAGCAACACCAGCCAAATTGATAAGAGCAGAAACTGTAGGAGTAAATGGCATGTGTGAGCGTGGGTGTGCTCACTGGTTTCACTATGCTCACTGTGTTCACTGTGTACAGCTGGAATGCAAACTTTACAGGACAGTGTATGAATGACCTTATCAAAGTGTCCACTCAGAAATAAGTGGAAGTAATGCCTGCCCCTATCGTCTCTGGGACAAGTACACATGCCAAGTCCACGGTAAAAGTGTGTGCATGTGTATGTTGTGTTGTGTGTGTATGTGTGACCCCAGATGCATGAATACATCTTTGTGACAACAAACCTATAGTTTTAGAGATTTTAATGGTTATAGTCCAAATGGTTTCATTTGACAGTGATGGAGCATAATTCTACACACAGATATACAGTACTTCTTTATGTGTGTATTTATGTGTATGTATATGTGAATTTCTAACACTGGATGTGTGTTTTTAGTCAGTCATAGTCACTGGAATGGTAGCTCCTGTGTAAAACAAGTGTCCATAAACAAGTGTGATATGACTATATGGCTGTGATCAGGTGATTTGTTCCAGCCTTTGTTCTGTCCACAACTTGTTGAGTAATAAGCAGCAGTGCAGTGAGAGTTGCCAGTACAATGATCTCCTTAATTACACCAACGTCAAAGTTCAAAGTGTTTGTTTTGTCATATGCATAGTTAGGAAACATGTTTCCCTGTACAATGAAATTCTTACTTTGCCGTCCACATGAATGCCACAAAATACAAATGAAATATAAAGTAGAT
>NW_018127931.1:5875623-5888255 GCF_001952655.1 Monopterus albus | reverse complement strand
AATAGAGAATGTATGCTGCATGGGAGCAGCATGTGCAGCAGTCAACAGTCAATGTGCAATTATGCATGTGCAAACTGAGAATGTAAACAGTACATGACGTATTTCCTGGTAATAAACTCCTCAGCTGTTTAGGAGTCTGATGGCAGAGGGAAAGAAAGAGTTTTTCAGTCTAGTGGTCCTACACTTCACACTTCTGAACCTCAAGCCAGAGGGTAGGGAGGCGAACAGTCCGTGCTGGGGAGTGGGTGGGATCTTTGAGGATGGAGGCAGCTTTCCTGCAATCACCTTTAATAAAAAAGGCACAGAAGGAAAGAACACTGTGCTAACAGGCAGATGTGTGCTCACATATTGAATTAGTTTGGGGACAAAATTTCAAATGAGGCCTGGTTAGAGCGCCTGGACACATGCAGCAACTTGGATGTGGACCAGCGGAACTGAGCCACAGTTATGTAACACCATAGACAAAAATCCTTCCAAATCATGAATATCATTTGAAACTCATAAATATATACTCTATATAAAAGACAATGAAATTGCAATTCAAAATTGCATTGTGTACAACTACATAACAAATTTCAGCATATGTGGATCATCAGATATATTTCTTTACTGGGCATTCATGACTTATTAATTGCTTATCAGACATGACAGAACACACTCTTACTACAAATGACAGCAAGAAAAGAGGACATCTGTGATAATGTCTTTTATTACAGTTTTATATTGGCTTATAGAAAAAGAATAACTGACAAAACATAATAAATGATTGGTCTGCTTTACTGTAAAAAAACAATGAATTTCAGATAAGAACACCTTGCAACTTCAGCACAGTGTTCTTTGCTGTTCTGCTGTTGTTAACAGGATGTGGTGAGGCAGACAAAGAGGATGTGAAGTATGTTGGAGTAATCAAGTAGCACCACTGTGAAATGTCACATCTGATAGTCATTACTGTTGCTTTTTCCAGTTGAGATTGCAGATAGTACATACAGATAGTATATACATTCACTGGCAACTTCATTAGGTTTCTTTATATTTTTGTCCTCCCCAACTACATACACGAGAAGGTCAGAATATTAGGAACACCTCTGAATATAATGTAGTCCAGTACAACACCACCTTTAACTATGACCTCAATAATAAACATATAATAAAATTTATACATTTATGACAAGTTCACCAAAAATGAAAACCTTTTAAGCTTCATAAACACAGATGTTAAGGAAGAGGTGTTGCATTGAATTTCATACATTTGTACAGGTGTACTTAATAAATTGGCCAGTGAGTGCCGATAGACTGGCTACTGCAGGAAAGTGAAACTAAGACATTTGGGAACTGTAGTCCAATAGACACCTGAATGCTGATGGAGCTTTTGGGCTTGGAGATGACAAATTTTTATCAGAAAACCTACATTACAAAATTGGGCATGGAGTTTGATAGACACTGACATTCACCAGGTAGGGGAAGTCTAAGAAATATACTTCTGAGATGCACTATGGGAAATGCTGAATTTGGAATTTTGGTGCTTGAGCTATACTAAAAGTCAGGATAGCTCAACAACTCCAGTTTTAGACATTATTTTTTATGTGTGCACCAGCTTTATGTCGTTACAATGTTAAATCACCAGATTTTTAAAAAATTTGTCATATGAAAAATCAAATTATTATCAAAATAACAGCATTTGCTATCTAACTTTTCAGCTTTTACTAAGGGGAAAGTTTATATTTCACTTCACCACAGATGAAAATGTGGGCCCCTTGACATCACAGCACCTGTTCCTGTGGTAAGCGTATTCACTTCCTGTTTACTGTGCCTGCACTGTGTGCCATGATGGCTCCTCTCTCGCTCCCCTAGTGACCAGGGCTGGTGGCATGGGCGTGGCAGTTAGGTGCAGGTACAGCTGTGGCTACTTCTCTCATTAATCCTCCCATTACTTAACTGGCACTCAGATGCTTCACCGTTACCAGTTCGTTCTGCAGATCTTGCTGTAACTTCGTTGGCCAAATCATCTGCTCAAGCTTTGAGAGATCCTTCCTACACTTCTTCCAGCTCTCAAGCTGCCCAGCTCTGCTCTGCTTATTTGCTTGGTACAGACATCTCAAATACGCTGTTGTTTTCCCCACTCTGCACAATCTTACCTGCCTGGTCCTGTGGTCTCAATCACACTGATGACTACCCTGCTCAACTCTGCGCACCTGCCTGATCCTGATGTCTCAGAGATGCTGTTGACTTCTCTGCTCTGCTTAGCTAATCTGTCTGATCCTGATCCTATTCAGATTGTTCATGTTTATGAAGAATCTTCCATGCAGACTAAAATTTGTCATGGCGTTCCACAAGGATCTGGGCTAGGTTCAATTTTTTTCACTTTATACATGCTGCCCTTTGGCAATATTATCAGGGAAAACAGCATAAATGTCCATTGCTACACAGATGATACTCAGTTATATTTATCTATGAACCCAGATGAATCAGATCAGTTGATCAAACTTCAAGCATGTCTTAAAGACATAATGTCCTTGAAATTCACTCATAAACTAAGTTTCTAGAACTGCCTTCTTTCATCTGTGCAGTATTTCAAAAATCAGAGACACCCTGTCTCAAATGACACCAAAAAACTGGTCCATGCATTTGTTACTTCCACTGCTCGACTACTGTAACTCTTTACTATCAGGATGTCCCAATAATTCCCTAAAAAGCCTCCAGTTAATCCAAAATGCTGCAGCCAGAGTACTGACAGGAACTAACAAGAGAGATCATATCTCTCCCATATTAGCTTCTCTGCACTGGCTCCTTATAAAATCCAGAATAGAATTTAAAATCCTTCTTCTAACATACAAAACCCTTAATGACAAGGCTCCATCATATCTCACATCAAATATGTTCAGCAAAAAATAGCTAAAAATATATCAATATTGGCAAGGGTTAGATATATGCTGGACGTGAAAGCACTTTGCATTTTGTATTCTGCATTGATATTACCATATTTGGAGTATGGCGTTGAAAACTGGGGAAACACTTACAAAAGTTCACTTCAACCATTGTACATATTACAAAAAAGAGCGATAAGAATTGCGCATAAGATGGGGTATAGGGATCACACCAATGGAGCTTTCATACAGTCTAAATTGTTAAAATTCTTTGATTTAGTGGAATATAAGACTGCGGTGTTTATGTATAAAGCCAGGAACGACTTATTACCTGGTGGCATCCAAAAGTTATTTGATGAAAGAGAAGGGGGTTATAATTTAAGGGGTCAGTTGAATCTAAAAGTTCATGCTATACGTACGACCACGCAAGAAGTAAGAGATTTAATCAAGAATGCAGGAAGGAAACACTGTTTTAAATTTTCTGTGTATTACTTGTCTGGTGAAGAAGAGAATTACCTATGTAGAGATACTGCTTGCAGCCAATGATGCATGAAATTTTTTGTATAAGATGATGTTATGGGGTAGGACTGGATAAGTCTGACTTCTTCCTACTCCATTCAAACATGTACTAGGTATAAGCAAACTGATTCTGAATCAGCATTGGTTGGATTTGTATAATTATGTGTGTGTTGATGTCGTTTGTTCTGCATGTTTGAAAGAATAAATCAAATCAAATCAAATCAAAGACCTCATAGAGCCTTATCATCCAAACAGAGCACTTCACTCTCAGAGTGCAAGTCTACTTATGGTACCTAGAACCATTCTACTTCTGTGGAATGGAAGGCAGAGCCTTTAGCTATCAAACCCCTCTCCTTTGGAACAACTCCCAGTGTCAGTTTGAAGGCAGACACTCTCTTTACCTTCAGAATTAGGCTTAAAAGTTTCCTTTTTGGTAAAGCTTATACAGTAGTTAGGGCTGGCTCAGGTGACCTCAAGCCTTCCCTTTGTTATGCTGCTATTAGCCTAGACTGCTGTGGGGCCTCATGATGCTCTGAGCTCCTCCCCCTCCTTTCCTCTCATCACTCTCCATGCATTTATTAGCCTCCATTACATGTCACTTACTGTGCATCTCCTTTCTCCTGTAGTGTGTTTTCTCTCTCCCTGTACCTTTCAGCAGGTTGCCCTGGCTCCAGAGTGCAATGCTTCTGATGAGCAGTCACCGGCCACATTAACCTGCCCAGTGTTTGATTGTTTGTTGTTTGTCTTGTTTGCTTTTCTTTTCTCTCTCTTCTCACCACTCACACCAACCGGTTGAGGCAGAAGGCTGGCCACCAAGAGCCAGGGTCTGTTGAGGGTTTCTTCTGTTAAAGGGAGTTTTTCTTCTCCACTGTCACCAAGTGCTTGCTTAGGCATAATAATGATGATGATGATAATAGTAATAATAATAACAACAACAACAGTAATAATAATAATAAGTATACACTAAATTGGCCGTATGAGCGAGTGTGGATGGGTGTGGTTGTCTGTCCCTAAGTGTCAGCCCTGTGATAGACTGGTGACGTGTCCAGGGTGGAGCCCGCTCTCATCCAATTTCAGCTGTGATAAGCTCCAGCTCCTCCATGACCCCTATGTAAGGCTGTGTTAGGAAAACCTGCAAGTATATTCGACTGAGCAAGTGTGCATTTTATTGCTGAGGAATTTATCTGCTCATTACCTCCACTAAGTAGGTTATATTTTTACTGCAATTTGTTGGTTTGTTCGCAGCAAAAATCAAAGGTTTATGAATGATTTTTTTTTTTTTTTTAGAGGTAGGGTATGGCCTACAGAAAAATAAAAAGTAGTAGCTTTGGGAGTGATCCAGATTATCATCCTGATCCACAAATTGCTTTAATGGATTTATGGTGAACTGAGCTGTCTTGGCAGAGGTTTGTACTCTCTGAGTACTGTTTAGTTAAAAATATGTTCCATCCATCCATTATCTATACTGTTTATTCCTGAATAGGGTCGCAGCTGACATTGGGCGAGAGGAGGGGTACACCCTGGACAGGCTGCCAGTCTACCTGACATGTAGACAAACAACCACACACACTCACTGTTACGGGCAATTTAGAGTCACCAGTTATCCTAAACTGCATGGCTTTGGACTGTGGGAGGAAGCCGGAGTACCCAGAGAGAACCCACATAGTCACAGGGAGAACATGCAAACTCCAGACAGAAAGGCCCCAGGCTGGCCAGGACTTGAACCCAGAACCTTTTTGCTGTGAGGCAACAGTGCTAACCACTGCACTTATTTCTTCTTCTTCTTCAAAAAATTCATCTAACAGGCTAATAGTCTTGATGCCAAATGTTTTCCTGGCTCCAGTTTCATACTGAATGGCACATACAGTATAACTGAGCAGGAAGTACATTTCCCAAAATGACTACCTGTTTCTTTAGTTGTGTGTGAACTCTTGTGTTTAAAATGCTGCTAATATGTTGTTTGTAAGCTCTTTACTTGTTCAATTTAATGTGATACCTCAGAATTATTCACCACTAAAGGACAAAGATTATTTTTAACCAAAACCAACAGATAACAGCAGTGTGATTTTGTTTCTCTCCTCAGGGTCAGTGGTGTTTCCAGATGTTTAGTGACCCATCAGTGGGAGAAATCAGTGTTTATGTCTCTGATCAACCACAGCCACATGGTAAGCAGTACTCACCCGGAGATGAATGTTGTGGGGCCAGTTTCCCTTTCTATTATCAATAGTAGTTTATCCTCTGGGCTGGTCCCAAGGAATTTCAAACATGCGGTGGTGCAGCCATTGATTAAGAAACCTGCTGTAGATCCCACAGTGCTTGCTAATTTATGCCTATCTCTAATCTACCATTCCTTTCCAAAGTTCTTGAGAAAATAGTTTACACTCAGTTACTGGCTTTTCTGGTAGAGCATAATATTCTTGAGATTTTTCAATCAGGGTTTAAAACCCTGCATAGTACTGAATCAGCTTTGGTGAAAGTCTTAAATGATATTTTTCTTGCCACCGACTCAGGGAACTGTGTCATCCTAGTGCTCCTTGACTTGACCACTGCCTTTGATACAATAGATCACAATATACTTATTTCTCGATTAGAGCACTGGGTGGGTATTCGGGGTATAGCTTTAGAATGGTTTCAGTCTTACCTTAAGGATAGAATATTTTGTGTGAAACTGTGGCTTCTTCTGAGCCACTTTTGTATGGGGTTCCACAAGGCTCAGTTCTTGGACCCCTTCTTTTTTCTCTTTACCTCCTCCCACTTGGCTCCATACTTAGGAAACATGGCATCTCCTTTCATTGCTATGCAGATGATAGCCAGCTTTACTTACTGGTTAAAAAGACAAATCCGTGTGTTAGGTCACTGCTTGAATGTTATGAGGACATTAAATTTTTGCTCGCACTTAATTTTTTTAAGCTGAATGAAGAGAAGACTGAGGTGATGGTGTTGGGTCTCCCTCCAATGACTTGGGCTTTTTAGCTCAATATAACAAGAAAAATATTTCAAACCTGGGGGTTAAGATGGACCCTGATCTAAAATTTGAATGCCAAATTGCAGCTGTTGTAAAATCTAGCTTTTTTCAAGTAAGGCAGTTGGCCAAAGTAAAATCAGTGGTCTCTAGACGGCACTTTGAAACACTTATTCATGCTTTTATCACCACCAGACTGGATTACTGCAATGCACTGTATCTGGGGATTAACGAGTCCTCTATCCCTCGCCTCCAGATGGTCCAAAATGCTGCAGCACGTCTTTTAACAGGTAAAAGTAAATATGAGCACATTTCTCCAGTTTTGGCTTCCTTGCACTGGTTACCTGTTTATTTTAGGATCCACTATAAAATTTTATTATTTGTTTTTAAATCCCTTCATGGCTTTGTACCTTCCTATTTATCTGACTTGCTTCACTGGCACTCACCTACACGTTCTTTGAGGTCAGCTAATCAGTTACTTTTGAGTGTGCCCAGATCAAAGCCCAAGCTTAGGGGTGATCGTGACTTTGCGACTGCTTCCCCCAAGCTATGGAGTGATTTATCCATGTGTGACTGCCCATCAGACAAGCCTCTTTATTGCCTGTTTTTAAGTTCCTTTTGAAAACTCATTTATTCTGGCATTTTGATATTTTATATTGATGTTGATTTTATCTGTACTTGTAAGTTGTGTTTATTTTTAATGTATATTGTTATTTACACTGTACAGCACTTTGGTCCACTTTGGCTGTTTTTAGTGCTTTATAAATAAAGTTGGAATGGAATGGAGATGAATGGTATTCCATGTTTAATCTTTTGTTCCTCTCCAAGCCCTGAACTCACACTCAGACAGGGGACATTTACTGAGAGAAATAAATGGTGGGCTTGTGCCAAAAGATTTTGAAAAACTGATCTTAAAAATAACTGCAATTTTCTTTAACTGCTGCTAAAGCCACAGGACAGATTAAAGGCATAAGCCTTTCAGTTTGACATTTGACTGTTTATTTTGCACAAAGAATAAAATTCATGAGGTATCACATCAAATGTGCTGCTGTATTGTTTTCAACATAATACAGGACACAAATGATTTACAAATCACTTTTTTCAGTTGTTACATTCTGTTCTAATATTCCTGGATTTCCTTCCTGGAATCTGACTGATTGCACTGCTATTTAAACGTAGAAAAACAACTGCGTTGTATAAGTTATGAAACATGTTACTTGTATTGAGAAAATCACATTTTATAGGTCTGGACTGTTATCTTGTGATAATAGTCGGCTGTATTGAACCATAAAACTACATTAAGAAACAGATACAGTATAACCTTCTTCAGTATGTTGTGAAATCAGCATGTGCAAGCTGTCTCAATGAGAAATGGCTACAATTAGAAGCTAATTCAGTCAGTAATACCGAAGAATCAGAATCTGCTTTATTGGCCAGGTGTGTTGGACACACGAGGAATTTGATTTTGGTACATCGGCTCTCAATGTGTACATACATATCCCCATGCAAGTGGCAAGCAAACAATGAACCAGCATAAGGTTGTGTAATATAACAAAGTAAGATGTATTAACAAGCAACAAACAGTGCAAACAATGCAAAATAAACAGTATAAACAAGCAGTAAACAATGTAGACAGACACAGGAATGCTCATTGTGAAATGAGATAAATTGGGATAAAAATATAGTACTTAAAAACAGAGACCTGTACGGATCTGTATAATCTGTACAAGGTATATTTGCAGGTATTTCACTGAGGGTTATTGTCCAGTCATACTGTCCTGGGTTGTTCATCAGAGTGACAGCTCTGGGGGAAGAAACTGTGCCTGTGCCTGGTTGTCTTGGTGCACAGTGACCTGTAACGCTGTCCAGAGGGGAGGAGTTCAAACAGCTTGTGTCCAGGGTATGAGGGGTCTGCAGTGATCCTCTCTGCCCTCCTTTTGACCCATGAGGTGTACAGGTCCTCCATGGAGGGCAGGCTCACACCATTGACCTTTTCTGCAGTCCTGACTGTAATACACAATTAAATGTGCCTAAGAATCAGAGAGCATTCATAGGGAAGCTCAGTATATTACCATCCGCTATTTTATTGATTGCTTAAAGAAAACATCAAAACTGTTTTCTACACCATATTTGTTTTAGACACTTTCCATGTTACCACTGACTTAAAGAAATCACCTTTTAAAGAAGCATAATGACACACAGAATAGCTTTTTAAATATTGGTATAATGCATGAGACTGCAGTGTACACAAGTACCTGATGCTGTCTTGAAGTCTTCTTTGATTTAATTCTAATTTGTCCTGTATCGCCCCCTTGAGGACATTGGTTTATTATCTCCACAGAACACCTGGGTAATGCATCTGCCATGCACACATTTAGTTCTTTCATTTGTTTGTACATACTTACACTATGTGTTGGTTCTAACCTTAACCCAGAACCTATTCCTAATTGTAACCCTTTGGAAAATTCAAGTTAGAGTGTCATTTCAGACAGACAGACACACACACACACACACACTATTGTCACCCAATATGACAAGATTGTCAGACACTAACACAGTAAGAATTCTACAAGAACAGTCGTTTAGTAAACAAGATTAACTCACTGAAATTCACAAACCTTCTATCACATTCTGTACTACTTGGATCCAGGGAAGTATAAACAAACATTTGTAGAATCAATCATTTATAAAACACTACTATAAATAATTTGATACAAATTTTTAGAATGCTTTGAGGGATATAAACAGGAAGTGTGATGTTGTCATGAAGCCATTAGTTTGTTATGGGCTATAATCTGAGCACTTCCATTTTTTAGTTTATTTTTGTTCCTATTTTGTCAAACTGAAACCATAAAAATGTGCAGAATTTGCTATTAGCAGTTCTTGTTAACAATGTGCCATTGGCTGTACAGACAACTGTTAACAAATTACTTTGATCCTAAAAAGAACTTAAAAACATGATGATTCTCAGGCCGGTCCTCCAGTTATATGGAACATCTTTTTCCATGATTTCTAGGAGGATTTATGGACACTGATTTGCAATGAACACTGGACATAATAATATTTTGAAGAAAATGTAGGTCACACTGTCTATTATCGACCCCGATTCTGCCTAGCCCTTGGATTTGTAAGCCTGCTCTCTGTTTTAGAGTTTGTTTTTTTATTGCTCTGCTGCCTACATTACCCTTGCTCTGTACCTCCTGTGTTTCTAGTGGTTTTCTGTATTTTTCTGAGCTCAGTGGACTTTTACTTGTGTGCACATTTGTGTTTTTGTTGTTATTGTCTGGCTGGTTTTTCCTTCAAGTACTGGAATGGTTATTTTTTTCTCCCAGGGTAGCAGTTCCTGGCCTTTTGTTTTACTTCTTTATGTAATTTTTGTTTTCTGAACTGCTCTCACGGTGCCTTCCTCTACCCCCCTATATGTTTCTACTACTTGTTTTCTCCCCCCCACCATCACACGAGACCACTCCTTCAAGAACACTGTGAGATGGTCCACAATTATCTGTCACAGACGTCACCTCTGCTGGGTCCTCCACATACCAACTTGTCTGATTTGTTTCACTTGTGTCCATCTCAATGTTCTTGTATTAAAACCTTTCAACTTACTACTGACTCCTGTGTCATGCATTTGGGTACACAGCTGAAGCCCTTATTTGACATTTACTGGCTGTGAAAGTCATGGCATTGCATATAGCTGCCTTGGCAGCATGCACATCCTCTCATATGTTTTTTCCCCCTCAGTCTTCTGCAACCCATCCCAGATTACCATGACAGAGGAGCTACTAAACATCTGAGAACTCAGTCTGAACACCTTTTCTCCTGTTTTTGCTAATGCAAATAAGCTTTGTGGACATTCTGGTCGGAGGGGCAGCAGCCCTCTATGGGACTTGGAGAAAATGCTGGCAAGGTAAGAAAGTGGGGGCCCTGGTTTAGTTGCGATAGAGGACCCAGAGGCTGCTCCCATCTATCCATCTGGTAAGTGTCTGTTCTCTAGCCAGCAAAATAGTTGAAGTCCTTCTTGTCAACTGGACTAACCCTGACTCCTCACACGCTGCTGCTCTGTGCTTCACAGAGACATGGCTCAGTGACTCCATCTCAGACAGTGCAATACAAATACAGGTATACAGAGCAGATCATATAACAAAGTTGTCTGGGAACACGAGGAGGTGGAATCTATTTCTACATAAATGAAGGTTGGTGTAAACATGTCACAGTTTTGGAAATAACTTTCAATGTGGACTTAGACTCTTTTCAACAACTGCAAACCATTTTATTTTCCCAGACAATTTTTGACGTTCATTCTGGTCAGAGTGTATACAGTATAAGACTGCAGGCCCACGCTAGCACACTACAGCACCTGGCTGACCAGATAACTAGCATGGAACTGAAACATCCCGACTCCCCACTCATTGTTCTAGGGGATTTTAACAGAGCAAATCTCACCCACGAAGTGCCCAAATACAAACAGCACACCAGGGACAATAGCACATTGGACCACTGCTACACAGTAATATCACTCTCTCCCCCGTGCAGCCCTCGGACTCTCTAATCACAGCATGGTCCATGTCATTCCAACCAATAGACAGAAACTTAAAGCTGCAAAGCATGTGGTCAAAACAGTGAAGAGCTTGAATAAGCAGGGAACATCAGAGCTACAGGCCTGCTTTGACTGCACAGATTTGAATGTATTTGAGGCTGTGTCTACAGACCTGGATGAAGTTACTGACAACACTGTGACATCATGTGCGTGTGCCCACCAAGACCTTCTGCATATGCAACAATCACAAGCCGTGGTTCACAGTAAAACTCAAGCAGCTTTGCTGTGCCAAAGAGGAGGCCTACAGGAGTGGAGACAGGATTCTGTACAGGCAGGTCAGCAACACACTGACAAAGGAGATCAGAGTATCAAAGAAGAGCTATTCCAAAATGCTGCAAAACTAGTTTTCAGCCAACAATCCCTCATCTGTGAAGAGAAGCCTGAAAAACATTACTGGCTACAGGAACAGGACAGGAAGCAGCAGGTGAGGCTGGAGAAAACCACATCAGCACAGGTGCCCCCCACGGATGTGTGCTCTCCCTGCTGCTGTTCTCCCTCCACACAAACAACTGCACATCAGGGGACCCCTTTGTTCTCAGATGACACAATTGTCATTGGTCTCATCCGAGATGCTGAGAAGTTGGCCAGGGGGTTAGCAGCTGGTCCTGTGGTGTGGTTGTAACAACCTGAAGCTGAACAGTGGAGATGACAGTGGACTTAGGAAGAGCCCCCCCCCCCCAGCAACCAAACAGGACAAGTACAGACTTCAGCGGACAGTCAGGACTGCAGAAAAGGTCATTGGTGTGAGCCTGCCCTCCATGGAGGACCTGTACACCTCACGGGTCAAAAGGAGGGCAGAGATTATTTCTGCAGACCCCTCACATCTGGACACAAACAGTTTGAAGTCCTCCCCTCTAGACAGCATTACAGGTCACTGTGCACCAAAACAACCAGACACAAGGACAGTTTCTTCCCCCAGGCCATCACATTGATGAACACCTAACCCATGACTGCAACCCTCAGTGCAGTAACTTGTAAATATACTTTTATCTATATCTCTCTGAAAAACTGCATATAAACTGTCTGTATATAATTTTTTCTATATTATAAATACTTTTATTTTCCTAATGCACATTCCTTTTTCTTGTTTATACTTTTTTGTTCTCTGTCTTGTTTACTTGTTTATTTGTTGCTTTACAGAAGAGCATTGTATGTGCACATTGAGACCCACTGTACCAGAGTAAAGTTCCTCATGCATCCAACACACGTGGCCAATAAAGCTCATGCTGATTCTGGGTGCTCCAGCAGACCACAATCAGTTTCACCACATGTGCAAAGATTACAATATGATTTTATTGTATTTTAAAATTGGTGAATCATATGGTTACATGCGAGACCCACGAATAATTCATGAACTTGATGCAGCTGTGAGTAAAGTGCACTGTATAACTGCTGCTGGTTAAAGAACCAGAACCTGTAATGCTGTCTAGAGGGGAGGACTTCAAACTGTTTGTGTCCAGATGTGAGGGGTCTGCAGTGATCCTCTCCACCCTCCTTTTGACCCATGAGGTGTACAGGTCCTCCATGGAGGGCAGGCTAACACCAATTACCTTTTCTGCAGTCTTGACTGTCCACTGAAGTCTGTACTTGTCCTGTTTGGTTGCTGAGCCAAACCAGACAGTGATGGAGGAGCAGAGAACAGACTTGATGATTCCTCTGTAGAACTGTATCAGCAGCTCCTGGGGCAGGT
>NW_018127931.1:5873579-5875406 GCF_001952655.1 Monopterus albus | reverse complement strand
CTACACCACAGGACCAGCTGCTCAACCTCCCGTCTGTAGGCTGACTTGTCCTCATCTCGGATGAGACCAATGACCGTTGTGTTATCAGCAAACTTTAGGAGCTTGACAGAGGGGTCCTTCAAGATGCAGTCGTTGGTGTAGAGTGAAAACAGCAGAGGGGAGAGCACACATCCCTGGGGTGCACCTGTGCTTATTGTCCAGGTGCTCCAGGTGGTTTTCCCCAGTCTCACCTGCTGCTTCCTGTCTGTCAGAAAGCTAGTAATCCACTGACAGGTGGGGGCAGGCACAGTGAGCTGGGTCAGTTTGGAGTGGAGGAAACTCTCCTCTCATGACAACAGTCAGCCAGGTTTCCACCCTGCTCTATAAAGGGCATGGGAGGAACTGGTTTCGCTGGACTTAACTAAAGCCAGCCTGACACCACCTGCGCACGATGTATTCCTCCCTATGATAATGTATTCCCGCTAACACCTGTGGTCACCAAAATTGCAAAACACTGAACGCTTGCAGGAAAAGAGAGCCCTTTGACAGTTATTGTGTAACTGTATTATAATGTATTAATACAGAAAGACAGATGGTGTCAGTGTATCTAATAATACTAATAGCCTCACTGTTTCTGTATATTAGTGAAAGACATAAAATAAACAAAAACTAAATACCATACTATATATGAACAGTATAGTGCATTGTTCTCTTTTTATGTAACCTACTTTTTTAATTCATGAATGTAGCCTAATATTTTGTTTCACTGATATGGCAGAGGTCAAATAGTAGGCTATATATTTAACGGAACAACAAATCAGGGCCAATGTACTGTATGACTGTGTGCATGGGGTGTTATAAACACGTGTTTGGTGTGGAGACATTTATGAATAATTAGTTACATGATCTTAGCAAAGACTTTTGGGACTTGCCACAAGAGGAATCCCCATGACTATTGCACATGGGGGGCAGGACTCTGGTGGATCAGCTGTCATCATCAGGCTCCCTGCCCCCAAATTGCCAGAGAGCAACACGAAGTAAAGAGCTCTCACTCTGACATTAGTTTTCACAACAGAGGCGTAATTTGATCCTGCTCTTATTATAGACCTGCACCATATTTCATGTCATCACATAAATTATTGTACAGGCATTACTTAAAGGAGCCCAGAGGAGTCAGAGGGGCCACCAGTGGTCACTGTTTGCAGATACAAGCATTTTATGTTGGCATCTCAGTCAAAAGTATTGAGGACCATTATATGTTTTTTGCTCCTGATCCCAATCCCTTGTCTACTCAGTACAGTGCAATACCTTTGATATAATCATAACTCTTTTGCTTCATAAATACAGATGTCCATACTGTATTTAATATAAAAGCCTAGAATAACCTAGATGTAAGAAAACATACCCTTACAAGTTTTCATTGATATTTTTGTACTGTATAGTATTTTTTTTATAGCCTATTCGTTTATAGTTATCACTGAGAACACTAGGGTCATGTTCTCTGTATTTTTGTCTTGGAATTTGTGGGTTTAGCAGTTGGAGTGACATGCTACAATTAAAATCTTACACATGATGAATATCTTTTGGTAGATAGGCTAAATTATATTTAAATTTGATAAATATATCAAACTTCTCAGTGCAATCAACTTCATCTAAATAAAAATTTGCCTAAACCTGGAAACATTTCCTGATAAAAATGAAGATCAGATCAAAACATAAAGCAAAGCCCAGAATCTGACTACTGTAAACATTCTATATAGTAAATAAACAGTGACGTGTGGTCAGGGGAGGCAGGTGAGGCAGAGCCTCCTCTGTCAATCTTGAAAAGAAAAAAAAGTTAACCATAAA
>NW_018127931.1:5852332-5873558 GCF_001952655.1 Monopterus albus | reverse complement strand
GCGATGAGGCAGCACTTTGCTGTGCCTCTCGGTGGATCGTGTAATCCTCACAAACTGTATGCGATGCAAATAGTGTGTCGCTGTCCCTCTATATATCGCAAATAAAATGCTTTCAAACACTCTGATTATATGCGCTGCCTTGCCATAATCTGGATAATGTATACAATGTAGTTCTGTAACGTGTTTAGGCTGCAGATTAACCATAAAACCCAGTAAAAAAGTTACTCGGTGAGGCAAACAGTACGCCTGCCTCAAGGCAGAGGGCGCTAGTAGTAGAAATAAGCTCAACTGGAATAAATTGTAACCTCAAATTAAATATGGGTCACGTTTGTGTGAAGAATGCTGATATGAGATATAAAACATAACGCATTGTCTGTTAACAGACTATTTGTTTTTGTAAATCTGACTGTAAAAGAGTTAGTGCCTCACCAGCTGTCAACCTCAGCGCACGTCACTGTAAATAAACACTTTTTATTATGGGCACATTTTGCTTGGGACATAATGCATTTGTTATTTGTTATCCAGTCATATAAGGAACTGATAATTTTTTTCCTATCAGACTTTTACTCAGATGAGCATCAAAAAGAATTTGAAACAGCTTTTATATATTTAATGTTGAGAAAATAAATTATTGAAAATACAATAATCAGGATTATCACCTTTACTTGGTCAAGTATGTTACACACAAGGAATTTGTTTCTGGTACAGAACCAAGTCAGCCATCTGTGGTGCCACCTCAGTCGATGGTTCTAACCATCAGGGGCAACTTGGGGGTTCAGTGTCTTACCCAAAGACACTTTGACACGTGAACTGTGGGCACCAAGATTCAAACCTCCGACTCTCCAGTTGGGAGACAACTGCTCTACCCACTGAACCACAGTTGCCCCCATTCAATAATATAATCATTATTAAAGAGTATGATTAATCATAATAAATCAATAATATAATTATAAATGACATCCAAGTTATAGAATTAGAGGGGCTGGGCCTGGGGTGACTTGGACTCATGGTCTCTGCATTTCTAGAATCCTGCCAACAGCCCTCCCTTTGTCTATCACAGTGTAAACAAAACACTGATTTTCAGGTGCAGTTTTCATCCAAGAACAGCAAGTCATACTTATGGTTAACATGAATGTCACAATGCAAAGGAACTAGTGCATCAGCCTGTCTTCTAAGTATCCATACATTTTAAATTGTGACGTCTTTTTGTAGACTACCTGTAAAAAAAAAGATCTCTGCTTGTCTAAAAAGACAATCTCAACACAACACATATTTTATCCTCATTTTAGCATAAACTATACCCACAAAAAACATAGGTCTGCCTTTAAAAAGCCGACATCTACCAAATTAATAGTTAGTTAATTAATTGTGAATATGTTAAACTGAAACACGTGTCAACAAAGTATTGGAAATCTGGTATGGAGAAGAACACGTCCAGATTCTAGGACTACAAACAGGCCTGACTGCAAGAGGACGGCGCATGCGTGAGGATCAACGCCAGACCGGAAAATAGAAGAGAATTTCACAAGAGTTATTCTTCTTTGCCACATAGACTATCTTTGGTGAAGCAGAAGAGGTTGTGGTTGTCCGCTGTCCTTTAAGGACATTACCCCCTGTTAAAATTCAACCCAAGAGGTTCGTTCATAAAGTCATATTCGCTTTCAGCCGGCAGCATCCTTACAGGAGCTGGAAGTGGACGGAGGTAGAGTAGCATCTTTGTATTAACTTATCTTAAATCCCGAACCGGGGAGAGCTTAGGGCTCTTCTTGTCACAGCAACGATTCTATAAGTGGGCATGAGTATAACCCAAACTATTATTTTTTTGTCTCACATCTATTTCTGGATTCACTGGTTGTCTTTTCTCCACCTCGTGCTAGCTAGCTATCGAAAATGAGACGAAACGGGAAGAGGTTAGCGCGTCAGAGTTGACTGACTTGGGCAAAGTGATGAGTCAGGTGTATGACGTTGCAATAAATCAAGCCGCTACATTGTATAATCACAGAATGTTTAAAAATGCTTAAAGGCTTGGTAAAGTGCATTTGTCTCATTTTGAGAACCGCATACAATGTAACATTACAACATTAATTGCGGCATTACTGTATCAGTCAAATAACGTTATATTTCATGGAAATAACACAACTAAATGTCATATACAAAACACATTTGAAAAGAGATTCATGGAAAAATATTTGGCATAATATATGTATCTTAAACCTAAATAAAATGGATACACAAATTGTGTGTGAATGCAAGATGTTCCTGTTGAATAAAAGCGGATTAAATCAGGAAATTTGTTTTAAAGTCGTTCATACACACTGTATAATCCCATTTAAACACAGTGACTATTATCATCATAATGATATTATTTGCTCTTGTGTACAACTTTGTCTCTATTAAGGCAACCTTTTGTAGTGGAGACTGCATGGGAGACTGTACACATGAAGTACAAAACAAACAAGACAGGTGGATCTTATTAAGGCTACATTGTTAAAATGTTGATTTGCGCACACAGTCATGGCCAAAGATATTGGCACACCAGCATTTCTGTCAGATAACACACCACTTCTCAGAGAAAATTGTTGCAATCTCAAATTCTTTGGTTGCTTATGTTTAGGTTGGTTATGGTTTGTTTATTTCTTTTGTTTGATTTGGAAAAACACAAAACAGCCAAATCTGATACATTCCACACAGAACTCCCAAAATGGACTGGACAAAGTTTGACACCTTTTCAAAATCATCAGAGATAGTTCCTTTAATTTGTAATGAAACTCACCTGTAGCAAACAACAGGTACTGGTAATATAAAAATCACACAACCAGTTAAACTGGAGTAAGGTTGACTCAACCTTTGTGTGTGTGGACCACACTGAGCATGGAGAAAAGAAAGAAGAGCAAAGAAATGTCTGAGGATGTGAAAACCACAATAGTGGAAAAGCCTGGACAATCTCAAGGCTACAAGTCCATCTCCAGAGATCTGGCTGTTCCTGTGTCTACTGTGTGCAACACTGTCAAGAGGTTGACAGCCCATGGTGCTGTAGCTAGTCTTGTCTATGTGTTAGCCCTGCAATGGATTGGCGACCTGTCCAGGGTGTACCCCGCCTTTGCCCGATTGCCGGCCGGGATTGGCTCCGGCCCCCCCGTGACCCCGTTCAGGGACTAAGTGGTAGAAAATGAATGAATGAATGAATGTCCCAGATTTGGCTTTTTTCTCTGCTTTCTTGTGTTGTTCCAATTCAAACAAAGAAATAAACGTGAGAATACCAAAGAATTTGTGATTGCAACAACTTTCTGGGAGAAGTGGTGTGTTACCTGACAGAAATGTGGGGGTGCCAATATTTTTGGCCATGACTGTATGTTCATGGCTCTATACAAATTGAAAAATGAACGGATGTGGTTGCAGAGCTTTTGAGAGAAATCTAACCCATGTTGCTGCATTAGTTTGCCAAACACTAAATATTTGCTAAAAATCTGATAAACTCAAAGGTGGCTGGCTTATCAAGACAAAAACATGCAAACATGCATGATTGGTTGGTTATCATCACTCCCACTGTTATTATTTCTAAGTAGTGAACCAAAAAGCAAACCAACTAGTGTTGGAATGATATCTATCTTGTCTGCTTTTGCTCTCTGAACAGAAGAAGGAGGTGCTGGCAGTTGGAGGGGTTAAAGGAATGAAGATATATTGGCAGGACCAATGACAGAGAGGAGAGTGTGGGGTAGATAATCAGCACTGGAGAGACGTACACTGTGACTTAACACAGTCTGCCCTCCAGTTTCTGTTATGGAGCAAGAAGAAGTGACAGCCAGGGTGGATACCACCTCACAGCTGATGTGCAGGATACAGCGTCCGGTTTATGATGAAGCTTTTATCCGCTCGCATCTTCTCAGCCACAAAGAGAAATCCACTACCCTCCGACAGAAGCTGGCACACCAGTTCCGGTAAAGTTTGAACAGAGAAATTTAACCTTTAATTTTGTCCTATAAATGTGTTTTCAGAATCTGTGTAGGTGTATCCACATACATAAAAAGGGAAATATTCCTATAGGAATCAATCCGGTATATTTTATATACTGTATGTAAGCAACTGAAATGGATGACAGCATAAAATGTGGGATTATGGCAGTTGATAGGTAATGCAGATAAACACAGATTGTTTAATTGGTTAGTTGATCAACACATTCCCCAAACCTTATTGGCATATATTTATTGGTTCCGGTGTCTAAAAGGTGAAGATTTGCAGCTTTAATGTGTTTAGTGTCACTGGAAATCTGTGTGGCAAATTGATTTATAACTTCACAACATGCTTATGTAATGCAAGTGGCTGGTATCTACTTGTATGCAAGGTATTGTTAGAGCTGCAACTGATGACAATTTTCATTCAATCTCTCAAATAATCTTCTCATTCTCAAAATGTCAGAAAAAGTCAAAATCCCCATTGCACTTTCTAAGAGCACAGTGTAACATATCAAACCTCTTGTTTTATCTCATTGTCAGTCCAGTGATATTTAATTAACAATGGTAAACAGAAACCTTATATTTGAAAAACAAGCACTGACTAATGTTTGATAGTTTTGCTTAATAACTGTTAAAGTAGTTGCTTAATTATGCATTTATATAATATTTTAAACTAATCATTTCAGCACTTTTGAACATTTTTAATCTAATTTCATCACTTATGGAAATGGTTTCTCCTCCCTGCTGCAAGTTTTCGTGTTTTCAGAATGGAAAACCCTTAACAATAATGTTTTATCGACATATTTTGGAGTGCCTGTGATCACCTGTCCTTTATGCGTGTTTGAACAGTGAAACACCTTTAAACTGAGCAGATTGTTTGCATTTATTTGAGAGTGTGCCCTGTCATTTTGGACAAACAGAGCAGAAGGACACTGTTTTAACAGAGTCACCTTCCCCTTCCCAATGCAACACCAAAAAAGACTGGCTAGCTCCGTACTTCTGCACTGGTATGAGACTTTTACTTAAACCCAGTAACACTTCGTATTTGAGGTACTATGAAATATTTACATAGAAATGAGATATTCAAACAGGTGAAGAAACCCGACATAAATTTCAACCAGGTTTTATAATTGTTATAAGTAGAACTAAATATACTGTATGTCCACAAATCTCTATAAATGTTATGCCTGTTTTTAGTATTGTGCTGATGCTGTCAACTAACAATGAATGTGTGGCATATTACTGGTTTAAAGTTCTCTTTATGGTCAGTAAATCGGTAAAAGGCAGTAAAAGCTGCATGTATCATTGTCATCATTGATATGATTGATACATTTTATACATACAGTAGTAGTAGTATGTCTTTTCAGTGTTTAACCATAAAGATGTGCTAACTTTATGTCTACACAGGTGATTAGCGAGCAGATGAGTTGTTTATGTGTCATCTCAAATTTGGTCTGACCAAGACTGGAGCTGCAGCCCTAAAATGATACAATCTGATCCCAGAAGCAACTTTATGTGATTAAAAATGCCTTGACATCATCTTTTTGTGTCATTTCACAGGTGTTCGTCAAAGAGGGCCAAGGCAGCAGTTCTGAGCACTCTGCCTATTCTAACATGGCTGCCATCCTATCCAGTCAAGCAGTACCTGTTTTCAGATGTAGTCTCAGGTCTCAGCACAGGAGTTGTGCAGCTCCCTCAAGGTCAGTGCTCTGTAGTCCCAGCAGCTGCAGCATGACCACTGTGTTGCACAGTAGTCATGAGCTCTGCTAGTTATCTGGAATAACATAAAGGTTTAATAGTATGAGGGGCCTACTGTCAACCCTGGAGGGGATGTGTTTGGTTTCATGCTGTCTTTGTAGCTTTGAGGGTGTGATGCAGTCAATCTGCTGTCGAGATTGTACAGTTTATTTACATTTCTCCCTCTCCTCATGCCCACAGGTCTAGCTTATGCTATGCTGGCTGCTGTGCCTCCGGTCTTTGGTCTGTACTCTTCTTTCTACCCTGTCCTGCTCTACACCTTCTTTGGCACGTCCAGACATGTATCAATAGGTGAGAAATGAACTTTAAACTTCTTGTGGAGGCTTTGATTTTGGCCCATAAATCTCCTCTTGCAAGCTGTAGCTGGTACCAATAGCTATGGCTAGTGCCAATATGGAAATTCAACAGAAACAACAGGGCAGCAAAGACACCTAGATCCCAGGAAATTAAAAGCTGCTTGTTTTTGTTACCTCCATGTGAATTGTTAGCAAGGTAATATATGCCATTTAGTAGGTCAGATGTGACACAAGGTCTTGCTGAGGCATTTTGCATTTGATTGTTCACTAATGCCCTCCTTAGGTATTGTTGCTGTGCCTGTCAAGCTTTCCATTCTAGAATGGCACATATTACAGTGACAACGGTGGCTGACTAAGAACTTAAAATTTTTAGTAGTCCTCGTAAAGGGTTCTTATTAATACACCTGATGGCTACAGTACATGATGCTGTGCTGAGGCCTAGGCTGAAGCTAAATATCCAAGGCAGAAACGCAGCATTCTCACCAACTGGTGATTCATAGAAGACCAAGTATGATGAGAGTTTGGCTGTTTAGCTTACCTACTCGTTTGTATTTTCACACAGTGTTCTACACGAAAAACTCATAGGATGAGGAATGTGTCTGGCAAGAGGCATCCTGTTAAATGTAATTTGCAAGTCCGCATTTGTGGTGAGATTATAGGGAAGTAAACAGTTTTAGGAGGGACATGAGGATATTTTTTGGGGATATTTCTCTGTTGGTTTCTCAGAGTAAGCCAAATATTATCTGCAAATAAGCTTATCTTCTATTCAACCTCAATAAAATTCCATACATCTCTGGATTCTTCTTTATAGCCTATACCAGGTGTATAAATATTGGAAAAAAGGGTGGAAAACACCAATGTAATACATTTTACTGGTTGCTTAAAGCTAAATTGCTATAATTTTTGGTAAAGATAACCCCACCCATCTGCATAAAGACTGATAAGTAGGGATACACCCATCCCACTTTTTTCCAGACCAAGTACAACTACAAGTAATTACATTTGGGTATTCACCAATTTCAATACAACTACTTAATAATAATGCAGTGTATTTATTACAGAAATTACTATGATCATAAAAAAATCTTAAAGATGGTTTATATTTTCATGTGTTTTATCTTCTGAATATGATTACATTTTAACAGGAGGCACTGCAAATTTGAAAATTGTGATAAACATTATAAATACAACAGGTGAGGGCTTCGCATTTCTGCAAGTTTGTTGTATTGTTCAACAGGTGTTGGATTAATTACGCTTTGTTTGTGTGTCTGTGGGCGCCCCTCACTCCCTATCACAGAGACAGAGCAGAGAATCAGAGCTCACAGTTGGCTTTACTTTTGTCATCGTCACTTGTCTTAAAATATCCATGAAGCACTGAAATTTCTTCTTCACCGCCTAACGAGCAGCTAAGCCAGTGTGGTTAATGTAATGCCGCTGTTGATCTGTTCTTCATCCTTTTATTTATTTACTTTGTCACGACTCGGTTTGCAAGCCATGACAAAACAATAGGAGGACACAGGATGAAAGCAAATAGGCAACTAATTTATTTTAACAAAACATGAAATTAATAAAATAAAAGATCATGATGTGTGACTATCAGTATAGTCAGTAGTCAAAGTGTGCATGGAGGAGTGGAGAGTAGAGTGTGGTGAATGTTGGATGGATAAAACAAAACAGCTGTGTTGCGGAGAAGAGAGCTCCCCCAAAGAATTGAAGATAGGTGGAGATTTATAGTCAGGAAGCACTAGTCCCAGGGGCCTTTAGCTGGCTTATTTCCCCCACCTCCTACAACCTGCTGCAGAAAAGACTAAACACAAGACAGGTAACAGAGCCAGTGGACCATCACACCCCCCTTCACAAGAACAGGATCTCAAAGGGAAATCCCGACAAAAAACACACAAAAATACATACAAATAATAATAAACCACATAATTATATATTCCCCAACTGTTTCTAGTTTGAACATTACAACCTTGTTGTTAAGCTGCTTATGTCACCCTCTAGGATCCGGCATCCCTTGTGACAAACCCTCGCCTCAGCAACTGGTGCACCTAGGAAGGAATTTAAGCTGGGAGAAAAAGAGCTAAGAGAATAACCCAAGATCTGAGCAGTATTAAACAGTCACAAATGAGAATCAAATCAAATTTTATTTGTATAGCGCCAAATCACAACAAAAGTCATCTCAGGACACTTTACAAGGTAAGGTCTAGACCTTACTGTTGTCAATATTATTACATAGGGAAAACCCAACAAATCCCCCTTTGAGCAAGCACTTGGCGACAGTGGGAAGGAAAAACTCCCTTTAACGGAAGAAACCTCCGACAGACCCCGGCTCTTGGTGGGCGGCCTTCTCCCTCAGAACTTACTTCAGTTTGTGTGGAACATTCGTCATTAACATGAACAAATTGAAATCTTCCTGATAAATAAGATTTGAACCAATTTAGCGCAGTTCCTCTAATTCCAATAACATGTTCAAGTCTCTGCAGTAAGATGCTGTGATCAATGGTGTCAAAAGCAGCACTGAGATCTAAGAGGACAAGTATGGAGACAAGTCCTTTATCCGAGGCTAGGAGAAGATCATTGGTGACTTTCACCAATGCGGTTTCTGTACTATGATGGACTCTAAATCCTGACTGAAAATTCTCAAACAAATCATTCTTGTGCAAGTGGTCACATAACTGCTTTGCAACAGCTTTTTCAAGGATTTTGGAAATAAATGGTAGATTGGATATTGGTCTATAATTAGCTAGGACACCTGGGTCAAGAGTAGGCTTTTTGAGTAGAGGTTTAATTACTGCAAGTTTAAAAGCCTGTGGATCATAACCTGTTAATAGAGAGAGGTTAATCAGATCTAGTATGGAGAAGCTCTACACAATGCGTCTGCCATCGCCTTTCATATAATGTATGTCTAGACTAGGGCTGGGCAAGATAAGGCGTTATTTTTGCGTTAGCACATTACTTAATTAACGCTGACAATCTATCCCCAAATCATATGCTTGCATAAGAACAGCCCTAACACCAGCATGGCTGGCATCCACATAAAACTTGAATAATTGGTTCAATTTGTTCAAAAGCTGTTTGACACACAGATGACCAAACAAATTTCTCATATTCCCTCAGCAAATCAGAGGTGCCACTACAGTTTCTATGGAAACTTATGTAATAACATATGTAATGTATTTTTCAGCATTCACCCTGTAAAACCTCTGTGTTAATGGTTTAGCACCCACAACATCAATGTCATGCTCAGTGAAATGAGTTCTGTCTGGTGTGTCAGCAAACAAACAACAAACACAGCAAGGGAAACTAAATTAAATATGCCACTTCAGCATTACGTGACAATGGCAGATGTAACAGCAGTTCAAAGATTAAGAATTTTTTAAACGACCATACAGCAAAGTCTGATCTGGTGTATCCAAGTAGTCCTCACTCTCAGACAAGTTATACGGAGGTTCAGTCATCACCTCCTTCTTCACTTTTAGCTGAACCTGTTAGGGGTCACCACAGCAAATCGTCTGTTTCCACACTGATGATTTGCATGGTTCAAAATTTGGCACATTTTTACACCGAACAACCATGGGAATACCAAATATCAACATAAACTGTGAAAATGCTCGGATCACAGACTTGGTTGTTATTGTGTGCAATTTATACGCAACAGGATAGTACTCTGGCACACCCCAGTAAACAGGTAACTTGCAACTGACTTGGAACGTGGCAACAGCCCAACACAATCCACTACGAAATGTACAAAAGGTTGGCTAATGGCAGGAATGGTGCTAATGGCAGTGATGTAGATTTTAGAGTCTGATTAGGTTTATCAGTCAGTTGACATGTATGACAGGTTTTAATGTAGATTGAGACATCTTTCTTCATACGAGGCCAAAAGAAATGCCTCAAAACATGGTCGTGATTTTCTGACACCAGAATGACCAGCCTCATCATGCATCACTCTTAAACACTGAGTGATGGAGTTTAGTTGGTAAAACTATTTGAAAAACAGGATCGCCCCCAAAACTCCCAGTAATACTGCAGTATACTGGGCCAGTATGCTGCACCCACTTTCTCACCAAGAGTGAATCCTGCAGGAAGTAACCACAACTACTGTATTATACCTCATTTGCTGGACACACCTGCTCAAAAAGCTCCTTCAGAGATGGATCAGCCTGCTGCTCTGCCACCAGATCACTGCAGGATATTGACAAGCGAAAGTCAGACAACGGTAGTGAAAATGTCAGTTTTCTTATTTGACAAAGTCACACAGTCAGTAACTTCTTTTGCAAGCATCATTGCGTGTATTACAGCCCATGCCTCAAATGTTTCATGAAAACCATGTTCATTGGCATCTGGCCCTGATCTAATCAATGGCACAGAAGCCACGACCAATGGCAGAGGTACATTTGCCCACACGCGGGCACCAGCCACGTTATTACCAAGAAGAACTGACACCTTCTATCAGTAATGCTGGACGCACAGCCAGGGTTGCCTCTCCCCAAAAGAGATCAAATATTACTCTGTGTGATGGAACAAGCAAAACCTTTAAGCCCATTCCATGGACAGGCACAGAGCTTCCAGTTTCAGATTCTTTAGACAATGGCAACATACCCACTCAAGTAAAAGAATCAAATGCCCCTGTGTCCCTCAGGATCTTTGTAGGCACTTTCATATCATTACTGACCATAGATAAAAAAAACCTGTAGTGATAAAGGGAGGATAGGACTGCAGACAGCTGAACATGAGTCTTTAATCTATATCTCAGTGCCAGGAACATCACCGTCAACCTAATGCACAGGTGTGGCTAAACCAGCCCCTTTTATTTCACTACCTGTCACATTTTTTGGCTTATTCCTAAGCAGACAAACAATCTGCTTTCTAGTGACCACTCTTATGACAATAATTACAGGTTCTGTCCAGATCATGTTAATTATTGGCCCCCTTACCAAATTGACTGTTTCTGTCAAACTGACTAAAACAGTGTCACAGCACCACCACTACTGTCCCCATTGAAACTCCAGTTTTTAAGCTCTCCAAAAAAAAATGTGTGTGTCAAACTCCAAATGACTGCTGTCCCCTGTTGTCGTTAGGCTTCTGGGACCAACTCATACGCCTTCAGAACAGCTGACTTTACAGATAAATACTATCTGCAGTAGTCAATGATGCAAATGCTTCCTGAGCCCTGCCTTTTAACTGAAGCATCAGTATGTGTGCCAGTTACACGCAACCACCACACATTCAAGCAATAAAAAGAAAGACTTTCCCTGAAAATATATGTAAATTACCCAGCACATCAGTTGTGGTTACACACTGTCCAGAAATGGACTTTGAAGCTACAGCGTAAGCAGACAGTTTACCTTCTTTAATTAGTTCATATTTATGCTGCTCAATCTCTAATTTGTCCTGCTGACACTTTTTTCAACAGCCGGTTTGTCCCTTTCAGCCTTTTGTACAAATTTATCATACTCTAATTGCAACGTAAGCAATTTTTTCTGATGTTCAAATGTTAAGTTGGTTGTAACTAATGAAGACAGTGGTCCACTAAATAAACTTGCTTTCAAAATTGCCTTCACATTTTGTTTTAGATGTTTGTCACCAATCTCAAAATAACCAATGTAAAGAACAGTGATAACTTCTTTGGTGATAGACCAAACAGTGGCCTAAACAAGAGCAGAGTGCATCCCTCTAATTATCTGCCTGTCCAAAACCTACTACATAGACTCATCCCCAAACTTGGTGCAGGTACTGATGGTGGGAATTTTAAGCACATAGCCCGATGGCAAGGGAACTCTGCCAGAAACTGGTGATTAATCCTAAACCATGGAAGTGCACCAGAGAAAAGGTGCTCTAACTGCAGTCACTGCCACACTAATGAAGAAAAAAACAAACATAATGAAACCCACAAGGGAAACAACAGCTCCTGCAAAGAATTGAAGATAGGTGGAGATTTATAGACAGGAAGCACTGGTCCCAGGTGCCTCTAACTGGTACAATTTGCTCCACCTCCTACTACCTGCTACAGAAAAGACAAAACACAAGACAGGTAAAGGAGCAAGGGGACGATCACAGCTCTAATTTTATTCTGCAGTTATCCTCTCCTTGACAAAGCGTCTGGCAAACTTAACATTATCTTGGGTAAAGTAGGCTGGGTCTGCAGAAATAAAAACTTCTTTAAATTTCAGTGACCCTGAACTCTGTTAGTGCCTAGGACCAGCTCCACAGTGTGGAAGTGCTTGTGGTAATCTTTAATGTCTCTTGTAACCCTGCTATATAATGAAGTTATTTATGTGGTTGGCCTGCTCGTTTACTACTATAGGAAGGAAGATATTTAGCTGGTTGTGCTAAAGATAGCAGCTCAGAACAGATCAAAACTCTGTTAAACACCGTTGAATTCATATCTCACAATTTTGCTCCTTTTTGGGTTTGTGAAACACTAAACAATGACGCTACTGTTACTACAATCCCATGCACATTTGTTGAAAAGGTGGAGAATCCAAAGCTTGGCAGACCTGCTGACTGTGGTTAATGGTTCTTAAGTCATGATTAGACAATAGCTGTTTAGAGGAGGGATTGTCATTAGTGAATTGTCAGTTAGACATGTCTGGATGACAGTGAATTTTGGGATGACCCAACCTTTGGCAAAAAGTATTTCTAGTCTTCTGATTTCCTGCTTTCCTGTTTGGTGCCATTTTTTTTTAATTTAAATTCGTGATGGGTGTTGTTATGGACTTATCTTCTTCTTCAAGGTAGCCAGTGTTTTTGTAGATATACGTACTCCAGCTAGTTGTTCTACTAGACTTCATTATACTGTACACCAAGCCTAGACAGATGTAGGACTAAGGTGAAATATGCCCATGATTCAGACCTAATAATGTTTGATAGAGGTTGGTAATGTTTGGTTTGGTGTTGTTGTACCCTTACTGCAGCGAAGGTCAACACTGATAAGAGGCTGAGTGTCTGAACAACTAATTTATGAAAGACATTTGGCAAAATGTTCCAGTGCAAAGCCCAGCTTTGTATCTACGTACATACTGTATATCTTATAGGTATTGACTGTGTCTCCATAATCTAGGTGTGTTATGTTAGAAGACTTATTAATTGAAGGGCAAAATGTATATGTATTAACAAATTCAAATGACCTACTGTAACTGTGTAAAATATATCTTATAATAACTGTGTAAAATATATCTTATAAAAACAGTGAATTTGATATTATGGGCTTCATGGTGTAGTTCTTAACCCACATAAATGCCCTGTGTTCAGTGCAATAGGCTCTGTTCTTAGCAGTTAGAGTAGAACAAGAGCAGTGCCTGCCAGGCATGCTTATCAGCAGTAGCAACAGCTTTGAGGTGGGATCAATGTGTTTCTCAAACCAGTGTTGTATTATTCAAGTCCAGGACTCCGACTTGAGTCCAGATTTTCAGGACTTGTAACTCGACTTGGACTTGAACACTGATGACTTAGACTTGAACTCAGACCTGGAAGTTGTTTAATGTAGATCTTGATGACTGAGATGCTGGCCATGTGGACTTGATTCGGCCTCAACTCAAACTCAGGTTGGAATTGAGTCAGACTCAGCTCAGGTTATTCTCTGGTGACTCAGACTTGACTTGGACTCGAACACTGGGGCCTCGAGACTCAACTCGTAATCGAGATTTAGTGACTCATCTACAACACTGGCTCAAACACAGACATACCTGGTGCGTTTTCTATTTCTGATTTTCTGTACCTGGTGTTATTTTTATTCTGCTGTTCATTCTCTGACACCACATGGCTTATGGTGAAAAAAGTGTTGCCACTTTCAATATGGTGCTAATGTCATCCCCGTTAAATTAAATGTTTATCCTGGTCTAAATTAATGATGGTCATTAAGACAAGCCAGTTGGCCTTTTCACACAGCTAGGTTGCTTGCCACAGTCAGTGCCAAGAACAGTATGATAGGTGTCAACAGCCAACATCTCTCTCCCACCCACAGAGGGTCAGCTTAATGAATCCTCTAAAGATTCACAAGTTACATACTGCTCTAGAGTAGGAGATGTTTTGATGTGCTCTCTGTGGCTTCAGCTGACATGAACTACTTTCTTTCCTAGAAAAAGGTCCAAGGCATCTCAAATGTCAGCTCTAACATAGTCCACCTGATAAATGGGTAGAACAAACTGAACCTGCTTGACATTTTGAAACAAAAGATGCAATCTGAGCAGAACAATGAATACATGACAGGAAGAAGCTGGCTGCACTACCAAACACCCTAAATTTCACCTGCTAGCAGGTTGTTGTGGAAATGACGATGCCTCCATTTTTGGCAGAGAGTGGGAGGAAATAACTGGGCAGCTGTTCAAGTGCTGGGCAAGATGGCCTTTTCGAAGGGATACCGTACAGTCACAAACTCCCACACAGACAGTTAACGTGTATGATTTCAGCTATAGCACACATAATTTTACTGTACTGGACAGCACCAAGTCTGGACTTAAAGACTTAAATGAAATGGCCATAGACAGTCAGACAAAATCACAGAATATGTTTTGTCTGTGAATGTGATGTGCAGGCACCTTCGCAGTTATAAGTCTGATCATTGGTGGCGTTGCTGTGAGGGAAGCCCCAGACTCTATGTTTTACATCCATCCTGCAAATGGATCCAATGCGTCTGCTTTCCTGGATGAGGAGGCTCGTGATGCCAGGAGGGTCCAGGTGGCTGTGGTGCTCACAACCCTGGTGGGAATCATTCAGGTTAGTCTCAAAACAACTAACACGCTCAGTGAGCAGCTGCAGGCTGCTGTTTATTTGGTCTATCTAATTTCAACCGCCACAGTGTCTGTTATTTGGTTAGAACATTACAATAAAGTGATACAGTTTGCTCAGATCTTCTCACGCTCAAGAATCACTGTTTACCCAAAGTAGCAGGATGTCCGAATCACTGTTGATGTATCCACACCATTAATGTTTTTATTTGAAACAAAGCTACATAGCTTGTTCTTATCCCCTTACCTCTTTCTCATCGCTTTCTTTATTTCTTTTCCCTGCCTTTCAGATTATCTTAGGACTTCTCAGGTTTGGCTTTGTGGCGATCTACCTCACGGAGCCCCTGGTGCGAGGCTTCACTACAGCAGCATCCATACATGTTTTCACCTCCCAGCTGAAGTACCTGCTGGGAGTGAAGACACAACGTTTTAGTGGGCCTCTCTCAGTTATTTATGTGAGTTTTATGGCTTCTGGGGGGTTTGTGAGTGGGAAGAGTGCAACAGGAGCTGCGTGTTTTGGGAGTTTTATGTTTTTACTGCCTTCTTTCTTCAAGGTTTTGTTGAATGTTTGGTATACAAATGGATAACAGTGTATCATAAATGATCACACTGACTTATTTCTCATACTCCAGAGCATCAAGGCAGTATTCAGTGAGATCGCCAGCACCAATGTTGTCAGTCTTATCCTGGGCCTCGTGTGTCTCATCTTCCTGTACTTGGTCAAAGTTCTCAATGAACGTTTCAAAAAGAAACTGTCCGTTCCCATTCCTGGAGAGATTATTGTGGTCATTGTGTCGACTGGTGTCTCTTATGGCCTGTCCTTATCAGAAGACTACGAAGTGGGTGTGGTTGGGACGATACCAACAGGGTAGGTTGTTAGGTTCCCATTTTGTCTGGGGGGATTTCTGGGATTCCATGGAATTTATAGAGCTGTGTTTCAGTCATGGGATTTTTCCAACTGGGAGAATTTGTTTTATATTTCCATTGTGTTAACGTTGTGGTTCTCCACGTCAAGCTGTAAATAGGAACCATAATAACTGAAAAGATATTTACTTACTTACCTGGGATGGATGAACTTCAAGAGTGTTTTTTTTTTTTGTCAGGCTTCTCCCCCCTGCTGTGCCAGAGTTCTCTCTGTTACCCAGTTTGGTCACAGACTCCTTCGCTATAGCAGTTGTAGGATTCTCAATGGACATGTCACTTGCCAAGACCTTTGCCCTGAAATATGGCTACAGTGTGGATGGCAACCAGGTGAGTGTTGATGTTTGAGAAGCTACAGATCCTGGCACAATAAACTCTTTCATGGATTGATTGCATGCATTTACTGTAAGTGGCATCAGCTGGTGACAGTCATGGTGGTCAGAATGAGTTTGTATTTGTTTTAAATGTGTGTAGACATAGCAAATGTTAAAAATGTGTTTGTACCCATATTCCTTCATCCAAAACAGTCACAGTGGAATCTCATGTGGTTAGTTACTACACACAATCTAGTTTTAATGCCTCCATGCTGGTGTTAGCCGCAGCCGGAGGCATTATGTTTTCAGGTTGCCCATCTGTCAGTCAGTCCGGCTGGCCCATTCTTGTGCACACAGTATCTCAGGAACACCTTGAGATAATTTCTTCAGATTTGGCACAAACATTTCACTTGTACTCAAAAATGAACTGTTTAGATTTTGGTGGTCAAAGGTCACTGTGACTCATATTCATCCCATTTTTGTGAGCATGCTATCTCAGGAACATCTTGAGGGAATTTCTTCAGATTTGGTACAAATGTCCACTTTGCCTCAAGGATGAACTCATTCAAAGGTCAAGGTCAGTGACCTCATATCTGTCCCATACACGTGAATTTGACTAGTTGGCAGAGGCATACAGCCGTGAAGCGGTAATTTTAGTTTTATGACATGACTCAATATTGTACAAGCTAATTATTCTAAATTATATTATTGATTACACAGCTGAATAAAAAAACAGCATTTTAATTCATATTTATAAATCAGCTTTCAGCCAATGTACTGATGCAACAAGCAGGTTTTTAGCTAGTAAATGTTGAACGTAACTTTTTTGCCAAAGATCTTTTTTTTTGTTGTTAAAGCTGATATCTGTGGTGGTTGTGGTTAGTGTCCCCACAAATTTGAATGTGTCTTCATAGCACTGAGAACTCAAAATAGATAAGACTATTTCAGTTTCTCATAGTGGGCAATAGTGACTAGAAGTTAAAAGACAAAACCAGAAATAGGACAAGCAAAAAAAAGTTGTGAGGCATGAACTGCATAAGGTAGCTGATGTCTGGCACACTGGAGTGTTGGGAGGAGGAGTCCGTAACTTCAGCGAAGCATTACTGACCAGTCTGTGTTCAGTGATGTAACTGAATTTGTCTTAATTTTCTCAGGGTCCTTCAATGTCAGCATGTGCCTCCTTTCATCCATACACTATAGATTATTGGGTTCATTTCCTATTGTTTTTTTAATGTAATTTTCAGCGCCCAATGAGCTACGGAACAGGTTCACATTTGAATTTCAGTCTGTTGAAGCCAAACATTTACTTGTTCTGCTTCCAGGAGCTCATTGCCCTTGGCCTGTGTAACTTCATCGGCTCTTTTTTCCAAACCTTTGCCGTCACTGGTTCCATGTCAAGGAGCCTGGTGCAGGAGAGCACAGGAGGAAAAACACAGGTAATAGAAACACACATGCACACACGCAGCTCCACTTCAGGAGTGATTACAATATCTAACAGAGTTAAATAGTTGTAAAACCATAATTAGAATAAGAGACGATGAAGGTGACACATCCCTTTGCATGTGTTTGTGTGTGTGTGTGTGTTTAGATTGCAGGGTTTCTGGCATCTCTCGTGGTGCTGGTGGTGGTGGTGGCCATTGGCTTCGTCTTCCAGTCACTCCCTCAGGTGGGTGAAGCTGATAACGTTCCAGCTTCGCGTCTGGCATCTCACGGGTGGAGCAGCAGACATTTTTATTTTCTTAGAAGTCTGTTGAACAAATAGTGGCTGACAGCTCCACTGATATGGAAATCAAGCTACATGCTTTATTTATTAAAGACTGCCAGTCTTTTTAAATGTATTTCTGTATTGTTTTGTTGTATTTGTATTTGTATTTCTCAGACTGTGCTGGCTGCCATCATCATGGTTAATCTGTTGGGAATGTTCAAACAGTTCAGAGACATTCCTACTCTGTGGAAGACCAGTAAGATTGAACTGGTGAGTCTGTCAAATGAAACACTGTGCAATAGAGTCCCTCAGGCAGCAACCCCCGAAAAGCTGAAGTTGGAAAATCAGCCGATCTTGATCATGTTCTGGACTTTTTAGTCCACTGCTGAGTTTCTTCTCTCAAAATAATCTGTTACCATGAGAAAATACATGCTGTGCTTTTAGTTACAGCGTCAGAATACAACAACTTATTCACTTGTATGTGGCTTCAACATGTTAGAGATTGCCTGCTAATTTAAGTAAAGCATATTTTGGCCAAGTGACAGAAATGGTAGAACACAGACTTTTACTGTACTTCTAAAGCAGGATACACTGCTCTTTCCTGTTTTGTAAAGATACACCTTAAACCTCACTCTGCCAACATGCTGTTGTGCTTGAGTGATTTATGTGTGTGTGTGTACAGTACATGAAACAGTGTTTGCTTGTGAGGCAAGATCAATTTCTAGAGGAGTCTGGACTGTAAAGGTCAGTCTAATCAGGGTTCAGCCACCTTGGAAAGGTAAGATGCCATTGCAGATTGCCTTTCTCTTTCCTTCTTTTTTTTCTAAGCTGATGTACACAATTCAACAAAAAAGAAAATCTGACAGTGTCAAATTTGGGTATTTAAGGTGCTTAATGTATCATTTGTGAACGTCAGTGTATAATAATTTCTTTTTACTTTACTGAAGGCAAATGAAACACCTTGAGCTTCTATCACATATCAGTTTGTGATGGTTTTTTTTTTCTTGTTCTCAGGAAGAAAGCAGGGTATAGCTGTTGGTATTCAACCTGTGCTGTAATACTTCATATTGGTTTTATTTGTTTTTCTTCCCTTTTCTCTCTCAGTCCATCTGGCTGGTAGCCTGTGTAGCTTCTGTTCTTTTGGGTCTGGATTACGGCCTCCTGGTGGCCATCACATTTGCAATACTCACAGTCATCTACAGAACACAGAGGTACTGATAATAGTAGATGTGTGTTTACTGTATATATGATATCATAGCATGTAAATAAATTAGTATGAACAGGCTTGTGAACATGTTAGCAGAATATTTTAGTGTATTTATAAAAAGTATTTGATTGAGGAACAGTGTGATCACTTCTGACCTCACTTTCTTTCAGTCCCACATCCGCCATCCTGGGCCATGTTCCTGGGACAGGGCTGTACTGTGATGTGGATGAGTATGAAGAAGTGAGTCCCTGAAAAGAAATAATGCTTTCAGCCTAATCCCAGGATAAAAACTCTCCACCAGGTCTGTTAGTCTGAGCTCTGAACATTTGTGATTTGTGTTTTGTTCCCAGGCTGTTGAATATGAGGGGATTAAGATTTTCCGCTCCAACTCTTCAATCTACTTTGCCAACAGTGACCTTTACGTGAAGGCCCTCAAGAAGAAGGTAATTCTATCCTCACTGTGTGAGTGCATTTTGGAGAATGGTCTTAAATGAGATAGTGCTTTTTCTATGCAATGAAGCACACTTAAAGTGTTTAGTGTTCACACGCTCGCATAGCCACCAGGAACAACCTGGGCTTCAATGTCTTACCCAAGGACACTTTGACTAGAGAAGCCGGGATTTGAACCACCAGCCTTTTTGTTAGAAGATGACCTGCTCTACTCCCTGAGCCACCCCAATAAAGTTAAATCTAAAAGTTACTCCAGAGATGATGATTAAAATCACCTTTTATCAGATGAGTTTAACTGGTTTTAAGTCAGTTTTGAGTAGGCTACAATTTTTGTTTTTTTCCTTTTGTCTTGCATTGGATTGAATTAAACCTTGAGGCTCGTAATCATTGGACTGCACTTATTTGTTTTGAAAACTTTTCAGACTGTTAAAGGACCAATGAAACCAGAAAACATGGTATTTAAAGAGCCCATGGCATGTTTTTTCTTGTTTTTTGACTTATCTACAGTGTTACAATGGTGAATTATCTTAAATGTGACCTAGAGCTCAAAAAATGAGGTGAACATATGTTCTAGTACTTCTATGCAGAAGCAATTCGGTTTATACAAGTCTCGCTAACTCTTGCTCGACACCTTTTTCTAACAAAGCAAATCTTGAGGTACCCAAGATTAAACATTAAGTGGCTAGAAATTAGCATGCCTTTGACACTTTAAATGAAACTGCCTAACAAACACTATTTTGTCATATGATTACCTCAGGGTGCTTGTTTACTCATGGTCTATCTGCATTACTTCAAAAGAATTGCAATCACATGCTCAGCAGTCAGCCAGCAGTATGAATACTGATCATGGGTTCAGCTGTACCTATAGTTCCTTTAATTCAAAATAAAAGCATACAGGTATTCAAGATAACTTCATCCAGGATTAAGAAATCAGTCAGATTTATGGTGCCAAGCATTTCACAACTGTGAAAAAGATTTCAGCAACCAGTAGCAAGGAGCTAAAGTTTAAAAACAGTCTGGATTGTGATACATCTCTTTTTTAAAAATTCACATTTTTAAAAGTGCAACAACTTATTAAAACAAAGACAGAAATACATGTTTTGACTAGACTGAAATTTGGCAGGATACAGTGTCCTTTCAGTGATTCTTTCCTCTGACCTGTCTGCCACTGTTGTTGATGTCTTTACAGACAGGAGTAAACCCTGAACACTTACAAGCTGCTTGGAAAGCCCAGAAAAGAAAGAGGAAGGCAAGCAGCAAGCACAAGTTTCCACTGAAGATGTGTGTGAAGGTAAGTCCTCTGTTCCTGTCTTCGCCCCCTAGTTGCTTGTTGTGTATGTACACAGTTGGCTTTATTTATTCATTCATTCATTTTCTACCGCTTAGTCCCTGAAGGGGGTCACTGGGGGGGGGCGGAGCCAATCCCGGCCAATCGGGTGAAGGCGGGGTACACCCTGGACAGGTCGCCAATCCATCGCAGGGCTGCTTTATTTATTTATTTTATTTATTTATTCTTTCAAGCATGTAAAGACAGTTGATATGTCTACACACATAATTTTACACATATCCAACAAATGCTAATCCAATATCAATTTGCTTATACCTAGTACATGCTTGAATGGAGTAGGAAGAAGTCAGACTTATCCAGTCCTACCCCATGACATCATCTTACCATCATTGGTTTGCAAGCAGTATCTCTACATAGATAATTATCTTCTACACCACACAAGTAATATACTAAAGAATTATTACAAAGTGTTAACATTCATACACCACACCCACAATGTTCCATCTAATTAATCATTAAGCCTGTTCTTGCATATATCTTGATTGACACATACCTTTATATTTATGTTTAAACTCGTCAATTCTATTACTATTTTTTATGTC
>NW_018127931.1:5813886-5849689 GCF_001952655.1 Monopterus albus | reverse complement strand
CATGGCTGCTTTAATCACATCCACATCTCGCTGGGTAAACTGCAAACTTGTTTTTATCTCCTGTATTTCTCTGGTCATGTCGTCGAGTCTCTTGTTATTTGTCTCCATAAGTAGTTGCACAAAACCTTTGAAGTTGTCTTGTTGTTGGCTCAACAGTGCAGTGTACATCTGCTTCTGCTGACTCAACATCTCTGTTACTTGCGCTGCTGAAATATAATCCTCTTCTGCTTCAACCTCCTCTTTCGCTTCTGATTTATTAGCTCTTTTCTCTCTTGGAGGCATTTTAATAGTTGTAGAATTTGTTCAAAGACTTGAAAATGTAGAAGATGTGAAAAATCGTAGAACAGACAAGAGGAGCAGTGACCATCTGCTTTGTTGACAGTGTACAGTGGCTGCCCTTTACTCTGTGCACATTTTATTTTGTTGCAGATTTAAATAAATTGAAATGGATAATATTGCTTTGTAACCCATACTGGCAAAGTCAAAATGTATCCTGACATATAGTGTATATTATGGGACTTCATGTACACAGGTGTGTACCTTTCTAAACTGTGTCCAGTCAGTTAATTTTGCTACAAGTGGACTCCAGTTTAGTTCTAAATGCATCTCAAGGAGAATTAAAGCAAAGAGGATGCACCTGAGTTTCAAAGTAAAGGGCCTGAATACTTCTGTAAATGAGATTGCCATTTTTTTTTATTTGTAAAGTTTTTAAAACCATGTTTTCAGCAACATAGGGGATTGTATGAATCCTGGAGGGACTGAAAAATGTGTTTCCCAGGCTGATGTACAGTAACAGGAAGTGACTGAACCTCATGAGGTTTTATCACACCATGTTTCTCAGGCCTTGGTGGCCCTAAAATGCATTGATGGATTTTAAGGATTGTGTAGTAGAGTAGAAATTCTGTAAAACATTGGCAGTTAACTACATGGAACATTTATTTTACCTAACCCATGAATATCATAATTTACATGTAGTAATAGTGAAAGCTTCCCACAGTTTTAGAATTATGAAATACACACAAATAAAAATTGGCATTTGTAAGATTGTATGCAAGCTCAACAAGATGCCTTGTCAGCTGTTGAATTCCCCTCATAATAAAATCAGTTTTTTGATTGTTTCTAGTACAAAAAGGAGGGATTGACCCATGAGGTTATGCCCGGTAACCACATGGCAGAGGAGCAGAGAAACAAACAGTTGGAGGACAAACACAGTGAGTCCAACTCAGAGGAGGCCATCTTCCTTGGACTTCTTAGCACTGTCCACTCAATCATCCTGGACTGGACGTCCGCCAACTTCACTGACTCTGTGGGAGCCAAAGCCATCAAACAGGTATCTTCCCTTGTCATTGGAGGCTATTTTCAGTATCAGTTTAGGATTGCTTGTAGGAACTCTGTCTACACAGACCTTCATTTCATTTTCAGTGAGTAAGTCTGTATGTGTTTATGCAGGTCATTAAGGAATACGCAGATGTGGATGTCCGGGTGGTCATAGCAGGCTGCAGCAGTAAGTAGTCATGATATCTTTTTTTTTATTTATTTAGCTTGATGTATTTAATAAACTGACAATTGAGTATAAGTATCAGTTGCTTAGAATTATCCACCCATGCATTATCTATACTGCTTATACTGAAGAGTGTTTTGGGTGGGGGCAGCACGGTGGCATGGTGGTTACCGCTGTTGCCTCACAGCGAGGCGGTTCCGGGTTCGAGCCCCAGCTGCCCTGGGGCCTTTTTGTGTAGAGTTTGGATGTTCTCCCTGTGCTTGCGTGGGTTCTCTCCGGGTGCTCCAGCTTCCTACCACTGTTCAAAGACATGCAGCATAGGTTGATCGGTGTCTCTTAATTGCCCATAGGAGTGTGAGTGGTTGTTTGTCTGCGTGTTTGCCCTGCGATGGACTGGCGACCTGTCCAGGGTGTACCCCGCCTCTCGCCTGCAGCCGGCTGGGATTGGCTCCAGACCCCGTGACCCCGTTTGGGACTAAGCAGTATAGAAAATGAATGGATGGATGGATGTTTTGGGTGGGGGCTGACGCTGGGTGAGAGGGAATACACCCTGGACAGGTCACCAGTCCATCGCAGGGCTGACATGTAGACAAACAACCACACAGACCCACACTCAACCTAAGATGCATGTCTTTGGAAGGAAGCCGGAGTACCTGAATAGAACCCACGCAGGCAAAAGAACATGCTAACTCCACAACTAGTGCAGTCACTGTGAGGTGACAGTGCTAACCACTGCAACACCATGCCACCCTGCTTGGAATTGTAATCACACCATTGGATTTAATTTGTCTTACCAAGTGTCAGCTGGCACTGGTTCCAGCGATCTCCCCAGCGGGCAGCATGGTGGCACAGTGGTTAGCTCTGTTGCCTCACAGCAAGAAGGTTCTGGGTTTGAGCCTTGGCTGACCTAGTCCCATCTCCCATAGGAGTGTAGTTGCTTGTCTCCAAGTGTCAGACATGTGATGGACTGGCGACCTGTCCAGGGTGTACCCCACCTCTCGCCCAATGTCAGCTGGGATTGGCTCCAGCCCCCCACTACCCTATTCAGGATAAGTGGTATAGATAATGGATGAATTTGATTCATTTTGCACTAGTTAATGTTATCACCCTGCTCCTATTGCATAATTATAGATCAATTTATGAATTTCTTTAAATACAGTGCTGTGAAAATGTATTTGCACTACCAGTCAAATGTTTTGACACACTTTCTGAACTGAGTGGGAAAATGTCCTAGCTTTTGAGTGGTAGTGCACATCTGTCTCTTACTACTGTAGTATGAGCATATACAGTTTGGCTTTAATTTGACAGTTCTTTTTTTTGATCTGCTAGGAAGCCTATTGGTTCAGTTGGATACCCTACAGTTTTTCACTGGAAACATGACCACAGCCATGGTGTTCCCCACAGTTCATGATGCCGTGCTGTACTGTCAACACAAATTGCCACCCAGCAGCGGCTCCAACCAATTGAATGAGCTGACAGGAAGTGACACATGTAACCAAGAAGAACCAATCACAGCAGCAGTGCCTTTGACTCAGACAACAGATATGGGAGGTCCCACAACCTACCTGTAGGAGCAATGAACTCCTCTCCGGATGTTCGAGCATGACAGCAGAAATGTACTCAACAATCGTTCATATTGAATAGAGGAGTAGGATAGGTGTGTGCTTCTCCTCTTGTGAAGCACCCAAAGCAGCGAAATACACTGCCGTTTCATGAGGATTTATCCAATCAGAAAATAAAGATCAAGTTTACAGCTGTATTCCTATGCATACTCTCTGAAGAGGGGATTCTATAAGCTGCACTTTGTACTTAAAAAAATAAATGTATGTGCTGCTCTTATTCCAGTGACACTGAAAGAGTGATTATCTAAGAGTCCAGTTTGTGGTAGTGGTTGAGAGCAGAAGCTGCCTCTCATCATCATGCTGGTATCAAATGTTTATGACTGAGAAGTTGTCCTGATGAATATGTGAGTATTATATATTCAGCTGTATTTGTTTAACTATTTAGACAATCAAAAATGATCATAGTTGGGTCAGTCTGTAGGGTCATGTTTGTTGTTATAGTACCTTTACACTGCTGTTTTGAGTTTGAACACTGTGTATTATACATTGTCATTTGACATTTTAGTAAACAAGTTTTCCTATTTTAAAAAAAGCTTTAGTTGTACTGTTACTCTATAACACATGATGCCTTTAAAGTTACAATAATATCATTTCACAACACTGAACAAAGCACTGGGACTCAAATCTGGAATAAACTTTATTTTTAAGGGAACAACAATGAAAACGAAAAGACGATTTTTACTTTGCCAGTAAATTGGGAACTTGCTCACACTCAGTTGTAGGTCATGTATCTTGGGGTGGCACTGAACTTTGCATAGGACTTGATGACCTTGTTAACAGCCTCCAGGAAGTCTTTCTCTGTGGCAATCTTTCTGCGAGCTCTGATGGCGAACATTCCTGCCTCTGTGCACACGCTGCGGATCTCAGCGCCTAACCGGAAACAATAAAATTTTGCTTACAGAATGTTTTCTAGGATACACATGAAGTTCTGTCATTCATGTAGCTTTATCTGTTCATTTTGCTGGTAAAGCCTTTTTAGTGCTACAGGACAGTAACAACCCTTTAATATAGGAGTGCTGAGCTATGATATCTTGCTCAGATATCCGATTCCTTCAGATCCAGTCTTCATTACAGCCAGATAGGTTAGATAATCTCTCCCAAAACATTAGCTTTTCATGAGTTACTCTTTCAGCTTTGTGACAGTGCACAGATAATTGGGTTTTATTTTATTTAGCTTGGCAATAAGAATTTTAAAAGCACACTCAATTCTTAACTTTTTCTGAAAAATTCAAAAGTTCTAAATTTGGAGATGTTCATTAGAAAATGATTTTATAGTGTACCCTTGTGGCCACACATTAGTGCTACACTAAGTAACTGAGAAGAATCACAAAGTTCAAAAGTCTGTCAGTGTTTCTATGACCCTGGGATGATGAATTTAGAACAGGATGCAAAAAAACTTGATTAAAATACTGCTGACATCTATTTGAATCAGCAGACGGATGAGGAAGAAGTCGATGTGGGAGAGGAAAACAAAGACAGTGTGAGAGCTTAGAAGAACGATGGCAGAACAAGGATTGAAAGCTGCTGTGTCAGTCTTACCAGTGCTGTTGGGACAGAGGCGAGCCAGCAGCTCAAAGCGGATGTCTCTCTCCACACTCATAGAACGGGCATGGATCTTGAAGATGTGTGTGCGACCCTGAAATGAAATGGTACAAAGGTTCATTAAAGAAAAAAAAGCTTCATTTGGCCATGTACAGTATATTGCTTGAATTATGACCATGTGTCAACACTTATGATTCACCTCCAGGTCAGGCAGGCTGAACTCGATCTTCCTGTCTAGACGCCCGGGTCTCATCAGGGCCGGGTCCAGTGTATCTGGTCTGTTGGTGGCCATCAGAACTTTGATATTCCCACGAGGGTCAAAGCCATCCAGTTGGTTGATGAGCTCCAGCATGGTCCTCTGGACCTCATTGTCTCCACCAGCACCATCATCAAAACGGGCCCCTGGCAGGTATACACAAAGTCAAGGTTTGATGTTCATAATAATAATAATCACCTTTATTTGGCCAACTGTGTTACACACAAGGAATTTGTTTCCAGTACAGAACCAAGGCAGCCATGTGTGGTGCCAACTCAAGTGTCTTAAGGAGGTGTTGGGCCAACACGTGCTGCCAGAACAGCTTCAATGCAAGCACCATTTTTAAAGGATCACAACACCCATGTACTACAGTGTTTCCCCTAGAAACTCTTTCAGGCATGGTGGCAAGAGGATGATGGAAGTTTTGTGTGCATGCACAAAAATGTTTGGTAATTTATTTCACATGAAACGCCAGACTTTTGGTTGGTAACTTCTATGTAAATTTCATGTAAAACAAGGAGAGTATTAATAAGATGCATTTATTGCACACAAATAACTGTCAAAGCTACCAATTACTCCACAACTGATTAAGTGTGAACAAACAATCTTTAAGAAAAAAATAATAAAAAGGAAATCCATATAATGCAATGTATCAAATAATAAAGCTAATAAATTCTCAAGCTGGTACAAACTGTTAGATTTAAATCTATGAGGTCAACAAATTGGAACTTACAACCATGGGCTATATTTGGGGATCTTGAACCATTCTGGGTCTCAGCCAGATGTTCGCTTCTATCTGCTGGTTCACGCCCAAGACCGCATTTGACCCAGATCCTGTATACACGTGTCACCGATGCTTAGGTCAATGGGGGAGCCCTCACCCCTGCCCCCCTCCACCCCTCTCACCTCTCTCCCTTCTACCACATCGTCATTTGTCTCAGAAGAAAAACATTAATATTTTTGGCTGAGGATTCCCCGGTTTCCTCTTAAGTGGTGTCATGCTCATGTTAACTTATAGCAGCTAAATAACTTTTACTAACATTGGCTGCATTATGGGAAATCATCTCATGTTTTCTCAAACTTCATTACAGCGCAGATTCACTTTGTGATGAATACTTAGTGATCAATTAAACTATTATAACGACACTGATTACTGACACATCGTAGCACTGGTGTAATGTACTGAACGTGAAGACAAGAGGCAAACATAGTGACATTGCAGATGCGTGAAAAAATATAAATATCACAAACTTAATACAACTTGAAGAAGCCTGAGTGAAGAAAACATCTCGAGTCCATAAATCTCGGTGTATGTACGAAATCTATTCTTCTTCTTCTTCTTCTTCTTCCGGCTGTTCCCATTAGGGGTCGCCACAGCGAATCATCTGTTTCCACCTAACTCTATCCTCGGCATCCTCTACTCTCACCCCAGTTAACTTCATGTCCTCTTTCAGCATATCCATATACTGTATCTCCTCTTTGGTCTTCCTCTTGACCTCTTGCCTGGCAGCTCCATCTCCAACATCCTTCTACCAATATAACCACTATCCCTCCTCTGCACATGTCCAAACCATCTCAATCTGGCCTCTCTGACCTTGCCCCCAAAACAGCCGACCTGAGCTGGCCCTCTGATGTGCTCATTCCTAATCCTGTCCATCCTAAAGAGAACCTCAACATCCTCATCTCTGCTACCTCCATCTCTGCCTCTTGTCTTTTCCTCACTGCTACAGTCTCTAACCCATACAGCATAGCTGGTCTCACTACTGTCTTGTACACCTTTCCTTTGATTCTTGCTGCCGCTCTTCTGTCACACAACACTCCTGACCCCTTTCTCCACCCACTCCAACCTGCCTGCATTCACCTCTTTCCTACACTCCCCATCACACTGGACTGTTGACCCCAAATACTTAAAACTCCTGCATCTTCTTGACCTCTACTAAAAGTGGTATTTTCAGGTCACTCTCATTTTTCATATATTCCAGGGTTTGTTCATTTTTTTCTTACCAGAGCTATCACAAGCAGATCAGATTGAAACAGGGAGGAGACACGGACAGAGGCACCTGACAAACTTCCGAGTACAAATAATTATTTCCAAATGAGTGTATATTGGACGGTGCTATTGGGAAAAAAAAAAAAAAAAAAGCCTGTTGTGTAGGCAGGGTGGGGGTCTCATTAGCATGGTGGCCCACCATGTCTATACTATACTAGGAGGAACACTGCACTATAAATAACATTGTAACAGAAAAGAGTGGGACATCAAGACAAGCTTTACCTCCAATTGCATCAATTTCATCAAAGAAGATCAGACAGGCCTTTTTGGTCCGGGCCATCTCAAACAGCTCCCGCACCATCCTGGCTCCCTACAAAAAAAAGTAAATGTTTATGTTAATCATCATTTACTAAATGGCTGCTATTCTTGAGTGGTGAGCTCCTCTGGCCTCTGCTGTCTCACCTCTCCCACATACTTCTGTACCAGCTCGGAGCCGATGACTCTGATAAAACAGGCATCTGTCCTGTTGGCCACAGCACGGGCACACAGGGTCTTTCCTGTGCCAGGGGGCCCAAACAGCAGCACACCTTTTGGAGGCTCAATACCAAGATTGACAAACCTCTCAGGCTAGGAAAAAGATTAAACAAGATACTGATCAGACAGGGTGGAGGCAATTGTGGAATCTTCCACATGTCAGAGAGTTTAATTCATTCCTGAGGAGACTAGATTTCCATATAAATCGATGACTTGTGAACACTCACATGCAGCAGAGGGGTTTCAACCACTTCTCTCAGCTTCTCAATCTGCTCCTTACATCCACCAACATCACTGTAGGTGACATCAGGCTTCTCCTCCACCTACAGTACAATGTGGACAAAGTTATTACCAGAGCTTTTTATCCGTTTTAGGACAGGAATCGTCCTGTCCTAAAACGGATAAAAAGAAAATAGTATCTTTCACAGATTTTTCTTCATAAACTCTTATGGCTTTATAAAACTTTGATTATGTAATATAACAAGCTCAAACAATGTTTTTTTTTTTTTTTTTTTTTTTTAAATCTGAGTCATGTTGTGCATTCATACCTGCATCATGGTGACAGTGGGGTCAATCTTGGGAGGCAGAGGAATGTGGATCTGATACTTGTTTCTGTCGACACTGGAAGAACAGAAGACACTAAATTTAGCAGACTGTTACACTAGATATGTGACACGAATAAATGTGATCATATGATAAAGATGATAATATTTTCGCCTCACCCGACTCTCATGCCCTCCTCGATGTCAGTCGGGGCCACCTGGTCGCTCAGGTCCACCACAAACTTGGCAAACTGCTTGACATTGATAATGTATTTTGGGTCCTCTGAGTCTGCATTGATGATCTTTGTGCATCTATTTTTTTTTGGGAGGGGGGGTAAGATGGACAATAAATAATAATCTTGTAAGAGCCAGTATGTGTATGCTGGTACATATTTTTAGTGGGTGTTATACATGTTCCTATGCATATATTTAGTAGCTTCAGTGATGCTAGGTATGGAAATACTGAGATTGATCACCCAGTTTGATGTACCTTGCCACCTGCAGCGGTTGTTCACTCTGCAAAGTCTGTTTATCAGCAGCCAAATCCCAGAGTGCTGGTGGGGCCAGGCCGGTGTCCGACTCCTTAATGCCTGTCACGGGGGAAGACATTTAAAGCACAAACCAGTATCCAGTCTTAACATCTGAAGTCATTGCTTTACAAAGGGAATGGCAATACATTTTCTACTGTCACCAAACAAACGGCTCTTTTCTTACTAAAAGTGCATTTAGCGTTTTTTTCCACCCACCTGTGAGCTCGTTGATCTTTTTAAGGAGTTGCTGGATGTCATCTTCCACTTGTTTAATCTGTCTAGAGTAGGTGCTTTGACCCTGGAGATACACACCGATTTTGTAAACTTTAAATTAATAAGAATGTGACCAATTTTATAGATTTCACAGGAAGATTACAACTGCTGCACAGCTTTGAACTGCCCCACTTACATAGGTTTTCAGCAACGCGATGTCCCCTTCATCCAAAGCTGTGAAGAAGATGAAAACAACATCAACGAGTCTGCACTCTGAGACTGTCAGCGGGCCGCTAACGTTAGCATTGTTGTCGAACGGTGTATCTTATTGTAGTTAACTCTATATAACGTTACAAGTCTAGACATTATATACTAGCAATGCCTATTCTCACTGTCTTCAGGCATCTCAAAATGTACGTTTACTGAACAACTGTTATTTTACCAGTGGTAAACTGTAGCAGTTTGTTTAAGAAGCTGAGCTGACATTAGCCAAGTAGCTAATGTCGTTTTTCAGCAAAGAACAATGTAGCATTAGCGTACACTTTTTTTTTTTTAAAGAATTGAACTGAAATTTTAGATGTACCTCTGATAGGTAAATCATCCTTTTCCTCTTCCTTTATCTTCCTCTGATCGTCTCCCAAATAATCCGGCATATTTAATCAGAACAAACTGTTTCACAAAAGCTAAGCAGCGCAATTACACAGCAGGTTTCCTATGGTTCCCGGCAGAGCAGCGGAAATGCAGGGCGGAATTTAATTGACGATGCACCACCATTAAAATGCTTTCGTCATATTTAATATAACCCATAAATTATAAATTTAGATTTGAAATATACCATAAATGTGTAAACTCTGAATTAATGAGACAGTGTTTCCAGCGAAGAGGCACTACTCAATAAAACGTCTATTGCGGAACTTTAGTAGTGAGAACTGTAATTATAACACGGAGGGGTTAGTGGCGTAATACCAATGCTCATTTCTGGCACTTGTAAAGTGAGGCCCATGTGCTGTGTGAATGAGCAGGCAACAAACTTTAACGGTTTAAAAAGCTTTAACTTGTTGGTTTCCGCACCTGAATGTTCGTGTTGCTCATTTTTAGAAGATGTTGTTAGAAGTGCTGGACGGTGAAGAAACGGTTGTTTTTACAGCCGCTGCCGGTAAGCATGAAGGAGGCTAGTGGATGGTCTAGCTAAGCTACCAGTGTTTTAGATGAACACTTGTTATACTTGTTAGCATGCCGCTAAAAAGCAAACCGCAACGACTAAACTAATATTATCACCAAGTTCAAACCGTGTCTGTATCTTTAATATTTTTTCTCAGTTAATTCCAACTGTTTTTTTTAATGTGTTGCATAATGTGATCCAGCTGCTGCCCACTCCTGGTTGCAGTGATTTATTCGAGCTCCTATCATTAGCTGAATACTTACTAGTTGTTAACGCTTGATGTTGACCACTTTACTTATTTATTTAGCATTTCATAGCCTTTTATGTCTACGCACGGCTGTTGCATAACATGTATAAACACCTGTCACCATTTCACCAGAGTCAGCGTTGCTGATCCACAGGCCTCATTTCACTGTCAGTTGATTTGCAAGTCACTTTATATGAAAGCTAATGTGGTCAGAATTGTGAGTAACCTTACTTGGAAAGAACACTGTTAAAAATTCTTGGGGGCTTTGAGCATCATGAAAAAAACAAAACAAAAATAATTTGTATCCCATTTGGGTTAGCTTTGCCTTTTAATGTTTTGCTTGGTAGCAAATTTGTTCAGACATTTACACATTCCAATATACTGTCTAAATTGGGTAATGGAGTGTATGCTCATGCTGCTGCCTCTAACTTTAACAACTATCTACCACAGCTTTGTTTGATTTCTAAATGGCTATTGCAAGGCCCTGCTATCATAGCTGCTTGTCATCCTTAGTTGAGTTCAGAGATCATAACCATGATTATGCCAAAGATATTTGAGGTAATTTAGAGACAGTGCCTCCTTTACATATTTTGTCCACCAAGGGGATTGACAAGTTTATTTTTAGCTGTAAAATGTGGAGCTCAGTATATATTACCAACTATTTTGTATGTTTTTGTTCAAATCTGACTAGGTTTAGTCTGTATCAGGTTTTTTCACCTCATTCTCCCCGTTCAGCCTCTGTGCAGGTCCAGGTGGAGCCGGTGGGTCGATGGTTCGAGGCCTATGTGAAGAGGAGGAACAGGAATGTGTCAGCCTCCTTCCAGGAGCTGGAGGAAGAGGAGGAGTCATCTGAAGAGTCAGAAGATGAGGAGTTTCAGCTGGAGGAGTGCCCGATGCTTCGAACACTTGACCCCAAAGATTGGAAGGTATTCATCTAAATCACATATTTCTGTCACAGGAGCAGAGGTTTCTGCTACTTCCCTGGACCGGACGATGTGCACAGGAAGCACTCATCAAACACCTGTTCAGTAATGACATGCTGCAGGAAATATTAATTGGGATGTTTTGTACTCGACAGAACTTCCAGAGTGTAGTGTTGGTAAGAGATGTATAGTATAAATTAAGATGTCAGGGATGCAGGGCTAGAGTGGTGGTTCCTATATTGATGGAACAAAAATACTTTGTAAATGTAGCCATGTATTGAGTCAGACATCTGTTCCTTTACATCATTTTACATTGGTAGCATGTTAACAGCTGTTTTAAAGTTGGATAATGAGAATGAAGACATTCCACACAAGAATATACAATTTGAATAAAATATAGTTGTAAAATTTTAATATCAACTGCTGTAAACTGTCACATATGCAGATTAAGTTTAGGTAAACTAGCACAGGAGGATGGGCTTGTGATCAAAATGTGATGCATGCAGCAGGCTTGTGGTCTACATCTTTGTGTTGGCATGAGTTAGGTAACTTGAGGTTATAGAAGTGTGACTGGTTTGTCTGATTATCAACACAGGGTGGAATCTGGTTCAATACGAAAGGAAGCAGAAGAAGTTTGGCTAGGACAGCATTTGAAATGTTTAGTGTTTTGCCATGGCTTGGCTATTGTTTATTAGCTATAGGCCAAACCACACATGATGAACTGTGCTGAGCTGCTCCTAAGTCAGTGCAGTTATGTTTCCATTGCACTCTATAACGCATCCTTTATTTTCTGCATCTTGATCTTGTGTGGGCAGCATGAGCTGTTGAGAAGTGACATAACTCACAGTGTCAGTGTGGTGTCACTAGTGTGCAACATGGAGCCCTTGGTGCTAGACATTATTTTAACCCCTCATCAGAAGACCAAGACAGACTCATTTTTCAAATATTGCTGCTATGAAATAACAGTTATTTCCCTCGCTGCAACATTTCAGCCAATCATTTGTCTCAGTAAGCAGCTCTTGAAGTTGGAGCTTGGCCCTCAGGGGAAGCAGGGCCGGCTTAGCCTGAGACAGCATGATTACCCTCTGCTGCTAGGAACAGATTGAAATGGAGGCCAAACTGTGCCCTCCTGACTTGGCACGATTAAAGTGGACTGACCCTTGCTGATGAGGGGAAAAAAAAAAAACCTCCACTATACCCACACAGAATTTATATTGATATCGCTGATAAAACAGTTTTTATTCAGAGTGGTTGTTACCTATGTAGTTTTCTTCTGACAGACAGTCTTGGTGGAACAGTGACAGTGGTTGTACATCTGAGTGGGCCTGGCTCTCACATGTGTTGCCTACCAAGTCAGTCTGGCCAGCCTCTGTATAATCTGAGCAAATACAATGAGGATCATATGTGTCAGTTCACCAAATGTTTGTGTGAAGATAGGATTCAGGGATGCTTTGTATTAAGGTCAGAGTGGAGAAATCTTTTTAATATGTGCACAGTGAAAGGATAGGGTTGGGAAATGTTGTTGCTTGTTATGGGGCCCTGAAGCTTTATGACAGCATGGCCTGATACCCTTGTCTTCTGCTCACCATTGTTTGCCACATTTAACTTTGTATTGTTAACTGATTGTTTTACAAGTCAGCAAAAATGGCTTGATACCCCTTTGCATGACTGATACCACTAAGCTCTTTGTGTTCCTCTAAAGAAGGTGTTTAAGTAGATCTTAAAACAACACTCACATGGCTTGTATAAACTGAAATAGTTACTGATCACTGTAATTGTTTGCTCCATTTGTTACCAAACCTAGTAACAACTTCTATGTAATGCAGTTTTTTTTTAGTCACCACTTTCATATATGCAACAGTCATTTAACCTTTGTTGTGTTACTTTTTTTTTTTTCCCCTTTTTAAAATCAGAACCAAGATCACTATGTTGTCCTCGGGCTGCCACACTTGAGGTACAAAGCCACACAGAAACAGATCAGAGCTGCACGTAAGTATGTTTCCTCCTCCTGCTCCTGTGGATCAGTTTCTCTAGCTGGTGGTAATAACCTACCGTGGTCACATTCTCTGTTGTTTCTCAACAGACAAAGCGATTGTGTTGAAGCACCATCCTGACAAAAGGAAAGCAGCAGGAGAGCAGATTGTAGAAGGAGACAATGACTACTTCACTTGTATAACTAAAGGTATATTGTACTGCTGCTAATTGCTATCCACACTAGTATTCGTTTGGGGGTTCTGAACTCATGTCCCTGTGGTTGTCACTGTTTGAATCTCAGCTATAGAGATCCTGTCAGATCCTGTGAAGCGGAGAGCCTTTGACAGTGTGGATCCTACCTTTGACAATGCTGTACCTTCAAAGAGCGAAGGTAAAGAGAACTTTTTCGAAGTGTTTGCTCCTGTGTTTGAAAGAAATGCGAGATGGTCTTCCAAAAAGCACGTACCCAAACTTGGCACCATGGAGTCATCTTTTGAAGAAGTGGACAATTTTTATGCATTTTGGTAAGTGGTAGTCATTTTTTAGTTCCTTTCTAGCAAGGAATGCTGATTTGATAGGAAAACGAGTCAGAGATGACAAGCTGTTATTTCTACTCTTACAGGTACAACTTTGACTCATGGAGGGAGTTCTCATACTTGGATGAAGAGGAAAAAGAAAAGGCTGAATGGTGAGCTCCTGTGTGTCACAGCCATCGAAAGTACTAAACCAAATCCAAGGTTGTGTGTTTGAACTTTGTCTGATGTGTTTTAACAAATTTTTTTTCCTATAGCCGAGATGAGAGGAGGTGGATTGAGAAACAGAATCGAGCTTCCAGAGCTCTGAGGAAGAAAGAGGAAATGAACAGAATACGAACACTAGTTGGTACAGTCCTTTAGAGCCAGCACACAAACACACATTTCATAAATCTGATTATCAGTAAACAGCTAAAAATATGACCAAACTGCACAAGGCCCAAACATCTTTTGTGCAAGTCTCCACCATATATGGGAATGTATTGCACACTGCAGGAATTTATAAATTCACAGATGAATAAACGAGTCAGATTGATTCTTTGTATTGCTTCAATGCAGATACTGCCTACAGTTGTGACCCTAGAATAAAGAAATTCAAAGAAGAAGAGAAAGCCAGAAAGGAATCGGAGAAGAAGGCTAAAGCTGAAGCCAAGAAGAGAGAGCAAGATGAGAAGGAGCGAGTAAGTGTGTAACCCCTGGCGATTTGGCAGGTCCAGTAACTGTCTCTAGTGAATAAATATCTAAGTAGGGGCTGCAGCTAACCACTGTTTTTGATTATTGATTAATCTGTGGATTATTTCTAAAATAAATTGAATTATATGAAGAAACTACAAATCTGTTTTCCACATTATGAAAACAAAAATGCATTCATTTAAACTATTCTTTTCCTAAACAATCCTCAACACATTCACTTAGTCTGCATACTCTGCACCATCTCCATTAACATGTATATGTGTTATCAATGTTCCTGAACACAAGAACACCTTAGTTTTGCTTATTGTATTTGATATAATGCTTGGCTGCTTATATGTCCATTTAAACAATTCTTTTCCTAAACAATCCTCAACACATTCACTTAGTCTGCATACTCTGCACCATCTCCATTAACATGTATATGTGTTATCAATGTTCCTGAACACAAGAACACCTTAGTTTTGCTTATTGTATTTGATATAATGCTTGGCTGCTTATATGTCTCATGCTTACATGAATGGAACGCAAAAGCATTTAGCAGCCAACACAACCCACCAGTATGTTCCTAAATTTATAAGTAAGATAACATATGTAACAACATAACATCTTTTGCTTTCAATCCTGGGTTGAATAAAATGTTAGAAATGTGTTGATGTGTCAAGTTTAAATTTCTGTAATTGGCATTGTCCTACTAATAAATACTGCAGTTTGCTTATAGTCACCAAATCTTGTGGAAAGACTAAAAGCAACCTTGTATTAGTCTGTATAAATGTAAGACTAGGAAATCATTTCTATGTGATTTACCTCCTAGTACACATACTGTAAGTGGAATAGAATCCTCATCACATGTTCACTGTCAGATGACCAGCACACACCAAGCTCCAGATAGTTCAAGGCACTGGTTTAGGAGACTATCAAGTTTGCTTTTGAAACGACATCATCAGTCCGGCAGATGTGTATCATTTGGTTTTCTGTGTTTGGTAGGCCCGGCAAGCGGAGCTGGAGGCAGCTCGCTTGGCAAAGGAGAAGGAGCAAGAGGAGGTCAAGCAGGCAGCCCAGCAGGCAAAGAAGGAGAAGGAGATCCAGAAGAAGGCAATCAAGAAGGAGAGACAGAAACTCAGGACAACCTGCAAGGTCAGTTTTTACTCCATGTACCGGAAATGTTTCAGAAGAATTCTGTGAAGTAACGTTGAATATGAATCTTTAATGTTTTTTTGTTTGTTGGTGTCCACACTTTTCCTCACTCGCAGAACTGGAATTTCTTTGCTGAAAATGAAGCTGACGGTGTGAAAATGATGGAGGACGTGGAAAAGCTGTGTGATCGGCTGGAGCTGACGAGGTGCAAGATTAGCACATAGTCAAACCTTAATGCTGTAGAAATGGTTTGGGACACATTTCTGTAGAGCGGTGCCCCAGACACATCTAAGATGATCTTAAACCTGTTATAATTGTATAAATGACAAACTAAGATCATACCATCCTTACGATGCTTACACACGGTACCAGAGGACATGTTTAACAGTATTTTATGGTATTTGTTTCTAGCCTGCAGTCCTTGAATGAAATCCTGGCCTCGGCCTCTAAAGAAGACAGCAAGGCAGCTGTGGAGAAGCAGGTAAAAAAAAAAAGGCAGCCTTTTGTTTAGAAATATTTTTATCTGTATTTCACATTTGATAGTGGATACAGGAGATTCACAGGGATGAACACCAGCCCTATGGGGATGAGTAAGGCAAGTTTATTTATGTAACACATTTTCATACACAAAAGCAATTCAAAGTGCTTTACATAATGCATACATACATGAAAACATTAAATGCAACTAAATGAATAAAAAGAAACAGTTTAGACATGTTTAATAAAAGAGAAATACAGGGAAAAAGTAAGTGAACCATTTGGAATGACCTGGTTTTCTACAGGATTTGGTCATAAACTGTGATCCAGTAAATATTCCTAGCAGTGAAAAGATGTGCAGTCCTCACAAGTGGACAAATGTGTTGGAGTTGCTTTTCTCAGGTGCAAGAGGTGAATGCCCAGCTACAGAGGGAGCGGGAGGCTGAGGTCCAGGCAAGGCAGGCGGCTCGCAGCGCTGAGCAGGCCAGTGGAGGAGGAGGAGCCGGGGGGAAAGGCTGGAATGAAGATGACCTCCAGCTGCTCATCAAAGCTGTCAACCTCTTCCCTGCTGGAACAAACTCCAGGTAGGCTTTCTGAAGTGAAGTAACTAGCTATGGTTGGTAGAATAGAAAACAAGAGAGAAGTACATACTTTGCCCTTTGGCAAAGGGGTTGGGTCAGTTTTTCTCCCAGCCACCACTAACAATATTTGTCACTGTGTTTCTTCCTTCTTTTATAGATCTCTTTTCATTTTTGCCCCTCTGCTTGTGCACAGTTTGTCCTGTGCTGTGACAGTGTTTTTGTTTGCCCAAGTAACGTAGGGATAAACAGTATACACTTGGTGTGAAGCAATATACCTTTGTGCTAATTCATCAAAATGAATTATTTTTAATACAGTTAATCATGGAGGTCTGCTTTGCAGCATATGCCAATAACTGATCTCTTCCAGATGGGAGGTTATTGCCAACTACATGAACTTGCACTCCACCAGTGGCATGAAGAGGAACGCCAAAGATGTCATCAACAAAGCCAAGAATCTACAACGACTAGGTGAGCTAAGATATGATTTAGCTGTCTGCCTTCAGGGTCACATCATTTTGCATTTCTGATCTTTGTTTATTCATTAATAGTGGCTGTTTAAATGTGCTCACTTAAGCTGGAGTCAGAGTGAATAGTTTTTAATACACTGCCACTCACTAAGACCTGCTGGTGTGCTGTACAAGTTTCATGTGCACTTACAGTATGCAGAGCAAAGCAGTTTTTTTTTTCTCCTGCAAGTCAACAGTGAACTGAGTGATAGACTTCAAAAATTCTCTGTATAGAGAAAATGGCATTTTACAAATCCAAAATATGTGGTTTAGGAAAATTTGTCTTAGTAACAGTACAAAAAATATTTTCCATACTCTTTAATTTTGATGATGTAAATTGACTAAGCCAAAATGTTGTCCTGTTAATGTTGTGCGCTCAGATCCACTACAGAAAGATGAGATCAACAAAAAGGCCTTTGAGAAGTTCAAGAAGGAACACGCCTCAGTGGCGCCCTCCATAGACAACGCTGTGCCCTCCGAGAGATTTGACGGTGAGTGTTATCTGTACAGCTGCTTAGTGTCTGACTGTGGAAAATCATGATTCAAGTGGTGTGTTCCTGTCTTGGGTTGATGTTTGGTACAGTGGAAGGACTGAAGTTGATCAAGAAATTAATTGTAAGGCAAATATCAAAACAAATATTCAAACAAGAGCCAGTAGTTTGTATATCTAGGTAACCAGCATGTAGAATTCAGTAGTCAGCCTTTTTCCTTTGTTCATCAGAAGGTGACTTTTGTTTAAACGTTGGCAGTTACCCTTTTTGTAGTTCATGTATTGTTGCAGACTGACTGTTTCTACCTCTTACAACCTAAAAAGCCTCAACAGAAATTCACGAGCTGTGTAACTGTGCTGTCTCTCCTCCTTCAGCCTCTGGTAGTGATGCTAATGCTGCACCTTGGACTACAGAGGAACAGAAACTTTTGGAACAAGCTCTAAAGACCTACCCAGTCAGCACACCTGAGCGCTGGGAGAAGATTGCTGCTGCTGTCCCCAAACGAAGCAAGAAAGACTGTATGAAGAGGTACAAGGTAAGGTGATGTGCCAGTCTCTTTTGGACTTGTTTCAATTAGCGGCCACTAGTATTCAGAAAGTTGCAAGTTTATTAGGTACACCAAGCTAAAACTATTGGTCTAATTTTTTTTTTAAGAAACAGTTTAAAAAGGTGTTGAATCAACTTGTGGTTGTCTTGCAGGCTGTAGCCTGGTGCTGCTGAATTGTAATTTTTATACTGAGTGGGCTATTAAGTCCACCCCAATTACATCACAATACAGTTTAGCTGCACCAGGAACTACATCCTCCTAATGAGAATGCTGGTAGTCTGACAGACTTCCCTGTTTCTCTGACAGGAACTGGTGGAGATGGTTAAAGCCAAGAAAGCTGCACAGGAGCAAGTGGCAGGCAAAAGTAAAAAATGACAAAAACCACGACAATAGTATGTGTTATTTTATCATTATTGTATTGGTCTTTATTTTATAATAAAAATTTCAAGAAGATAAAAGGATTTAAATAGTCTTTCTAGTCATACAGTATGAAAGGTCATTTGTCCTCAGGTTCTCATCCAGAACATGCCACTGCGGATCTGGTTGTACTCTGGAAGCCGTTCAATTGGACCTGAAACAGAACAAATTGTAAACATAACTCCAGGTAATTACAACATAGATTTGACTTATGTAGCACTGGCCATCACTTCTAATGACATTGTACTTAATCACTTGAACTAAATCCAACAGAGGGCACCAAGCATGAGCGTTCACACAGTTTAGACTCTAACCTGCTGCGGGGGTGGACTCGCTCAGTTTGACTTCTAAACAGTCTAACAAAGGTTTGTAATGTTGCTGCATTCTGAAATCTCAGCAATTAGATCAATTCCACTGAAATGAGACCCAGTACTACAAAAATAAAACCTGGGTCCTAATAACTTTTTACCATCTATAGTAGCAAGAACCCTTTGGCATGACCTGGTTTTCTACATGATTTGGTCCATGGCTCCATGTGACCCAATCTTCATCTAAATTGCAAATATAGACACAATGTGCTTAAGCTAATAATTTGAACTCTTCATGTCTTTATTAACCCAGCCATTAAACATGAACATTGCCAGTGGGGGAAAAGTAAGTGTACCACTGAATTTAATAACTGGTTGAAGCCCCTTTGGCTGCAGTTACTTCATACAAGAGCATCCTGTGGATCAGACCTGCACACCATTGCAGGTGGACCTACTACAAAGGTATACAATTTATACTAATTCATCTTACTCTAAAATTTAGACTAACATTTAGTGACTAAACCAATTATGGACATTCAGCAACATACCAACTGCTGCAATGGCAGGAGCCTTGTTGAAGATGTATTTGGTGCACACATCCTTAATGGTCTCTGCGCTGATGGCCTATGGCAGAGAAAAAGTAAGGACACCAACCATTTCTCACCACAACACTCCTATCAAAGGTCATGAAGTGGAGCAAAGTGAAACATAGGCTTCATGAAACTGCATATTTACCTCTAATTTGCAAACATTTCTAAACATTTTTTCACTCTGCTACCTCCACCAAGCAGTTTGTTTTGATGTGTGTTTGTTGGTTAGCACTTTACAGACATTGGTGAGGCCTAACCCTAGAAGTGATTAGATTTTGGCTGAAAGGAATGAAGGCCATAAAAAATAATGAAAAAAAGTCAAACAAAAAAAATCCCCATGTTTAACATGGGACAAAAATGAATAATTCTTATCTCCATTGAAAGTTAACATCATTAGTAATCATGGGACCAAATTTGGACCATTTAAGGTTAACATTGAAAACCCAATTTAATGCATATAACTTGGCCTATAATAAAGACAGAACCCTGAAATAGGTAAGATGCAGAGTATAACTGATTATAATACCCTAAAACATGATCCAGATCAAGGACACATTTTGTGTTGTTCTGCATCAGTTTTCACAAGGTTTGCATTTGCATGAGCAAATGTGCCTTGTTATGGGTTATTGAGTGGAGACTGACAGGCAAAAATGGCAGCACTTTCCTAACAAGAACAGGAGTTAATGTAGAATTTTGACTAGTGTCCAAATGTGTCTTATTTAACCTCGAGTCAAAACTATCCACTCACATCAATCCTGGCCTCCAGCTCATGCAGAGGGATCCTGCGACTGTAGCACAGCATCTGTCTGCCAATGTCCTCACAAATAGGGGTGGATCCTGGAGCAAACAAAACCAAGCTGACACTGTGAACCATGTGCCACTGTGCTTCTCTGACCATCGGTGCTAAATGAAGTGACCTCACCGTCGAGATGCAGGAGCATGTTGGTTTTGAGCAAATTCTTGGCCCGGGCCACCTCGCTCTCCGTCACACTTGTACAAAGAGACATCCTGACGAGGAGCAACATTATTTATCAACCCACCACATTTCAAACAGTCATGATCTTCTGTTTTATATTGAGATCTGTGAGGAGTCAGCAGCTACATAGCCTCGGCATGTGTATTCTAAACTTTAGTTTAAATCATTTCTGCACTGTATCTGACTGTCCCTCCTTTGTGTGTACTCACCATTCCCTCTGCGTAAAGTGCATCATGTCGCGGATGGTACCGGGCTCACATACCATGTAGAGCCCCCACAGGCCTGTGTCTGTGTAGCAGGTGTTGAAGGATTGGAAGCTGTGGCACAGGTTTCCCTGACAGGCCATCTGGGCCAGTTTACTGGACAGATTCTGGGGTCACAAAAGACAAAGCTCACCACAAAGGCAAGAACACAGAAACAGGATCTGGACTCTGCTTCATTATTCCATACACACTGCGGGTTGTGTCCCTTTTAAAAATCGGTCAGTAGCAATATTCTGTTTGCCATTTTAAAATGGGAAAATTAAGAATTACTGTGTCTGACAGCTTTTACAGAAAAGTAAGACAACAATCCACTGTTATTCATGAATGAATGGATGTTCTGAGGACTGGGTACTACAACAGAAGTAACTAACTTGGAATAATTCCACATCATAATACAGAAAGACAAGATATGGGTCAAAATTTGTTTTAGGGTTTTACGAGAATATTTTGCCATCATTAGGTAACATGTTTTGAAATTGTAAAACTACTTGTCATCAAATATGAGAAAATAAATTGTCATTTCATGATCTCAAAACACTTACACCTTGAGTATGATATTAGTTCTCAGCACTTAGAGTAATTTTGTCAACCCAAAATGAATTTATGATCACTTAAAACCTTTTCGTACAAAGAAAATCTGCAATAATCCTTGACAATACAATGTAATGCAAAATACACAACAGTACAGTCAATTTAACTGGCATCTGAAGCATTTGGTTACCTGCTGACCAAATGCATTCATGTATCTGCATGACTGGCAACTTCTAACGATTATTAATGGCTACTTAAGCTGCCTAATGCAGCCTGCAGTAAGATGTCTAAACATAAAAGAATTCAGTAATCCTGTGCCAAATAACCCGACTATTGAGTTTCACCGTTACTCACCACACCACCACCAAAGGAGCGGTCCCAATTTCCAATCAGTGTGTTTGCCACCATGAGGGGGATGGTGTCAGGATGAGACCATCCGACTGCCTCCACTGCGATGGCAATATGAGCCAGGGGCATCTTGTCATCACGCACACGGATCTGAAGCAACAGTATAATGATCACATGGTGAGTAATTCAAGACTGTCTTCCTATAAAATAAATAACACAAAACAAACCTAGAAACCTAAGATATTGCAACGGCATGTAGTTTTAGCCTTAAGATGACCTTACCTCACTTCCTGTGAAGTGGCAGGGAGGAAGTGCTGGAGCTTCACCTTGATATCTGCCAGGAAGTTTTCCAAAGTGATATGTGGCCAAATCAATGAGCTCGTCATGTGAAACTCCTGTTCAAATACAGATCCTAGAATGTCACAACAACCCTGAGGTGATATTTCACGCTGGTTAGGCTTGTATCAACCCATTTTAATCTAACATGCAAGGAGATAAGCAGCTCTGACCTCCAGCAGCAGCCAGCACTATTCTGGGGCCCTTGTAATGAGTGGTGATGTACTCAACCAGGTCTCTTCTGTTGATGGTTCTGCATCACAAAGACAAAATTAACTCAAAGCATGAAAGCAAACATGTAAAGAACAACATTTCTAAAGTACATTTCCAGCCGAAAAGCAAGGCTGCACTATTGCAAACCAAGGCTGCTATGCATTAAATTGAATCCATGGTTTTACTTGATGTTCTCAGTGGGGCCCAGAATGGTCCTGCCCAGAGCTGTGGACTGATACGCTGTAGCGTGCAGGTAGTCAAAGACCACCTCCTGTAGATTGGTCTCCACTTCCTGCATCTCTCTCAGGATGACCCCTCGCTCCCTCTCGATCTCTGCCTCTCCCAGTGTGCTGTTCTGGATGATGTCAGCCAGGATCTCCACAGCTAGGGAGACAAAAAACAGCTAAACTAACTGGATAAATGAAACTATTTTTGTTGTTACTGACACATATCTCTGTGATGTTCAGTTGTTTAGTATTGTGCTGTAATTTAGTTTTTGGTTTACTAATATTTATCAACCATGCAAGTTTTTCTTATGGCGGTATGAGTGTTACATTATTTTTAAATGACAGTTCATGACATAACTGAAGGCAAACTATAATATCTCTAGTACATGTAGACACCTCACTTTTCTACTAACTTTTAAACCTTGTTTTTGTGGCTCCACTGTGATTCTTGATGGTGGCTCCAGAAAGAAGCCCTCACTCTTTCTAACAAATCTAATATACAGAGAGAACTGCCATGGATGCTCACCTCTTCAACACTAATTTAATCATCATTACAGTCATTTCTACATCTCAGGAACATCTTAATCTCACTGTAACATTCAGCTCTTCTGCACTGTACCTCGTGGAAGATCCTTGGAAAATGCTTTGGCATAATACACAGTTTGCTCCCGGGACGTGTAGGCGTTCAGGTGAGCCCCCATATTCTCGATCTCCAGCTCCAGATCCAGCTGGGACCGTTTCCTGGTACCCTGACATACACATACACACAGATGAACAAACCTTGGAGAGTGCTTTGCATTATTAAATACTAAACATTTTATTTTATAATCATGAATATTACATTTGCAGTGTTATGTGTCATAAACACTGCAACCATCTCACCTTAAATGCCATATGCTCCAGAAAATGTGCTGTGCCATTATTTCTCTCATTCTCATAGCGACTGCCAGCATCTATCCAGAGGCCCACCTGGAAGACATCGGTAATTATTATTCAGATAAGACACATTCTCTACTGCTATTGTGCCACAATTTCAGACTTACTGTATACCTGTATACCTGTATACTCTATATTGATGGAGCTAAAATCATTGAAACAATGCCTTGAGTTATATGATCTCATTTTGGAGGAAGTCCCTTAATACGCACATGTTAAGTGAGCACGTTTTTGGTGATATATCCACAGTGTATATCAACAAACACTCATAATTCTGATGACCATGCGTATGCAACTTTGCAGTGGACGCACACACCTCTGGTAAGGGACTTGTAGCCTTATGATTGTCTAAGCTTTGCTATAGTATTTTGTATGACTTTCTCCAAGTTGCATCCTATTCTTTCTTTAATACATGTTTAATGCAGTGTACACAGTGACACCACATAAAAAAACTGTAGAACCAGGATCCTGCAGGTTTCATAAAATTTAATTTAAGACTTTGTATGACCTTTTTTTAGACTACTCTGAATGCAGCTTAAGACCTATTTCACATCCATACTGGCAAAAAAAAGCCTAAATGATATGAAGAAAATTATGCTGAGTCTTCATGTTGAACATGAATTAATTGCTTTTCAAGTACTTCTTGCACTCTAATTTTGTTTATAGAGTATGAAGTCTGCAACACCTCGGTAATTAAATGTTACCACAGATCTCAACACTGGCCAGAGGTCTCTTCCTGGTGTTGCAGAAGTTTTGTACAGAGTGGGTTGTGCTGGGGCCAGGCCTTGGTGATGCCTTAGTGTTTGTATGACTTCCCATGCGACTCCAGTGCCCTTATATCCAACGGTCCTAATTTCAGCATTTTCTATGGTCTAGCAGATTTCAAATCTGTGTTAACTGGCTTCAACTAAGCCCTGAATGCACAGTTTTCAGTCAAGGTCTCATTAAACAACCTACCTTCAAGTACCTTAAAAACTGCACACAAGTGCACAGTTGATTTGATTGAGATTTTTCTGTTTACTGCACTTTGTATGAAATTAATTGATAAATAAAAATCAGTCATTGCATTATTTATGAAAGCGCCCTCAAGTTTACTTTTATGGTCTTAAACTTTTTAATGGTACCCTATGTAAATACCAGAATAATTTAATGAATGCTTTCCTCAAATAAAAGTTGCAGTATTAGTACTAAAATACAACATTAGCAACATTTTTGGCCACAAATATGTAATTATGAGGATGTTTTTGTTATTTGAGCATAGAAATAAGCTTGGGGTCAACAGAGTCTCAATATAACATTTCTGTGTGTAATAGTTTAATACATGTGTGGCTTCAAGAATGGAATCCACCATGATTATTACAATACGGGTTAATTGGGCACGATCAACAGCGAACGTCTTTCTTTTACTCTTGCTTTTGTGGGAGGCAAAGCTTAACTTACAGTGCTAGTGGTAAGCCCAGCATCCTCAGAAGCCACCCGGAGTCCGTTGTCTAACATGGTCACCTTGGTTTCAGGAACATTTAAGACCACCTGGTACGCAGCCTGGGTAGCCAAGAGTCTGTGTGGTCCAGCTATGACCTGAAGAGGGGAAGACAGTGGGGAATTATCACAGTCATGATGACGCTTAAAATTTAGGGCACTGACGTCAGCTGTTACCAGTCTCTTGTCACAGATAATTCAAATAACAGTGTCGTCAATACTTTTATTTTATTACATCTTCCAGCACTTGAAGAATTTTATGTCGAGCATGTCGCATGTGATAGCTAACTAACATAACTTGAACTGTTAGCAAACACTGAGCCTGACAGACAATGGTGAACTTTTTTCCGTTAGACTATACACTGAAAACAGTCAAGGAGCTGTTATGTAAAACTTGTATGTAAACAAACTCGTCTTACCTTTCTTAAGGAATTTGTATTCATTAAGTGTCTTTGTAGGAGACATCTCCCAGCAGATGTAAAAGCCTGTATAGACGCCGCCATATTGTTTATTTGTCACACTGCGCATGTGCAGATTATATAAACTTACTCAATACGCAATATCCGCCGAGCTGATTTTATTTAAAGAATAAAACCTGAGGACTATTAGAAAACTGATATTAGTAGTAATACAAATTGTAAGTTCTAAAATATTTAAAGGTTTTTGATCACATTTAACATTCTCGAATAATTTGTTGATAGTTCAGTTTGCAAATTATAAGGAAAAGGCCATTTCAACCTTCTTTACTACTCTGGTTCTTCATGGTTATGTTTATTGTGAAAGGGTCTGATAGTTGAAAGGCGGAAGCGGGGGTTTATCCTAGCGCGAATTTTCTAGAGAATTTCCCAAGTTTGTCTGTTGTCAACTCATCATATTATTTCACAGTGAGTAGAAGAGTCAGTCAAGACTAAATCACATATTCATTCAGAGCAGAGAGCCAGCTAAGGTGTCGGGCATTTGACAGCTTTCCCCCTTTATCCCAACGTAGTATGATTTTTTTTCGTGTTAAGCCCCGTGTCTTCGTTAGCAGCTAATGGTGTAGTTAGCTGCTAATGGCGTAGAGTTAGCTAATTAGTGGCGTTAAGTTTAGTGGCTTTAGGTTTAGTGGATACATTAAAACAGCAGTCATTATCTTTGGTGTTGCTTTCAGACATATAATGGCGGATGGTGGAGGTCTAATGGATGGTGATCTCGAAGATGGGGAGATATCCGGCTCCAGCTCGGACACGGAGGTAGGAACCGCAGCAGCAGCACAAGCTCGACTCCAGGCTCCCCCATTTTTCAGCGGGCAGTCTTCTCAGAACAGAGCTGCTGCTCAGCCCCCGTCTGCTTACCGCAGCGCCAGTAGGACGGTTGAGTCCAGCGACAGCGACCTAGATTCGTCGGATGAGGAGGCGGCTCTGTGGCGCCGTAAGCGTCAGAAAGTGTCCAACGCTCCCCAACCGCCTGCCTCCACCGCCCAGCCTTGGCCGACCAGTCTGCCCGCTCCCACTGCACCGGGAGGCCGCAAGGTGAACAACATTTGGGGCTCCGTGGTTCAGGAGCAGTGCCAGGATGCCATAACTGCAGAGATCGGCATATTTGGCATGGATGGTGAACTGAACATGTCCAGCAGAAATGTAGAGACTTATAACTTTGTCCTGGCACGAAAGATAATGGAGAAGGAGAGGGAGATAGAGAGGCAGTCGAAGAATGAAGGAGATGTGAGCATGCTGGATGCCCAGCTAGAGGAATACATGAAAGGCCAGGGGTCAGAGGACAGGACAGGAGGTGATGCAAAGAGGAAAAGACCAGCTAAAGAGAGACTAGGTCCCAGAGCTGAGATGGACATCAAGGGCCGGTATGAGATCACAGAAGATGACCCTGAGAACAAAGTGGCAGATGAGATAGCATACAGGCTCCAAGAGCCTAAAAAGGACCTGATAGAACGTGTGGTTAAAGTCATTGGAAAGAAAAAAGCCATAGAACTGTTAGGAGAGACTGCCACACTGGAAGAAACTGGTGGAGTGTACACCATGGATGGCAGCAGGCGACGAACACCAGGTGGGGTGTATCTCAACCTCCTGAAGAACACACCCAGCATCACCAAGGCACAGATCAGACAGATATTCTTTGAAGAACAACAGAAAGAGTACAAATGCAAGAAAGCTGCTCAGAAGAGGAGGCGGTGTGTGGTGGCCAAGAAGATGAAGCAGGCCATCGGCACACTAAATCTGCAGGAGCATGATGATGTCTCTAGGGAGACTTTTGCCAGTGATACTAATGAGGCCTTGGAATCTTTGGAGGAGGCTGCAGAAGAGGAAGAGGAAGAGGAGGGTCAGGAGGAAGCTGCTGTGGGCACTGAGGAGACAGCGGTGGTCTACAGCTCTGCAGACCTTGAGGTCTTTTGAGGGCTGCCTGCTGTTTGAACTCTGGGAGGACTGATAATAGATGTTTGAGGTTAAAATTAGGTTAAAACACTGAAACCACTGTGTAAGTGATAATACAGAATCACGCCTGAGTGTCCCTTTTTAACAGTAGCAATTAAAGTAGAGCTTATGTTAACAAAAGTATTGTTTTTGTTTGTTATGGCATGGAGTTATAGATCTCAGCACATGTAAATGCAGAATTACCACAGGATGGTTTGATTTGTTATACACGTTTTGGCTTAATTCAAATTTGAAATGATCAAAAAGAAGCATACTGGGGTAAGAGCAATGCACTCTTGCCCATTTTCAAATGCACTGTCTGCTATATTTATTAATTTAACTAGGTGGAAAATAAAGGTAACTCAGGTAAAATGACATGGAAAAACATTAGATGGTTTGTATGCTTGATCGAGAACAAAGATTTTTATTGTCAATTCACTATATGTGCAGGACATACAGAAAATCAAAATACCATTTCTCTCTCACCTAGTATTCTATTTCTCTCTCACCTACCATTTAGGAAACTAAAATAGAATAAAAGTAGAGTGAAAATAGACTTTAAAAGAATAAGAAAACTAAGTCAAAGTGATTAGGATAAAACTAAACACTACATCCTAATAGGCTGTGACTCAAACTATGTACAATCAGTGACAGTAGTGCAGCAAATAGCAAGAAGATTGTCAGGTGGTTATGAGATTGAGATGCACATGGACAGTAGTGCAAATGACCAACAGCAGCAGCAGTAAAAACAGTCAGCAACAGATTTACATGTAATATAGCAAGACCCAAAACAGCAGAGGTAGTCTTTTTATGTTCTGTGGTGGGTCACAGTCCAGGGGCAGAGGGGGGAGGTAATGGACAGTGTTCAGCATCCTCACAGCCTGGTGAATGAATCTGTTGTTTGTAAGTCTGGTGGAGTGGGCCTGAAGACTCTGATACCTTCTCCCTGAAGGCAGGAGTCTGAAGTGAGGGGTGGGAGGTGACATCAGCAATGCTGATGGCTCTGTGGGTGAGGCAGGTGTTAAAAATGTCCATGAGGGAAGGCAGAGGGGCGCCGATGATCTTGCTGGTTATATTCACAATGCATTGCAGGGTCCTTCTGCAGGAGGCAATACAGCCTCTGTACCACACAGTGATGCAGCCAGTGATATGGTGTTGTTGGTCCAGGAGAGGTCCTCAGAGCTGTGCACCCCCAGGAACTTGGTGCTGCTCACTCTCTCCACTACAGCACTGTCGATGGTCAGTGGGGGATGCTTTAGAGGTTTTCTCCTGAAGTCCAGTTGAAGTTGGTGTTACTTAATGCTCTTCCTTGTAAGGAAACTAATATCAGAATCAGAATCTGCTTTATTGGCCAGATGTGTCAGACACACGAGGAATTTGACTCTGGTACATCAGCTCTCAATGTGTGTGTGTGTTGCTTTATTGGCCAGATGTGTCAGACACACGAGGAATTTGACTCTGGTACATCAGCTCTCAATGTGTGTGCGTGTGTGTGTGTGTGTGTGTGTGTGTGTGTGTATGTATGTATGTATGTATATATATATATATATATATATATATATACCCATGCAAGACCAGTGTAAGACTGTATAGCAAAAAAATAGGCAGCATTAACAAGCAACAACCAGGACAAACGATGCAAAATTAAGCAGTGTAAACAGACAAAAGTGCAGACAGACGGGAATGCTCATCGAGATGAGATAATAGGAATGAGTTGGAATAAAAATAGAGACCAGGGCAAGAGGCAAGTAAACAGTAACTATCATAGGCTGTGTAATATACCAAAAATAGGCAGTAATAACAAGCACAAACAATGCAAGAAATAGAGACCTGTACGAATCTGTATAATCTGTACAATGTATATTTACAGGTATTGCACTGAAGGTTATTGTCCAGTCATACTGTCGTTGGTTAGGTGTTCATCAAAGTGACAGCTCTGGGGGAAGAAACTGTCTCTGTGCCTGGTTGTCTTAGTGCACAGTGACCTGTAACGCCATCCAGAGGGGAGGAGTTTGAACAGATTGTGTCCAGGGTGTGAGGGGTCTGCAGTGATCCTCTCCGCCCTCCTTTTGACCCATGAGGTGTACATGTCCTCCATGGAGGGCAGGCTCACACCAATGACCTTTTCTGCAGTCCTGACTGTCCACTGAAGTCTGTACTTGTCCAAGGTTGCTGAGCCAAACCAGTCTGTTCTCTGCACCTCCATCACTGACTTGATGATTCCTCTGTAGAACTGTATATATTTAAGGTTGCTTCTAAGCATTATGCCACAGATTCAGTGCTTGATGTCCCAAGACATGCACTAGATCCAGATTTTTGGGCTGATTATATCAAAAACTCATATGACGGAAATACTACGTTATGACCACTATTGCAGAGGATACATTTATCCACTAGATGGCAGACATGTTATATCCCACAAAGACTACCTTACATTTATGACAAGATATGGGTTTGGTGTGATACAAGCAATTAAATGGACACAATATAGAAAGTATTTGAATAATATACAGCAGGCCTATACCTGAAGAAATGTGATCTGTTACTATCTAGAACACAAACAGTATATAAAGCGTAATATAAATAGACACTGAAGAATTAAATCAAGTAAAAAAGATAAATAATGAACTTATATAAGAAATACAAAAATAGTACTTAAAAGATTGAAACAAGGCAACAGAATAAAGTGTCTATAGATAGCAGAACTTGCTGTTCTACCACATTTGAGTGACACCTTTTTTTTTTCTTTACAAGTAAACCTCTTTCAAAGGCAAATTTGTGGGCAAGTCCAAAAAGGCCTGGAGTAACTCATAAAGTTTGTCATGTATTCAGATAGGTGGGGTTGTTACTCAGGTTGGGAGTGACCCAAATATCACTACCCATCCACATTTCAAAATCGCTTGACTGCAGTGTTCAACTGCAGCAAATGGAGATAGATATTTGGCACAATCATTGTCACACTGATCAGCTGTGTTAAACCCCTACTGTGCTACATCTGCACAGTCTGGCTTCATGTTGTCATCTTTTTAAAAATATTTTCTAGCATTTACCAGGCATAACATCAGAATGGCAGCAAAGGTGTGATTATGCTGGTGGCATATGAATGCTTTTTCTTCTGAAATGTGTGTGATGTCACACAAACACAAAAATGCTTCATAAGTCATCTTTACATGCAAAAAATATTCATAATTATTTAGTTTACCAACCTATTATTTCTCAAAGGTTTCCTGGCATGACCTACCATATGCAGGTTCAAATTAATGTTTCTATTTTACCTATAATTAGTCTCAAAGTACAGTATATGATTCTTATCATAAAGGATAATGGGGAACCATTAGAAATTTACAAACCTATAAAATAAGGTGTTATTGAGAAACAAAAAACTTTCATTTTTAGCACCATCAGCTGTAATAGGAAGCTGTAAACACGTACTGTATATAATACCAGTCAGAGTTTGTTCTGACTGGTATTATATATCTTATACAGTTGTTGCCGTTACCATAGTAACAACAGCTGGGTGCACACATCCAGGAAACAAAGAGCAACATTAGCATTCATGAGTCATGTTTCTAGTCACAAGACAAATTGTAAATCCCAAAGTTACTCGGCCGTTAGCTCAGCTTTCATGTGAGGCAGCTCCTGAGAAAGTTGTCTGAGACTTTGGCTGTTAAATGTTTGATCTTTACCAACAGAGTTGCTAACATGGCTTTCTTGCTAGGAATACAGAATATAGTGAGTTTATAAAAAAATTTAGCTGCTTGATGCTTCTGAAAACAGGGCTGATGAAGTAGTTTATGGGCCATAAAAACTAAAACAATAAACTAAAAGCCTTTAAAAAGCTTTGTAGAGTTCAGGGAATCTGCAGAAATAGATGATAATTCTCTGCTGTTTTGTCACTAACAGGTACACTTTTCACATTGCACAGTTATGTAATTCCTTGTCAGTGTAAAAAATTATTAGTGCAGCTTTAATGCTCCATGTATAACTGTAAACAGGCATACAGTTTACCATCCAATATTTGCCTTACAAGTCTGAGTTTTTACTTGAGCTAAACAGACCTCAGTAAACAACAGTCGCATCTAAATTAAACATATACAGTTGCCCCACAACTCCGGGGGAAAATGAAAGCCTTTAATGGTGGCGCTGGATTTGTCAGCTGAAGCGCCTTGGAAACAATCATTATCCTCTGCTCATGTCTGCCACATGAAAGGGCCTGTGTTCTGGCAGAAATACATTTTATAATCCCACCATTCATGGTTGTTTTCATGCCTGCTGGTGGATATGTCTTTCCTGATAAGCCATCATACATCATTATTCCATGCAGCAATTGGGCAAGCAGATTAAGGTTTGCAAAAGGTGCAGTGAACAGCTTTACTGTCGCTTCATCTGCTTATGTGCATGGTTTATTGCATTTGCTACCACTTAAGAAGAAGAGAGTCTACCAGTTTGTGCAGTTTGCTTAAAGTGTTCATGGCATGCTCATTTCCAGTCATTTAATTTTTAATTTTAGATACCTCTAAATTAGCTTTGCACCCATCATAACTCCAAATAGTCTAATTATTTCAGAACAATAAAACCCGATATCACAAAGAGAGCCTCCTCCTAAAAATGAGAAGATAGTTTGTGAAAATGCACAACTCCTGTTACTGGTCCAGAAGCTATGACAACACATAAACAAAAACTTTGACAAATAAAGTAAGCATGTTCAAGCCAGAATATGAAAGTGGACAGCATGGCGAACCACAACAGGTATTAGTTTATTTGAATTTCTCCTCTATCGATAAGTAACAACGCTATATGTACTGATGAAAAGGGATTTGTAACACTCTAAACAAAGTGGGTAATTGAGAAACCCCATATTTTAACTGGTACAATGCCGACATAGTAACCTTTCCAGCAGTAAAACAATTCTCTCAACAGAACAACACATTAACAGGCATGCAACATGTGTGGGGTTTTTTAACTTACTGTTACATCCCACCAAGTAGTGGAAACTTTATTCCCAAGGTCCAAGGTCAGTAAATCCAACCGGTGATCACTGTGTCTTTCCCCACAAATCCATCATGTTATGGGTGATCACATACAGTCCCAACAGGTATCCTTGCACCAACAGTAACATCATGGGTCATTAGAATCCTCTCACCAGCCTGTAACAAATCACATGTGGCAGACACACTGGCCTCAAGCAGCCAAAACAAACAGGTACTGGGCCCCAGGGGAATCCAGCGTTGGTGAACTGATCATTCAACACCCCAAGGTGCTTCACTGGCCAGCTGCTTGTAGATTTCCAGCCACTCCATTTCACACCACATTAGACCCAGTCAGGTAAAACAGTGGGTCCCTGTACATGGACATTCCTGGACATGCAGTAACCTCAGGCCCTGTGTTTTTCTCCACATCCTCTGGTCACAATGCAGACAGCAGGAGGTAAAATATATCCACAAAACCATGTGCATTTAATGGCACTGGTGGATGTCAGGCAAACTTGCATGAATGCGCACAGCCTGAAGAATATGATAATTGAAGGAAATCAGTAAACTATTGCGTAAGACTTTAGATAGTCAGAGAAACAAGTATCGACAGAGAGTTCACGATACTTGTGTAAACCGAGTTGCTTCTGTATAGAAGTACAACAACATAGGTAAACCTCATTTTTGAGGTTTCTGTCACATTTAAGATAATTCATTATTAACATTGTAGAAGTCAGGAAAAAAGCATACCATGGACTCTTTAATGGTAAAGGCCATCAAAGCAGGCTTATTAAAGAAATGTTTGAGTTGCAGAAGGTGACTGATGTTCTGCCTTTTCTTATTCATGTGAAATTGTTACACGCAGTCTCTGGTTTCAGGACCTCTGTATCTGTCACCTGGCAACAAACTTGTTGCCTGGATACAACATGTTGTTTCTCATCTCAACTGGATAAAACAGGACAAAGGTTGAAAGACTTATATATTTGGACAAGGACTTCGAGTCTTTTGAGCATCTGCTCTTTGAGGTCTGTCTATAATCATTTCACTCTTATGAATGAACTGTTCACCGCCCATAATGCTACTAATCAGGAAATCAGAGGAAGCTGTTCAAAAACTACGTTCTTTCTCTAATAATCACACAAGCAGAAGTAAATACAGTCTAAGTTTATCAGTGCACCACTGCTGACCCATCAGAACTAATCTTGGGATGCTGACAGAGAGGCAAGAACGGCACCACAATTAGATAATGGATCTGTGACCGGGCTGAGTGAGCTCGCAATTTTCAGTGTCTCTCTCTCTCACGCAGTCACGTGTTCTCTGCATTACTGGAAGTGGCCACAAGAGTTCCATATTATCATCATCAGAGGACTATTGAAAACAGGCAGTGAGTCATCACTTTCACCGATAAAAAGGTAACCCAGTTGGGAGGCTAAATGAGACAATGGAACATGTGGGGATGATGTCACTTTTGTCCAAACACTATCCCCTTTTATTCTTATTGAGGAATATTTTGGTCCTTGGCTTATGAGGAACTTCTGATCAGAGTTTTCCACTAGTTGGAATGTTGGGTGTGCAGCTCCATGCTACATTATCTGCTGCTAGCATAGTACACCCAAGTCTCAAACCAAACTGGGTCAAGATGCACTAATTAATGTGGGCACCACTTTTTGATTGTAGAAAGAATAAAGCTTACTCTGCACTGATTTTTAGATGTTTTTATAAACTGTCCATTGTGAATCTAACAATAGACAGTAGAGAAGTACATGCTAGGTCTACAGAATACTCTTTAAAAACCTTACACTACTCAACTTAACTTGTATAGTACTGCTGCATTTGAAACCTAATCCATTACACCATCACTTTTAGCTCACCAGGCTAATGCATTGTATCAACCATTGGCAGAGTCAGAGAAGGAGGGAGAGAAATTATATAGACAAAGCTGAACCTGATCTGAATGTGAAGGTTTGCAAATGAAAATGCCCCAAACCTGATATGCTGTTCTGGCAAAACAATGCAGGGTCATCCAGCAAAAAAGCTGAACCTGGTTTAATTTTTGCTACAATGCAGTTGCAGTGCAACATAATCTGGAAATGGTGTTGCATTGTTTTAGGTCTGAATGATCCCTAAAAGCCTGAGGTCGACTGGCAACCTGTCCAGGGTGTACCCTGCCCGTTGCCCAGTGTCAGCTGCGATAGGCTCCAGCCCCCTGTGACTCTATTCAGGAATAAGCGGTATAGATAATGGATGGATGGATGATCACCAATAGCCTTGCCAGGGGCCCAGTGAGTCTGCACTGTCTATTACACTACTGGACAAAATTAGATGGCAGAAGCATCCTCATGTTATTTAATGGTTTATTCTCCTTATAAGCATAAACTTTATTGCCAAGTACTATCAATAATACAAGCAACTGACTCCAGCCTAATGCCCCCTCGATGTGCACAGCAATATAAAAACAAAAACAAAATCACAAGGCAATTTGAGAACATTCTGGATTTGGCCCTATAAGTACACTGATAGATTTGGCTTTAATTCCACCAGTCTCAGCAGTTCTTTGGCTCAACTATGCAGTGAGCTGGATGTTAGAATGTTAACACCTTTGCAATAATTTCAAAGTGCATCTAGTCTAAAGAGGTACCACATTCATAAGCTATAGTGACTGGTAAGTATAAGTGTTCACCTGCTGGTTCACTAGATGCAAGGTCAGGAGTTCACCAGTGTCATTAGCATTCAGCCATGTTTGAGATAACATGCAATATGCTATACTGATCAAATGTTAGGTGTGTCTTTTAGTTGTCTTTTGGACAGACAGTTATGATAAATGAGTGAGTGCTTTTTCTTCTCAAAAATGAGAAATGGCATGTGTTGCTGTTTGCTTAGGTAGAGCTAAAGCCAGCCTCTATCTCTCCTTTTCTGTGCTTGTAGCTGTTCTCAACTGTTAGAGTAATCTTCTTACTACATTGTTCATCTTAGCTATAAGCATTACACGAAGTAGCCTACAGCAAACAAAATGACTTAATGATAAAAACCTGATGGGTCTAATTTACATTTCATGTGTAGTTGATCATGAAGAGAATGGGTTTTGGTTGTTGTTGACTGAGCAGAATGGCATATTTTTGAAAGCAGGAACCAATAAAGAAAATGTAAAATTATAATTATCCTGCCTTGTTTAGGTGGCACTCTGACTTCAACCTGATTTGATTTGATTTGATTTGATTTATTCTTTCAAGCATGTAAAAACAGTTGATATGACAACACACATACACATAATCTAAGCCTGAGAATTTGAAGTGAAATTGAGAGTGAAAAGAAAGCCGCTGTGTGAATGGATCTCCAGTACTTCTCATTTCCTTTCATACAGTCCTTGATGGATGATCAGTGGCATCTTCTTAAGCTTTCCCTTTCTAATGATGTTCCTCATGGCTTGATGTTGGTGGCGGTTTATAGTCACAGTTAAGCAGCCAATTATGCCAGCACTATTTATGACTACCTCCTTACAAAATTTCAAGCATATGTGACCAAGAAGAAGGGTTAGAGGCCTTATGCCACCTTAAATGATCACAGTTTCACCTTGGAAAAGCCATGGAACTTTTTAACACTAGTAGAGAAACTCAACCAGGTAAGGTGTAATGGGAATTTTATATTAGCATCCTTTCTAGTGTACTGCCTGTTGCTATGGAGTTATTCTATGCAGTTGCTTCCTCCCTCCCAGCATTTTGCCTGAGTCAGTCATGTCTGAGATATAAACATTAATACATACTTCCAACTGTATCCTTCTTTGTCAAACGACATGGGCTTAATAA
>NW_018127931.1:5811769-5813832 GCF_001952655.1 Monopterus albus | reverse complement strand
TAGGCTACGCTGCAGTACATTACATCATTAGGTGTGTTATATTCTAGCCACTTAAACTCCTGATGCTGTTCACTCCTAAATTTTCATTGCTGTTTTGTTTCTTCATCGTCCGTTTTTTGTGTTTCTTGGTCTTCTCTGTGATTGAGTTAGAAGTTTGTTTAGGCAGCCCCGACATAATGGCAGTGAGCAGGCCACAAGTAACCTGTTTTCATAGACAGTTGAACTAAAAGGCGCAAATCAGTTGGGATGTTTGTGGAACATTAAATTTGCATTGGCGAAGTGCAGTGGGTTTTAGGCTTTTTTCAGATTTAACCATGTGATCCCACTGAGACATGGTGTCTCATTCTCCTTAGACATCTGATAAAGCTTGGTGGCCACAGCAGGCCACCTGCAGAGGATATATGGTGGCCACACAGTAACATTTTGTGGCAATGGGCAATGGTTAATGTCAAACCTTGTTTGTGCTTTTATTTTATAGTTAAAAAAAATCATGTTCTAACAGTATCCAGATCCTTTAGTGAAATCATAACATTCTTTCCAGTCAAATGACATCTTTTCCTACAGGGCGTTCCCCATTAAATGTTTTGGCTTGGACCAAACAGTGTCCTTAAACTGGATGGCAATATCATTAATCTGCTGTCCTCCTTGCCACCCCATCATTTGTCTCTGGCCTTCAGATAATGGGTTTCTATTATGCCAGCTAGTATGTAATTGCCCAGTCTCACACACTACTAGGATTACTTTGGTTCCATCACGGCCCTGCTCTACACACTGCACGTTTCCCATTTGTCTCACACATCAGTAAAAATATAGGGCAGTGGTAATCCATGCTGTGAGATGACATGGAAAATAAAAGTTCTTGGTTTTCAGTATGTCTGTTGACTGTGACCTATAAAAGGGTGACATTAGTTTGTGTTAGTTCTGTTTATATTCCTTGTTCCTAATATGCCACAAGGAAATAACCAGTCCAACATTTGAGGAAATACAGTTTGCCAATAAAGCCACAGACAATGAAAAGATTTTATCTTTTATCATATAATTTTATCTCTGTGTTCTGTGCCCTAGAATGGATGCAGGCGCCTGAATTAGTTTGGTTTTGTGCTCACTGGCAGTAGTTTCCCTGGTTGGAAGAACAACTAAGCCAGTCACAGCTTTATAGAAATGCTGGAGCCAGAAAAATGATAACAGAAAAGTTGCCACCAGTTGCTGTTGACACAGAACAACCCATGCTGTTACGGCTCGCCGTTGGTTAGTGCGGGATCGGACTCAGAAACATGTGTCCCGAATAACTGATGCAAAAACATTCACAAGCAGAAAGCATACAGTTCCACAATATAAAGTCAGCCTCAACAACAGGGAAGCAGCTCATCCACATAGGTTCTAGACATGAATCCAAGACAACATCACCAGCAGGGTTACAGGAGATCATCTGGCGATGAGGGCACACCAACGCTCTCCTTAAATACTGCTCCATAATTGAGAGCAGGTGTGCCTCGCCACCTGGAATGCACTCCCACTTGTGTGGGGGCGGAGCTGCCAGGGCTATCTGTGCCAGCTACCAAGGTGCTGGGGGTGGCCTGGACGTAACACATGCAGTACATGTTGTAATAATTTGACTTACAAAAATACTGAACAACTCCTAAATCAGCATATTTCTTTTATTGCATTACAATGCTAATTACTTCTAACAGCTACTAAAGCAACTTCTATGCCAGCAAAAAATAGGTTGGTGAACAGAACAAACCTCCCTCCAGAAGAAAAAATAGCTACAAGAAACAAGGCCAGACTAGATAATAAAGTGACAGCTACAGTCTGATCAGGCTACATGTGGCCTATAAAAACAGCAGAACTACAGAGACAGCCTAGCTTAGCACAATTAGTAGGATCACGGAGAAAAGCCAATCTAGCCAATCTAGCCACAGGGGTTGCAAGCCAGTGACTTCTGTGCCAGTCCCAAGCCCGGATAAATACAGAGGGTTGCGTCAGGAAGGGCAGCCGGCGTATAAACACACAGCATAGTCCCTGCATCAGTCGTGGAGGCTACGCTGGCACACATTACAACA
>NW_018127931.1:5809562-5811030 GCF_001952655.1 Monopterus albus | reverse complement strand
GTGGACAATGATGTTTGCGGATGACATTGTGATCTGTAGTGAGAGCAGAGAGCAGGTGGAGGTCTGCTCTGGAAAGAAGAGGAATGAAAGTCAGTTGTGGTAAGACAGAATACATGTGTATGAACGAGAGGGAGGGAAGTGGAACAGTGAGGTTACAGGGGGCTGAGGTCAAGAAGGTGCAGGAGTTTAAGTATTTGGGGTCAACAGTCCAGTGTGATGGGGAGTGTAGGAAAGAGGTGAAGAGGTGAGTGCAGGCAGGTTGGAGTGGGTGGAGAAAGGTGTCAGGAGTGTTGTGTGACAGAAGAGTGTCAGCAAGAATCAAAGGAAAGGTGTACAAGACAGTAGTGAGACCAGCTATGCTGTATGGGTTAGAGACTGTAGCAGTGAGGAAAAGACAAGAGGCAGAGATGGAGGTAGCAGAGATGAGGATGTTGAGGTTCTCTTTAGGAGGGACCAGGATGGACAGGATTAGGAATGAGGACATCAGAGGGACAGCTCAGGTCAGCTGTTTTGGGGACAAGGTCAGAGAGGCCAGATTGAGATGGTTTGGACATGTACAGAGGAGGGATAGTGGTTATATTGGTAGAAGGATGTTGGAGATGGAGCTGCCAGGCAAGAGGGCAAGAGGAAGGCCAAGGAGGAGATATATGGATGTGCTGAAAGAGGACATGAAGTTAAATGGGGTGAGAGTAGAGGATGCCGAGGATAGAGTTAGGTGGAAACAGATGATTCGCTGTGGCGACCCCTAACGGGAACAGCCGAAAGAAGAAGAAGAAGAAGGGAGAAAAGATATCCATGCAGGATCAGCAATAAGAGAATAAGCCTACAACTCTGTATACCATAACCCAACACAAAAAGCCTTATGGTTTTACTTTCATGCCATTTCTGGCAAATCACCATACATGCTTACATTTTAATGAATGCGTGCATTTATGGATAGACTGAGAGTGCATGCAGTACCCAGTAATACAAGTTAAGGTAGCAGAGCTGCTAAAATGCATTACTAAAGTTAAAAATGTGTGAACAATGCTAATAGACAAATGACAGACACCACCAGCCTCCCAAACTATGCCGTTAGAATTAACTGTTAGATGTGGATCATCCTTGCTTACATGGAGGTATTTGATCAGATAGATGTGTGCTCAAAAGATAGCAATCTGCAAACTATGTCAGAAAATGGTTCCTGCTAAAGACAACTTGACAGCTTGATTGACCATCTGTGAACTAACCACTGCACAGAATATAGGAATATGAAAAACCTTGGGAAACAGCTGCCCACAACAGGTTTAAACTAACCAAAGTACCAGTACAAAAACAAACACACTCTGCAAACTTTAGCTGAATCATTCTGCAAAAATAATTTCAATGTTTGTGTACTGTTGTACTGTGTGGGCTTGCTCATAGCTCCCCAGCTTAGCCGCCATGTGTTGGAGTTTACCCCGGTGAACAAGAGGGTCGCTTCCCTGCG
>NW_018127931.1:5804185-5806659 GCF_001952655.1 Monopterus albus | reverse complement strand
AGGGGACTATGTCTCTTGGTTGGCCTGGGAACGCCTCGGCATTACCCTGGAGGAGTTGGAGGAAGTGTCTGGAGAGAGGGAAGTATGGGCATCTTTGCTTAGACTGCTGCCCCTGCGACCTGGTCCCGGATAAGCGGAGGAAAATGGATGGATGGATGGTGTACTGTTGTATTTGAATTAGTGCTGTCAGTTGATTATAAATGTAATCAGGTTAATCGCAGTCAGGCTGTGATTAATCATGATTGATCACAATTTTACTATACTAGAATTTACTTGTATTATAAACGTGCAGTGCCAGAATAAAGAAATGCTCGACTAACTGGTTAGAGAAAACAGAGATTCTTCAGGTTTATTAACATCTCAAACATTAACATTTAATAAATATTAAAATCTACTGCTGAGGTCCTTTGTGAATGCAGCCTTGAAGCACACTATGTAGGCAAGGCTAACATCTGAGACCTCAATTATACACAAGAGATGGCACAGTGCAGGCCACACCATGGAGCAGGACACATTATTTTCAGCACCTAGGAGCTCAGTGATGTACCTACAGTGCCAACACCCAGCACAATAAAATTACAATAAGACTACAGTTTTCATTCAGATGACGTCTATTTCTGGTAAAGGCTGTAAATTATATCTATAATATAACAATATGACTATTAAATTACTGGTTTTTAATCAGTAAAATTGAAGAAGACAGGGAAAACACATTACCTGTAGGGCTCCAGCAGTGTTTCCAACTTTGCCAGCCTGTCATATTCAGCTGAGGTTAGTATGTCAAAGTTGTGATTCTGCATTTCTTTCAGTGGATCTTTGTTGTGTTGAATCTGACTTATCATTTTGAGAGTTGAATTCTAGGGTGTTGGTACATAGCTAACAATTGACTTAGTCCATGAGAGACTTGCTGAGCTTTCAGCTCTGCTGTTTTTGCAGGACTGTGTTTGAAGCGTCTGACTATTTTATGGCACTTGGCTAAAGCACTGCCAAACCTGCTATCACAGAAAGGCACTGTGATTAACCTCTGTGTAATGTGCGCCACACAGGGAGGATGCTGCTATGGTAAACGCCTTGCAGTGGCAATCATGTTGTGAGTGCTGTCTGTTCCTGTAGTGGTGACCTTCTCCATTATGCCCATTTCCTTTGCAACTTTGAGAAACTGGCTGGTGCATGCTTTTGCAAAATGCCTTTGTTCAGTTTTAATACACACGAAGTGAATGGGTGCAGTGACCATTTGTCAACAATTAGGTAGTGCTATTACACTGAGGTAGTTATGATTACTTACAGATGTCCAGTGGTCTCCAATAAGTGCAATAAAAGTGGCTTTTGGCAACTACCTCACTTTCGTAGTCTTTTCAGTATCATACAGTTCATGAATTCTTGTAACAGTAATTGCCCTCGAAGGTAGCTTGTCTGCTGGGTCTCCTGTGGCAATCTGAATGATATCTTGAAGCCCCTAGTCCTCATCTAAGTTAATAGGCCTGCAGTCTGTGGCGATCCATTTAGCAATTGCATTGGTTAGCTTTGCTGTTTTGTTGACAAACTTGCCCCCGCTGCACTCTACCCGTGTCATTTGGTGAGTATGACATGTTGACCCTGCCTCAGCACTAGCATCTTTGATAACATCAGCAAAAATGTGCTTCACACGAAGATGGCACTTCAAACTTGTTGTGTTTTGGTGGAAGGATAGTTCATCACTGCAGTAGGTGCACACAACTTTGGTTTTATACAAGTTTCCATCTGGAAGCTTTTTATAATGAAACTTGTCATTCAGTACACCAGGTGATGTCTCCTCAGTCATCATATAAACCATCCATGCTGTGATTACAGGAAGAAGTTGGGCTCAAACCTGGTCCATGATTAATTCATATTAACAAAATAGTAACGTAAAATTTCTAGAATATTGGCATGCATTAATGCGTTAACACTGACAGCCCTAACTTTAATGCTTCAGTTTTTTCATTCCCTAAAGTGCCCATGGCATGCTTTTCCTTGCTTTTTGACTTGTCTACAATGTTACTAGGTGAATTAGTGTCAGGTTTGCCCGGCTGCACCTGCCTCTCTTCCTTTCCTCACTCTAGTCTGCTTCCTTACACTGATTACACTATCCGACACACCTGCCCCGCTCCCCTGATTATCGCCAGCTGCTACTCATTAGTTCCTCCCTACATATACACCAGTGACGTGCGGTGAGGTTGACAGCTGGTGAGGCACTAACTCTTTTACAGTCAAATTTACAAATACAAATTGTCTGTTAACAGACAATGCGTTGTTTTATATCTCACATCAGCATTCTTCACACAAACATGACCCATATTTAATTTGAGGTTAAAATTGATTCCAATTGAGCTTATTTCTAACTAGAAATAATAAAAGTTTATGGTCTTACCTTTACTTGTACACAAAATCCATTTGTCAGCTGGTATGTATTACAAACCCTTTTACCGTTCGAATCCAATATTAAAACAAATGTT
>NW_018127931.1:5798908-5803643 GCF_001952655.1 Monopterus albus | reverse complement strand
ATACACTGCTCACCGTTCACTCCTTTGCTAGTTCAATCTCTGTCTTCAGGCCCCTATATTCGTTGTCTTCTTTGTGCTAGTATGCCAGTTAGTCATCTTTGTTCATTCTTGTTACCATTTTGTCTCCCTCCTCTACGGACCTCTCCTCTGGACCCTGGATCTTCTCACCCCTACCAGCCTCTGCCATACAGGTCGATGCACAGTCTCCTTTAACTGTCTATCCATCCTCCCATCTCCTCAGCCATCATCGTCTCCACCTCGACCAGTCCAGGAGTGATCCCAGCGTCTGCAGCCCGGTCCTTTATCATCCACCATACCCTTGCCGCAGATCAACACCTGGTTATCACTACCTACATCACTTCTCTTATAATTGCACTGTATCACACTGTAATAAATATCACTGCTTGCACCAAAGTCAGCTACCTGGGTCCGTCTTCTTTCCGCTCACTCATCTCTGTGTTCGAGCTACCATAACAATTATTATCTTAAACATGACCAAAAGCTCCAAAAATGAGGCATATGTGTGTTCTAGTACCTTTATGTAGAAGCAAATAGATTTATACAAGTCTCACAAACTCTCACTTGCACAATGTAAAGTCTTATGTGATAGTTGACAGATTTCCTTGAATGGTCATAATCTCCAGGCAGTCGCACATTCATGTGAGCTTGCCTGACATTCAAGGATGCCATTTTAAATGTGGGATTTTTTTTTGACTGCATGTGGTTTTGTGGATATACACATTTTACCTCCTGCTGCCTACATTGTGACCAGAGGATGTGGAGAAAACAATAGCCAATGTACCAGAGTCAAATTCCTCCTGTGTCCGACACACCTGGCCAATAACTGTTTATGATTCTAATCTTTAAATAGGAGCAATTCTAAATGTGGAACAGTCCAGACAGCAACAAGCCTGCATTCATCTGTCTGCATACCTCAGCGCTGGGTTCCAAGCATGCTCTCCAGCCCGGAGCCAGCATTCCCCTATACGCAGGTCACCTGTGTTGTGCTCTACTTCATCACACCCTCATCCGCCTGTTGTCCCCTCTCCTAATCTTCTTCTCTGCTCTATACGCAGTGCCAAAACCTCTCCTCCGACCCCTGGGCGGCTCCTCCAGTGTTCCAGTCATTTCAGCGGCCCGAGACCATGCCAGCAGCTCCGCGTCTGATCCTCGCCACCTCCTTTCCTTTCCATACTCTGTCAAATAAATATCTTTCTTTGACCTGAGTTTGAGTCCTGCCTATTACTGAGTCCAGTCGCTCTTTTGGTGTGTGGCTTGCCGTAACACTAACATACTTACAGCTGTTGGTTTTTATGTTTATTCCCACATATGATCTTTTAACTATTCTTTGTTCCATTGAACATGTTAAAAGGTACAGGCTTTCATTTTGAAGTAGCAATGCTGGTAGTAGGAAAGAAAACAAAACACAAAAGGTGAAAATAACAAAGGACAACTCTAAAATTTAAAATTCATATATTTGTTCAATACCCCAAAAATATAGGGGCAAAAGGTTTGTAAGTGCTTAGTTTTGTGTCGTGGATTATGACAGATGGTGCCTTTTGTTTTCAAGGTGTTTAAGAGGACAGATTGTGGAATTGTCTCAAATTACCACCATTCTTTCATATATAACAGGTTATATTGAGCTATATATAAAGTGCAGTGTCTAGATGTGTTTACATAGTACAATATTTCAGGTACTATGCTAAATTGAGTTGCTACCACATATGATTTGCATTGCTTATTTGTCAGGTGCACTTTATTAAATATTTTAATGTACTTACTGTCAGAGGTTAAGTTACTCAATCCAGATAAAATGGTAATATTTCCATTTGTTTTCCCTCTTAGTGTGCTCACAGCATTTATGACAAGATCAAAGAGCTCCTGTAATGTGAAATCAGCTTCCAATAAATCATCTGTCCATCAGTTTCAGAGTCAGGCCATCTTTTAGCTGGCAATGCGACATCCATCACTGCCTGGTTTGGTATAGCAAACAAACATGACGGGAACAGACTACAGCAGACAGGTCAGACTGCAGAAGAAATATCTGTGCCAACCTGCCCTCCATGGAGGACCTGTAAACATTATGCTCAAAAGGAGGACAGAAGATTTCTACACAGCCTGGATATTATATATATCCTGGATATTCTTTACCTGTGCCACTGTTAATAACCTACTGGCCAATAAAGCTGATTCTGACATATACTGTTTCAGAGATCAAGAATGAACATCCATCCATCTCAAAAGATTCAAGTGATCATGTTATATTTGGTCCCTGAAATTCCTGAAGGCAACTGCAGTAGATTACTATATAACAAGGTATAATGTAAGAATTAATACCTTCTAAAGTTAGAATGCACTCCTTTGCTATAGAGCAGCTCAGGTCAATTAATATACTTTTGAACACTGGGTTATAAGTCTTAGGTAGGATAGGACCCAAAAAGCAGATGCAGACTGAGGGATACCTTAGAGTCAGATTTAATACAAGGACACTGGACACAGAGGAAAGGGAAAAAACTAAGAGCTCCACAAAGGCTTGACAAAAGTAAAACTAGGCCAACAACAAAAACAGTACCATGAGGGAGCTAAATAACTAAAACAAAACCAGAGAATAACCAAGAATTCTTGCTGATTTAAAAAAAAAAACTCAAAGGAACAGTCAAAGGTAACCAAAGCAAGAACCAAACAGAAGACTGATACAAAAACTTACAATACAGACAGGCAGGGTGTGGTACACAGAGAAATTGAACCAGCAAGTGGCTGAGCAAAAGGAGGAGATTATACAAGCTGAAGACCAGGGGATAATGAGCAACAGGTGGAAACAATGAATGGTAATTGTGAACTGGGGTAAAGCTGGGAGGGGTGAAGTGATACGAAACCAGGAAATCAGATCGAAATAAAAGCACAAACACAGGAAACAAGTCCAAACCATAACAGGTTACTGTTCCAATATGCAGTGTCCCCTCAAATTTGGCTTTTTGATATGTTGATGTTTGCATATGAGAATAAAAAAGAACACTTGCTCACTGACTGTAGCACCCCCATAAGGCCATGGGCATGCATTTTGAAGGTTAAAACCAGTTCTCCAAATCGAGAGGCCTTTATTCAAAATAGGAAGAGTAAAGAACATCAGAGTAAGAGGAACACATACAGCACACCTCACATGTTCAGGACGATTGAACAATAATTTTTCATATGAACTACTGCTAATGTATGTGACTTCTCCATTTAACATTAATTGGCTCATTAAATCGCTGCCAGCAGGCTGACACCAGTGTGAGATTAATAAGCTCCCTCTCTGTGATGTGAACAAATCCTCAGCGCTTCAGTGGAGCTGTTGCTGGGCTGTTGCAGAGGTCCGCAGGATAGAGGAGGAACGCAGGTGAGAGCACTTCTGAACTTTTAACAACAGTCATCTTCAATTAATCTGACACAAAAGTGACTAAAGCTGTGAGGTCAGAAAAATAATCAGAATCAGAATCTGCTTTATTGGCCAGGTGTGTCGGACACATGAGGAATTTAACTCTGGTACATTGGCTCTCAATGTGTATGTACATAGCTCCATGCAAGGGGCAGTAGAGATATGGGAGAGAATCTGAGCAACAGAAAACTGTTATCAGGTCATACAGCAGGGAACAGTTATGAATATGGTGTGAACACAGCTTTATTCACACTTATTCTCCTTTTCATTGCATGCGCCTGAGTCTAACCCTGATTTAAACCAAGGGTAGAAAAACATTCTTTTACACACATCCAGCGGTCAAGGATTTTTTCTACTTGTAGCCCACATCATGTACCAGAAAACCTCACAAATGATGCCATCAAAACTGGAATCCCATCTGTCTGCAGCTCTGCACACATTCCTTACTGCTGCACAGGGCACTTGATAACTTACTGTCTGACACCACACAGTCTGTTTGCAATGACAAGATAATAATAATATGCCAGTGCTGTATGTAGAATCAGAATCAGAATCAGAATCTGCTTTATTGGCCAGGTGTGTCGGACACATGAGGAATTTGACTCTGATACATCAGCTCTCAATGTGTATGTACATATCCTCATGCAAGGGGCAAGTAAACAATAAACCAACATAAGGCTGTGTAATATAACAATAGAAGCAGTATAGACAGGCAGTAAACAATGCAGACAAAGAAATGCTCATTGTGAAATGAGATAAATAGGAATAAAAATATAGTACTTAAAAACAGAGACCTGTACGGATCTGTATAATCTGTACAAGGTATATTTACAGGTATTGCATTGAGGCATTGTCCAGTCATACTGTGTCGCTGGTTAAGTGTTCATCAGAGTGATGGCCTGGGGGAAGAAACTGTCCCTGTGCCTGGTTGTCTTGGTGCACAGTGACCTGTAACGCTGACCAGAGGGGAGGAGTTCAAACAGATTGTGCCCCAGGTGTGAGGGGTCTGCAGTGATCCTCTCCACCCTCCTTTTGAGTCCTCCATGGAGGACAGGCTCACACCAATGATCTTTTCTGCAGTCCTGACTGTCCACTGAAGTCTGTACTTGTCCTGTTTGGTTGCTGAGCCAAACCAGACAGTGATGGAGGTGCAGAGAACAGACTTGATGATTCCTCTGTAGAACTGTAAATGATGTTTTTTTCCTCAAATGAATCCCAGCTCGGAAGACATCCGATCCCCGGTGCCATGTCTTCCAATGAGGAAGCAGAGGCCGGGGGCTCGGCGGAGGACTCATCCATCACGCAAGCTGAAGTCAC
>NW_018127931.1:5796092-5797835 GCF_001952655.1 Monopterus albus | reverse complement strand
CACCCTTAGAGATAGGGTGAGGAGCTCGGTCACCCGGGAGGAGCTCAGAGTAGAACCGCTGCTCCTCCACATCGAGAGGAGCCAGCTGAGGTGGCTCGGGCATCTGTTTCAGATGCCTCCTGGGCGGCTTCCTAGGGAGGTGTTCAGGGCATGTCCCACCGGGAGGAGGCCCCGAGGAAGACCCAGGACACGCTGGAGGGACTATGTCTCTCGACTGGCCTGGGAACGCCTCAACATTCCCCCGGAGGAGCTGGAGGAAGTGTCTGGAGAGAGGGAAGTTTAGGCATCTTTGCTTAGACTGCTGCTCTTGCAACTCGGTTCCGGATTAGCAGAGGAAAATGGATGGATGAATCCCAGCTCAGTGTTAAAAATAGCTTGTAGTACAACTACATCAGTCTGCATAGATGTCATATTAGCTGCTATATTAGTCACTGGGTCTCGGCTACACTAACACAAGTGCCACTGATCGCTTTTGTCTCTTCTCCCTCAAAATTACTGAAAGCCCAGAAGAGTGAGGAGGAACACTATGTTTCCTCACAGGGCTGAACAACACAAGCTAGAGGCTGAGAGAGACTAATGCTTCACTATCTTTTTTTTTTACTCTTTCCATATTTTCACTATGCTGTCTCTGATGATGACAGCACAGGTGGAACGGTTGTCAGTTGGATTTTACATCTCTCTTGGCTTTTGTTGGTTTGGAGTCTATATTTGCATTTACATTCAGTTGGCAGCTTATTAGGTACATCAAGCTAAAACTAACTGTCTAATTCAGCAGTCCTGCAATAAATCCTCCTTCATGAAGGTGATAACATTCAGTCTTTGTTCACACTTTTTTAGAGAAGTGTTGATCCAAATGTATTATCATTTTGGAAGTAGTCTGCGTTGTTGCTGTTGTGTTATACTGACAGGTGTTTCTATTATTTTGTCTAACCCATTTATATCAGTGAGGCTAAGCTAAACAAGGGAAGCACCAAAAACAGAAGCACAAACTACAGCTTAAAGCCGCATGAACAAAATGGAACATTGTCACCTCCATGAAAGGAGGATTTGTTACAGGGCTGCTGGTAGGTGCACCTAATAAACTCCCTACTGATTGTGCTGTAAATGAAATATGCAAATAATAATAATAAGGGTTCAGAGTAACCTCTGCCAGTGGAGCAGCATTTCTTTTTTTAAGTCTGTCTTTATGTTTCCAACTTAAATTTAATAAAAACCTGCATTATTCTGTATTTCTACTGATCAGTTGAACTACAGTGGACTTCACTGCTCAGGCGCTATATGCACATACCCGTTTTTACATGCAGAATGTGTGTTTTTCTGTTTTAGTTAATAATTGTTTGTGCCCACATTTATTGATATTTTGTTTGTTAATTTACTATTTAATAATCATCTCACAGGGGTTGCAAGCCAGTGACTTCTGTGCTGGTCCCAAGGCCGGATAAATAGAGAGGGTTGCGTCAGGAAGGACATCCGGTGTAAAAACATGCCAAATTTAAACATGCGAATCATCAGTGTGAACTCCATACCGGATCGGTCGAGGCCCGGGTTAACAACAATCGCCACCAGTGCTGTTGACCTACAGGGTGCTGGTGGAAATTGGACTACTGTTGGTCGAAGAAGGAGAGGAGGTAGAAGGAGTCGTAGACAGAGAGAGAAGAGTAAAGGCAGGAGTATAGGTCTGAGAATAGGGACTCTTAACGTTGGCACAATGACAGGGAAAGGTAGAGAGCTGGCGGACATGAT
>NW_018127931.1:5778371-5793811 GCF_001952655.1 Monopterus albus | reverse complement strand
GGAAAGAGTAGTGGAAGCTAGGCTAAGAAAGGAAGTGGATATCTGTGAGCAGCAGTATGGCTTCATGCCCAGAAAGAGCACTACTGATGAGAATGTTAATGGAGAAGTATAGAGATGGTCAGAAGGAGCTGCATTGCGTCTTTGTGGATTTAGAGAAAGCGTACAACAGAGTGCCGAGAGAGGAGCTAAGTATGACAGAGTAGTTCAAGGTGGAGGTGGGGCTACATCAAGGCTTTGAGTCCCTTCTTGTTTGCTATGGTGATGGACAGGTTGACAGATGAGGTCAGACAGGAATCTCCGTGGACAATGATGTTTGCGGATGACATTGTGATCTGTAGTGAGAGCAGAGAGCAGGTGGAGGAACACCTGGAAAGGTGAAGGTCTGCTCTGGAAAGAAGAGGAATGAAAGTCAGTCGTGGTAAGACAGAATACATGTGTATGAACAAGAGGGAGGGAAGTGGAAGAGTGAGGTTACAGGGGACTGAGGTCAAGAAGGTGCAGGAGTTTAAGTATCTGGGGTCAACAGTCCAAAATTTACTATTTATTAATACAAGTCATGATTAGCATGTTTCATAATTTAAAAAATTCACACACCCACATCAGAATGCATCTATTCCTTTAAAGAAGTTTCTTGTCCAAACCTTCAGAGCCACAGATCATACTATACAACAGTTTTTACAGGTTGTGGTGTAAACTGATGGCATGTACCTTTAAATTATAATGTGCCACAAAAGTAAGATGAAGAGCTGCTTCCATAAACTACCATTAAACCTCTTTTGGGTATTCCCTGATAAATGGTACAACCAATTCAAAAACACATCAGTAGCTATATGGAAATGATAAATATCACCCTCATTTGATATTAACCTGACAGCTAACACAGTCACTAAAGGAGAATGTATTGTTTGGCCAGACATTAAGTTTTACTGCATAGTCTGAGTAGAATAAATCCAACAGAACAACCACATAATTACTGATCATAACCACTTCATATATTATGAATTCATTTGCATATTTCCATACTGGGGCTGCTTTACAACAAGACCATTCACCATCCAGTGCACTGCAATAGCACATGATGAAAACTCATTCAGTAATAATGTTGAATAAAACTCTTCTGCATTTCTAGTTCAGCATGAAGCAGAATCATGCTGTATGCCCACAAGACTAAAATAATCTCAAAATCATTATAAATGTGCCTCCTTAGTACCATTTGGGTGCTCTTCAAATTTTTGCTATGTTTATATGTCAAGCTCTGCATATTTTCAGCATTCCACATAGATAAGTGTGATTTATATGAACATATTCATAATGCATAATTTACCAGCAAAACAATCATCCCGAAGCAAGCAGGGAAAGTCTGGCAGAGGGAATGTGTGATGTGTGAATGTCTACTCTGTACATCAAGTGAGGGTGATATTTACCATTTCCATTCAAAATAAGGGCTATGGTTTAAAACATAAGAAAACCACAATTTTCTGTCTTCTGTCTGTTGCACTTGTCTTCTGAAAAATCAGTCACCAATCATGACAAAATGATCAGCTTACTTGCAAGTATGTATTCATTTGTTTTGCTTTGTTTTTCAGTTAAACCCTGCTGTTTATGACTACCTTTCTTAAGTTTAAACCCTTAGCACTGATAGCATGTTCTTGTTCAAATATAGAGCAAATTTGAATTGTTTTTCCAGAAAACTGGCAAAATAAAATATGAATGATTGCATGTTCCCATCCAACACTTTCAGAAACATTAGGATAAAGAAGAGTTAAAGAAAATAATTTCCCAGTCGGTACCCTTAGACCATTGCTGAGGTAAAGGCTGTAACAAAATGGCATAATTAAAAGAGCACCAAACCTCAAACATGATAGAAATATGACATTGTTTGCTTCATGTATTAATTTGAGGATGTTTTCATGTGTGGATACTGTTCATCTCCCTACTGGAGCAAATGCATCAATGAACGTTTTAAATAAAGATGCGAGGATCGATCTGCTGGATATCTGAATAGAATGTTTTTCAACTTGATTAGCCTAGAAACCCCTTGGAGAAGAGAAAACTATGGTCCAACACTCTTACAAATAGTACACAATGGCAAAATTACTGACAACACTTGAAATTCATGTATTTGTACAGTGTATCCAACCTGTGGTATAACACAGAAAATACAAACTACACACACTGAAAACACTTAAAACAATGTTTAATTTATTACAATTTCATTTTTCATTAAAGAAAAATTACAAAAATCTTTTTGTATGCCATCAGTTACAGTTCTCAGAAGGAAAGAAAATCACAAATCAGTCAAATCTGGAATTGGCAGATCAGACTTAATAGCAATTGGACAAAAAAAAAAACTGCATTTGGTGCATCCTAGTCCAAGTCACAGGGCTTCATCTACATTATGATTTATTCACTATCAACTAGGCCTTATTTTTGTCCATACAACAACTTTCCACCTCAGCTAAGTGTAAAAACCTATTTTTAATAATCGAGTACTGTCATATAATGCAGTATCTTCAGTTTTCCTGTTTGCACAAATTGAAAATGTGCAACAGCTTCTCAAGTAGTACACAAATTCTCTTACACAGTTATAGCTAACCAGTTAGCTGTAGAGCTGATTTGTGCACCATCACATACTGTAGCTTTCAAATACTGCAGTTGAAAAACATAAAAGATATGCAGCTGCTACGTTTTTAAAAACAGACAAACAAAGATACACATGTCACACCTGTAATTGGCATTCTACCACCAAAACACTACAAGCATCATACATGCTATAGAATTAAGAGAACAAGGTATGTTAGGAGAACGTTTTGGGTTAGATTTCTAGCTAATTGGCTAAGGAAGTACTGGCGTGGTCCAGAGTAAACAGGATGTGGATAAAACCTATCCTTGGCAAATGTAATGAATTTAACATACAGGGTACATATCTGATACATATTACATAGTCTGACAGGAAAAAGTCACACAACATTTCAGAGATAGTTATGGTTGTGGTTAAGGAGGGTGTGTACTCACCCACCAATGACCTCAAAATAAAAAGGACCCACCTGCCTGTATCATGTCACTTTGCAGGTCTAAACGGCAACACTGCAATTGGACATGCCTCCTTAAACCTGCTGTAATAATGTAGCCTCCTTAGTCTCAAGGAGCAGAGTGGAAAATCCAAAGTGACTGGAATTATGTAAAGTAACACTCTACTGGCTTTTTATAGAAAGAGACCACCTCTTGTTGGCATGGTAACCGGCCACCATAATTGGCCCCCAGCTTTAGTGGTGTGACTCGAGGCATTCCTCCCTTCATTGTCTGGGGTGTGCGGTTCTGGATAATAGAGGTGCTGGCAGAGAGATTAATGAATTTGACTTCTGCTACACAGGAACACACATTTGGCTTTCACCTACTCATTAATAGCAGCCTCTCACTTAGCATCTTTATCAACAGCTCTGACACTTTGCTGTTTTAATATTTAGACTACTTGTATCAAACAAGTACAGCATCAGCTGTAAACTGCCTGAGTAGCTGCTTTGTTATCAACCTGTGACATATTTTTATTTCTTCCTCCACCACACAACCTCAAGGTGTCCCAAATTCCTCACGTCACAGATCTGATATTTTTACCCAGCATGAGCATCAAAACGAAGCAGTCACTTTTTTCTGCACATTGATATGGGCCATGTGGAAATCGTCATGGTGAAGCATGTGACTTACATGCGACTTGTACTTTTAATAGACCGCAAACTTTGCCATGGTGATAAGTAAATCCTTATTCACCTGACACTGCTGTTGTAATTTTGCTCCATGGGGGACAATGAGAAACAATAATGAGATGAAAAACAAATGGTGGTATTTGGGGACAGTCCTCAGCTCAGTTCAACATAAAGGGGAATGCAGTAGAGACATGGGAGAGAATCTGAGGCTCCATGCAAGGGGCAGTAGAGATATGGGAGAGAATCTGAGCAACAGAAAACTGTTATCAGGTCATACAGCAGGGAACAGTTATGAATATGGTGTGAACACAGCTTTATTCACACTTATTCTCCTTTTCATTGCATGCGCCTGAGTCTAACCCTGATTTAAACCAAGGGTAGAAAAACATTCTTTTACACACATCCAGCGGTCAAGGATTTTTTTCTACTTGTAGCCCACATCATGTACCAGAAAACCTCACAAATGATGCCATCAAAACTGGAATCCCATCTGTCTGCAGCTCTGCACACATTCCTTACTGCTGCACAGGGCACTTGATAATTTACTGTCTGACACCACACATTCTGTTTGCAATGACAAGATAATATGCCAGCCTATCATTTACAAACAATGAGTGCTGTATTCAGAATCAGAATCAGAATCTGCTGTCGGACACAAGAGGAATTTGACTCTGATACATCGGCTCTCAATGTACATTTACATATCCCCATGCAAGGGGCAAGTAAACTGTAAACCAACATAAGGCTGTGTAATATAATAAACAGTATTAACAGCAACAAACAGTGCAAACAATGCAAAATAAGCAGTATAAACAGGCAGCAAACAATGCAGACAGACAAAGGAATGCTCATTGTGAAATGAAATAAATAGGAATAAAAATAGAGTACTTAAAAATAGAGACCTGTACGAGTCTGTATAAGCTGTACAATGTATATTTACAGGTATTTCACTGAGGGTTATTGTCCAGTCATACTGTCGTGGGTCAAGTGTTCATCAGACTGACATTTATATTTGTAACTATAAGAAATACTTCTTTAATAGTGACCAGTGACTTGGGGTAATAAAATACAGTATTTCCTTCAAACGTCTATCAATCTGACTTGAAAGTTTGCTCTAAAAATCTTTAGCTTTCTCCATGATGGACAACAGTAGCTGTAGTCACTCTGGAGTCAGTGAAAGATTTGTGCTGTGCCATCGTTCACATGTTCTACATAAAAAAAACACTCAAGAATTTACATCTACACTGAAAATCCGACCGTGGAATGTTAAAAAATTGTCAGTCACACAAAGTAACACATTAACAAAACAAGTCCGGACATGGGAGACAAGACAATGGATACATGACATTACAATAAGATGTAGAGTGGTGTGTGAGGCTGTGAAGTGTGTGTATTTCCAACTTATGCAGTTTATGAAGGGCAAGAAAGTCACAACAACAATGCTAAGAGTACTACCAATAAAAGCAGCTTGTAACATTTTTGGTGGGAATGTGCGTGGCCTCACCCCCAGGTGTTGGGTTCAAGTTGAAATGTGTTAAAAATGGGTTCCATGTGTCATAAAAAGCTAATAAACTATTCTTGTGAGTGGGTTTCTCACACACACACACACACACACACACACACTTGGATTTTACATATGATGAAAAAAATCATTGAATCTTTGAATGTATTCAATTTCTTAGGCCATATAAATTCTTTCTATGTTTCAAACACTTTATATGTTTGTCCATATGTGGGAAAATTCATTGCTGGCCAAATCTCTGTTTGCTTACACTGGTATCTGCAAGGGTGGCACAGTGATGCTGTGGTTGGCTCTGTTGCCTCACACCAAGAAGGCTCTGGGTTTGAACCTCGTGCCTGTGTGGAGTTTGCACAGTGTGGTGTTAGCGTGGGTACTTTGGCTTCCTATCACAGTCCAAAGACGTGCAGATTGTTGTGAATGTGGGTGTAAACGGTTGTCTATCTCTACATGTCAGCCCTGTGATACACTACGTTCACATCACAGAGCTTGATGCTCAAACTGATCTTTTTTGTAAGATCCGAGCCCATATTTATCAAGCGTCTCAAAATCACTCCAGGGAATCAGACTGAGACTTACCTTGGAACGAAAAAAGACTACTACCTCAGAGTAGGACTTAAAAGCTATTTTTAAAGTGTCCTACTTTCACTTTCAGGAGACATTCTACTCCTAAGAATAAGTGTGACATCACTGTTTTATGACAACCTGAGCTGCAAAGTTAACATTACAGTGATGTGTTGTAGTTTCTCTGACAGTAGAGGGTTATACATAGTTTTAGACAAGAGCAAAGGTGAAATGCCAACATCACTTGTTAAGTGAAGGCTTAATGTGCATTGGCAAAAAGCTGGTAACACAATTAAAAGCTTTAGTAATGTTTTTTGTACCACTTCTCTTTCTGCAGGCTGTACATTTTTTGGAAAGACACTCACAAAGATAATCTTTATCATCTAAATCCCTGTGATAAAGGTGTTTATCTGGGCGGTAACATGATTATTTTCAAATATGTTTTAGGCCACCTTCACTTTGAGTTGTTTGTGGATCCATTTGTCTATTAAATATAGTAAATCAAGGATCACATAGTTCACTACTACTTGAGTGCTGATTCTTTGAGGATGTTTTGATTCACAGAAGTGCCCCAATCCTTGCTCTGGGCTATTATTTTAATGTGTGTGGCAACTCCTAACCAGTTAGAACACCTCCAGAGCTTGCCCCCTTCTTAACCAAATTATTTAGATTATGAGCAACTTTAACAAGCAACAATACTACAGGGTTTTCTCATCTTTGTTGTACAGGACCCCTCTTGTTGCTAGGAAACGTCTAAATAGATTTTGCTTATCTGTGTAGTCCAAAACGTGTCTGTTATTGTTGGGTCCATCTCGAACACTTCCTGCATAACTGATAACAGATGTGTCCTTATCAAGGTTGAGCTGTCCACTGTGTGTCAACTGATTTGATCATTTCAACAGCTGCAATATGAAATGCTGCACCATAATTTGCCAAAACGACAGGTCGTGCATTTTCTTTGTTATTTCAGTTGATATGTTTAAAAAGGTGCATACATACAGCAATCGAGTTTAATCAAATTAAGAGTACTACAGGCTCACTGGACTACAGCCGTATGTAATTGCAATTATTTCATTTTGATTTAAATACACTCTGCCCATCCAGACCGCCCACCCACACAGGATACAATGATACAGATGTTAAAAAAAAAGGCATACAACACCCAAGGCCTGTACTACAAAGAGATTTCAACTTAGACTGGCTGTCTTAGGGTTATTTGGCTTCACAGAGCCTAACATTGAGTGTCCCAGATAACCAGTACCATGAAACCAGTTATCAACTTGTTCTGTTAAGTCTGGGTTTTCCTGTCAGTCTATGGCCAGGCGCATTCATGTGAAAGAGGGGGAGTTGTTGACTTGCTAGAACCAAGAATGAAGTACTGAATATAATATGAGGTAGAACAGTGATAGCTGCAGGAAACTTTGTTTATAGCCAGAGCAAAAAGTGATGTTACCAGGGGTGTTGCTAGACAAAGTTCTACTGGGGCACAGGCCCCCTATTACACAAATCACACAATTTCTCTTGAATGTTTTCTGCATGATTGAAATGTGCTTTCCATTGTGTTATGTGAACTTCCCTTGCTTAGCCCATTATTCCACTGCCATACTACTAAAACATGGTGTAAAAATTTGACCCTGTATTGCACATTTCTTTTCATTCTTCTTCATTTCACAATAATATAATTTGATTGTCAAATTTGATTTTGTAAAATTTTAACTTCATTTTTTTGTAACTCATAAGGCCGCATAACATATTACTTCAAAACTGTGTTGTGCAGAAGATGGCTGGTGGTCACACATGTCCATAGACACAGACAGCTTCTTCCACACTTTCCCTTCCTATCTCAGGTTCACCTTAAATGTACATAAAACAAACATTGTTTGGCTTGCTTGACAAGAGCATCAAATATTTGATTTGATTTGATTTGATTTGATTTGATTTGATTTGATTTATTCTTTCAAACATGTAACGACAGTCAATATGTCAACACACATAATTTCACACAAATCCACAAATGCATTATCAGTTTGCTTATACCTAGTACATGCTTGAACGGAGTAGGAAGAAGTTAGACTTATCTAGTCCTACCCCATAACATCATCTTATCATCATTGGTTTGCAAGCAGTATTACTATATAGATAATTTTGTTCTACACCACGCCAGTGATATACTAAAAAAATATTAGACTGTTAACATTCTTACATAATTACATACTTTGATAATTATCTTCTACATCACACAAGTAGAAATATTACAGTGTTAACATTCTTACACCACACCCACAATGTTACACCTGATTAATCATTAAACCTGTTCTTGCATATATCTTGATTGACACATACCTTTATATTTATGTTTAAACTCATCAATTCTCTTACTGTTTTTTATGTCCACACTTAAATTATTCCATAGTTTTACCCCACTTATGGAAATACAAAATCTTTTTTTGGTTGTACGTATAGCATGAATTTTTAAATTTAAATATTACGTTAGACTATTCATTAAATGCCGAATGAATAGTCCAGTGTTAACATAAATCACTATATGTGATGTATTATGCAACACAGGCTACTTGACATGTATTTTATTTAATGTAGGCTACAGTAGTACATCAAATGCTATTATGTTATAAACAGCGTTTTAAGAGTAGTCCAACTGATCACATGCATCGGTGTACACAGCTGTAATTTACTTCACATTCAACATCTGTGCCTGGCAACATACTAGCTAACAAACATCTCTCCGAACCTATTACCGGTCTCAGCCCCCCTCTAAAGAATTTTCTTATGTCCATCTGCAGAAGTCAGTGTTTGAGTAAAAAATTTAGTCTCTGTCACATACCACAGTTCATTCCTTTCTTTTGTTTTGTGTGGATTGCTGCATGTGCGCTGCAGTGCATCAGCTACGACGTGCACACCAAACCTGACCTCTGTGCCTCAGCTTGTATTTTGCTTTGACATTCTGGATTAGAGCAAAAAATCAGTTTCTTTCCTGTTATTATCAGTCCAAATTAATCTACTGCCAAACAGGATCTTGTTAAAACTTGTGTGAGGTTACTGGGACACAGCAGACCAGTACTGGGGCATATGCCCCTGTAAAATGGGTCTAATGTTGCCTAAGGATGTTAGGATGGGTGAACTGTAAATAACAGGCTGTAGTCACATAACAAGAAAAGAATAAAAAGCTATTGAAACACTATATATCATTTTCAAATATTAAGGAAAGACTAAGAATATGCTGTATCCTATAAAAATATTGTATTATTATAAGGGTCTTATTCAATAATTAAATTTTTCAAGTTTGTCTGATGACGAAGAAACTATTGTGAACATGTACAAGTAAAAAAAAAATCCAATATCTGGAGCAGAGAGGAGAGGACAATGGAGAGAAGTTACACCTAAAGTCTTATGTTCATTTATAATAATGGGAAATATTTAACAGAATATTTGATTGTTTTTCAAAAACAAACAAACAAACAAACAAACAAACAAAAAAACAATTATCTCATAGAGTCATGTTCATGATCCGAGCTGCAGTGACAGAATCCTGTAAAAACACTGACAGTCAGGAATTCAGCCCAGATCAGCTTTGTGCATTTAAAATACAGTGTTGATAATTTAGCTGTAGACTCCCTCAGTTTGTTAGAAACTCTGCAACTCTGCTTTATACCAAAGTGACCTATGGAAAGACTGAAACAGCACAACAATATGATTGCTCCATAGAAATATTGATTGGTTATTTACCACATTAATGTAGACTTTGTCTCTGTCAGGATCTAGTAGGATTATAGTTTTTTCAGTGATCTGACTGGTCTGTAGTCGGGCTGTTGACATGCTATGATCTGATCCTCTGAAGTTAATCTGCTCAGGAGCAGGTTAGCTGTGCAGCATGAGTTACCGAAGTGATCTAGACTGATTTAAAGTGAGCCAGGTTCATGGTATGCCTGAAAACCTCAGCTAAGCCCAAAGTTAGCTGGATAAGCCACTAATCTTGCTTCATAGTACAGGCCCCTGGTTGTGGCCTCACCTGGGGAAAGCTGTACTATTTGGTTAGAATGTGCATGCTCATACATACTTCATTCAACATTATTCTTTCAGATTGTTAGTTGAAAGTCACTTTAGGTTTTTCCCATTTAGGGGTCACCACAGTGAATCGTCACACTGACGACTGACATGTTGACATTTGGCACGTGTTTTTTACGCCGGATGCCCTTCCTGACGCAACCCTGATTCGAACCCGGGCTGCAGAGGCGAGAGCGCTGTGCCTTAACCACTAGCCTTCAGATTGTTAGTAGTTTCTTTATATCAAATCACCATTACTGGCCACACTGTTAGTGGATCTTGCCAGTGCCAGCATTCAATAAAATTTTGCTTTCCAGTATTCTTTTCATTCAGAAAATGATAGAACAGAGATATTCATATGATACAGTAAGTACCTTTAGATCTCCTACAGTAACTATGGGAGCTCTGTACACACAATGCACACAATTTCACAGTTAGTGAGATTTCTAAAATAGGGCTAGGAGTATGCATGGCTGTATAAATGTGATGAAAAGAATGCGCACTCTGCAGAATTCTGTCTGTGTGTACATGTGTTTATGCATTTTGTTTCCCTCCTTCCTGAAAAATTGTACAAATGAAAATAACTACTTTCTTGTATCTTATTTCTTACTTACTTCTTACTTATGTATCTTTACAACAGCAACCCACAACAGCAACAATAAGCCAACACTTTCGCCCACAAACATCAGCACACTTTAGGATGGTGACCTTACTTTCTCTTCCCTCCTCCTCAGTCCTCTCCACTCCAGGTTGTTTATATCATATCAGTGCCTCACAAAACTCACTTTTGTAATCTCACTTTTTTCATTTCCTATTTGGCTGTTGTTGCATGACTGATGAACGCTGACTTGGAGCAGAACAATAAAGCTGAAAATGACTCAGCTCTTCGGGAACGTTGTGATGTCTTTATCTTGTGGCATTTCCCATTCTGTCCTGCTCTTGTAATTGTGCATGTTTGTTCAGTGTATTAATGTGTGTGATTAGATTGCTTAACAAACTGTTTTGCCCTCTGACATTATGTTTACATTTAAATGTACATTTATAGGGTTGTTGCACATTAAGAAAAAAAAAATCAAAGTTTTATTTTTATTTAAATGGGTGTAGCCTGCAGTCCACATATTGAAGTGTCCTTGGGGAAGACAGTGAACCCCCAAGTTGCCTCCGATGGTTAGAGCCATCGGTTGAGTTGGCACTGCAGATGGCTGCCTCAGTTCTGTACCGGAAACCGGTCTGTAGTTGTTCAGTCCACTGATGGAGGGTTTAGGTAGGGGCTGGCAGGGACATTTGGAGCTTTGGTAACTCCAGCCATTCTAAAGTACTTGTTGGGCCTGTGGAGGATAAATCAACTGGACATTTGCAAACACTTTGATTAAACTCTTTGGAGACTGTGGTACCTTTTCTTCATTTAGTCTTCATCTTCCAAGCCAGAGAACGTGTCTGAATCACAGTTTTTCTTGAGACTTGATACTGGATTGGTTTCCTCTGAGAATCAACTCGCCCATCAGATTCTGTAAATGGTGGACCAATCAGTGGTAATATTAGTATTAGTCAAAAATTTTAATTCACCAGAGAAGAATCTGAAACCAGAGCATGTTTGGCATTTTTGCTTGAAAAAGGACACAATTAGTCACGAATCAGAACAGTTACTGTACATTAAAATTTTCTTAATGAAAAAAAAAAGACAAAAATCATCATATAGCCAATTTAAAAGGTCTAACCCAACCAAATGTTTTTTTTTTCCACAGTGCACTGGGAGAGTTGGTGTTTGGAGGCTGCTTTCTTATTTTTTTCTCAATCATGTCTCGTCCCAGTGTCTTGTTTATTGTTTTGCACTTCTTAAATAAATGCCAATAAATTAAAATAGGAAACCGAGATGTCTGTGGCCTAACTTTACTCTCTGAGAAGATAACGCTTCCTCCAGAGATCGAAGTTAATCCTGTTTTCACTTACCTATCTGGGTTTGCCTGCCTAACTCTGCTAGCCACCCATTGGGGGGACCTGCCTGCCAACTTCAAACTCTTGCCCTACCTACATCTAGCATCTGTCCACACTGGGGAGTCCCTCACCTGTTCAGCGTGTCTCCGATCTCCCTGGAGCCTCAAATCTCTCCTCTGGTCTTAGTCAACCTTTGCCTGAATATCATTTAGGTAGGTAGGACTTTATTGATCCCACAATGGGGAAATTTCTGTGTTCCAGCAGCAATAGAGAGCAGCAACAAAACACCATAAGAACAGACACCACACACATATCTTGAGAAACAAATTCCAAAATATCTAAAACCAACAGAATATAGTATTTGAGAGACAATCAAGAACAAGAATGATCCTCCCACAATTAATCTCTGAGAACAAATCAGAATACCTAAGAACAAGACAAAATATAGTATTCAAGAAATCAAGGACAAGAATATTACTCCCATAATTAATCCCACAATGGGGGAAATACCTCTATTCCAGCCACGAGGCTCACTGAAAAACTACTAAAAATACCCAAAACAATATAAAGTATTCGGGAGAAATCAAGGACAAGATTTTACACATGCGTATATTTACAATGCATTTTACCCTCAGGATTTGAGTAGTGCACCCCAGTTGACTATTGCATGGTCCCTCAAAATTTCACATTTTATCACTGCAGTGATGTATTGTACAGTCTGATAGCTGTGAGGAGGAATGACCTTTGGTAACGCTCCTTCTTGCGCTGGGGATGTAGCAGTCTTGTGCTAAAAGAACTGTTCAGAGCCTTCACTGTGTGGTGCAGGGGATGGGAGGGGTTATGCATGTTGGATGATAGTTTTGCCAGCATCCTTCTGTCCTCCACCTCCTCGATGGAATCCAGAGGGCAGCCCAGGACAGAAACAGCTCTCTTAACCAGCTTATTAAGTCTCTCTGTCCCTGTCCATGCTGCCTCCTGCCCAACCCACAACAGTGTATAAAACTGCAGATGCCACCTCAGTATCATAAAATGTCTGAAGGAGTGCCCCACACACACCAAGGGACCTCAGTCTCCTCAACAAGTGGAGGCAGCTCAATAAATCATCTGTTGTCCAGACTTTAAGCCTTGCCTACTGAGTCTTGTGTTTTTGTTTCCCTCTGGACCCACCAGTTCTGACACAGTTGTTCAGGTCTGTCCATTGCTACCTGTGCAGCGTGGCCTGTCTGTGGCAAGGGGGATGATCGTTCTCTGCATCAGCTGTGTGCTTGGCTAGCAATTGGTATTTGAGACCTGACTAAACCAGTGCTAACTCAATTCACATTGACGGTAAACACATAACTTTGGTCTTGTCAAGAAAACCATCTGACAGGGCTTTGAAGCTGAACCTGTCATTCAAAAGACCCTTTTCTTTATCAAATTCTTCTCAAGAAGGTTTGTTTCTGCTTGTCATTAATGTTACTGCTGCATTGCTTGGGGCGGGCCAAGGGTCCTAATCACAGAGTGTATGTGCATTAATTGTGCATCAAAAAAAATTTGTGGTAAAAGAAATGTGTTCTTATATCACGCTAACTTTGACAGCCCTAAAATAAACCTTTAATGCAAAGTGATTTTCTGTGTGCTATATCTATATAAGTGGACTCTAAGGATGTCCTTATATTCCTGTTTCCATAATATTAAACATTTCTTTCACCATGTCCTCTTGCTAGCAAAGGAATCCCTTTTCCATCAATTTCACCATGATACTGCACATGAAAGGGTCATTGGGTAAAGAATGGGTAACAGTAGCCCATATGTTGATATTAACCCTGTGAATCTCCTGCTGCTGTTCTAAATATAATGGTTGGTCTGGAACGTCATTACCATGCTCCAGCTATAATGTAAGGACAATGAGGCAGCCACTGTAACGGAGTGGCTGCTAAATGTTGTGAATCGAACAGTTAGGGATAAAGATCTACTAGACTTGTTTGTCACGTGGAAACTCCAGGTAATGAAGCAGAGAGATTTAAAGAACACTTTCAGATGACTTCACAGCAGGAGACACACTGTCATAGAGCTAGACTGAGTAATAAAATAAAGGCTTGTGTGGTGTGCAGGGATGGTGGCTTTTGCAGCATGTGCATGTTGATATACTGTATGTGTGTCTGTTGATTGTTCTTGATTGTCTTTTAACCCTGCAAGGCAATCCTAGGCATCTGCCTGTGTGTGTGCATATATAAGGAATAAAGAAAATAATGCTAATCACATAATGTAAAAAAAAGGTGGAAAGACTATACAAATGAGGTCAATTGATGTACAGTATGAGTATATTAGAGCACTTGGCTGCCCCAGGACAGGATTTAGAAGAAAAGAAGGTCAGACTGTTTCAACAAGAACAAAGGCTTGTCTGCTACAGTAAGATGGAATTTAGATACAGGTGAATTTTCACTGTCTCAAAGCACTAAATCAAGCTCATTGCTATTTGTAAGGGACATTAATAGATAGATAATACAATATTTCAAGCAACACTTAACCATGTGCTAGGGCTGAATGATTCATTGTTTTAAAATCTACATAATTTGAAAGAGGAACAATTTTATTTGCAACTTTTGTTATAACTGTGTCTTCATTTGTAAAAGGTTAAAAAGGTTTTCAGTTAAATAAATATACCACTAATGTGGCATTTTACCCATAATGTCGGAGGTCACTAAAATTAGTTTGTAGTTTTCTCTGGACCCCTGCCCACTTGGACCAGTAATGACATTTAGCCGCATGTGCTCAGTCAGCAGCTGGTTGTCTAGGTAGTGTCCAAAAAATGATGTGGGTTTCATAGACAACTGTTAAAATTTTTGGGGAAAACCTGGTCTGATTAGTAAAGATTTACAGTAAAGGCTTACATCCCACTTTGGATGATATGGCTCTCATATCTGAATGTGAATGATTTGATAAATGAACATCACACTGATTTATTTTGTCTTACTGAAACCTGGTTACAGCAGGAAGAATATGTCAATTCAAATGAATCCACCCCACCTGGTCACAGTAACTGTCACATCCCTCGAAGCACAGGCCGAGGTGGTGGCGTGGCAGTGATTTTCAACTCAAGGCTATTAATCAACTGTAAAACTAAACATAGTTAGAACTCATTCAAAAGCCTTACTCTGAGTCTCTCAAACTCTAACTGAAAAACACAGAAACCAGTTATATTTGTTGTTGCATAGGGTCCACCTGCCCCTTATTCAGAGTTTTTAAATGACTTGAGGGACTTCCTTTCTCATTTGGTCCTTAGTACAGATAAACTAATAATATGGGTGAATTTAATGTTCATGTAGATGTTGACAATGACAGCCTCAGCGCTGTGTTTAATTCATTGTACTCATCTGCCTTTTCTCAAATGGTAAATAAACCCACAGACTATTTTAATTACACACTTGATCTTGTTCTGACATATGTGATGTGTGAGAAAATTCCACTACAGTAGATGTCTATCTGACAATGCTGTTACCATCCATCCATCCATTTTCCTCCGCTTATCCAGGACCGGGTTGCGGGGGCAGCAGTCTAAGCAAAGATGCCCAGACTTCCCTCTCTCCAGACACTTCCTCCAGCTCCTCCGGGGGAATGTCGAGGCGTTCCCAGGCCAGCTGAGAGACATAGTCCCTCCAGCATGTCCTGGGTCT
>NW_018127931.1:5769369-5775870 GCF_001952655.1 Monopterus albus | reverse complement strand
TCACGGTCCTTGATTTTAATCTATTCATAAAGGGCTTTTGAATCGCTCTTAGTCTGACCCGTCACCCAGGACCTGTTTGCCTTGGGAGACCCTACCAGGGACATATAGCGCCCGACAACATAGCTCCTAGGATCACTCGGTTACTCAAACCCCTCCACCACAATAAGGTGGCGGTTCAAGGAGGGGATGCTGTTACCAAATTTAAGGTAATAGTTCCCTCAATGATTGCATTGTGGTACACTGTAGGACCCAGTGTCAGAAAGTTGGGTCTCTGTCAGAGGTCATGGGTCTTACAGTAGGACAATGACCCAAAGCAGACTTCAAACAGCACCTAGAAATGTGACAATGTGCTGAAGAGTTGTGAAGTGGCCAGCAATGAGTCTAGATCTAAATCCCATAGAAATCCTGTGGAGAGATCTCAGAACAACAGTTGGGAGAAGGAACCTTTCAAATCTGACAGACCTGAAGGAGCTGGCAAAAGAGGAGTGGTCCAAAATTACAGTAGATAGGTGGAAGAAACTCACTGATGGTTACAGGAAGTGACTGATTTCAGTTATTTTGTCCAAAAGGTGTGCTGCCAAATATTAAGTTGAGGGTGTCAGTAATTCTGTCCAGTCTATTTCTGGAGTTCTGTGTGGAATTTATCAGAATGGGCTTTTTTTCTCTGCTTTTATGTGTCGTTCCAATGCAAAAAAAAGAAATGAACATGAGAGTACCAAAGGAATTGTGATTGCACCAATTTTCTGGGAGAAGTGGAGTGTTGACAGAAATGCGGGGGTGCCAATATTTTTGGCCATGACTGTAGTTACTCTTAGTTACTTTTGACCAGGATATGTCCTTTAAATTACACATAAACCAAATCTCAAGAACTGTATTCTTTCACCTGTGTAATATTACCAAAAGTAGGAGCATGCTGTCTCAAAGTGGTGCTGAAAAACTGTATAATCCAGAATAGAATTAAAAATCCTTCTCCAAGCATTCAAAGCCCTTAATGACAAGGATCACTTCAGTATCCAAGGGCCAGATCTGAGGGTTGAATCAGTGTTAAACCACCTGATTCAAAAAGCAACTACAAATGAGTTTATACTAGGCAATAAATGTCAATAAAACAATAACAGCTGCATCCAGTGCATTGCTATAAAACCATTAATAGGTTTAGCTGCAGGCCAAAACAATGTAGCATTTATATAAATATTTAAGTCACTTTGGCTCTTCCATTCACAATATGCACATGGACACGAACTTTTTTTGAATTATTAGTATTGTAGCATCCTTCAACTTATTATAATTTGGTAAAAAGTAAGCAGTGTAACCTATTATTTTGGTCTGGGTGTAGTTACGCGTTACTTACCTTGTCCAGTTTGAGGCAAATATATGAACGAATCAGTTATGTCAGTCTTGGTTTAAAGTGATTTTTATAAGGGACAAACAAACCAATATGGACAACAGACAGTAGAGTGATATATCAAATACAAGAAAACTGAAATGGCTTCATTTGACAGCAAAGGACAGCAAGCTTTTCTCAGTTCTGAGCGATTTCTCATATGATTATTGCTTCTCTGCTCTTGGCAGTCAGGAGTGACCTCTGATTCTATTTAGTTCCACTGGTGACTAATAGAGGTCAGCAGAGATCAGACAGTTAAAATGCTTGCTAAATAATGCTGTCACGAATCTTAATTATAATCCTGACACAGTATCTGCTGTCCAGCTCATTTTATTCAGATAGGGAAAGGGAAGGTCTCAGCTGTCACCCAAGAGGGCCTGACTTGACTAAGTTCCATGGACTTGTATTAGGCCAGATATCATTAAATTCCTTCTCTCAAGGTGCATTGGGCACAGCATTTTTTGGCAAGATCAAAGCTCTAATAAACACAAATGACAGAAATGAGTTAGCAGAAAAGGTCACTGCAACATTTGGAGTAGCACAGAAATGACCAAAGGGGAGAAATGGAAAAACACTAGTGATGATAGTATGACTGCTACAAAAGAAGCCACTATCTCTATTAAATGCTCCCAGTGTGACTTGCTATGTGAGCAATAGTATTGATATTATTGAGATAGTATTTACTCCAGCAGACCTGTCAACCATTTGCCATCTGGGAAGCCCCACCAGATCGATTTGGTTACTCCTGGAGGCACAGCTCATTAGACACACAATGCACCCACTGCCACTTTTCTGCCTCTACCTGGACTATCATTTACATTTTGATAGGTCTCTGCCTGTGTTGAATACTGATTTCTATCAAGGTCAAAGCTGCATCACCTGAAGGAAGACACAAGCAGAGATGAAGAGAAGGGATTAACAATGAATGTAATGGCTGCAGGAGGATGATGGCAGGGGACACAGGAAATTGAAAGGGCTGTGACAAATCTGACTGGACAGACAAAATTCAGAATGAACAGAGACAGGAGGACATGAAACAGAGAGGTAAACAAGTGAGAGGGAGCACATCAACTTAAAAAATAGGGCCCACACTGTGTGCAGTTTGTGGACTATTGTGCTAAATAATGGCTATATAATTGTTGCTTTTGATGACTTAGACGATGGAGAGACTGATGACATGTTGTCCACAATAAAAATACAGCAATTTTTAATAAGAAATAGCTACTTAAAAGCAAAGATACACAAATATAAATTATTCACTTACATTTTTTGAAAAGAAAAAACAGAAGTCCCTAGATGAAATATATACAACACTGATCTTGGTAAATCTTACTGAGCATAAAATATGATCATTATATTACATGTAAAACCTTGACAGATATGCCTTTTGGAAGGCTGATAGTGATAGGTAGGTCAAAGAGAAGTGTCAGGTTATAATAGCTAAGCTGCAAACCTGCATATGATATGATATGACTGGCCATTACTAGTGAGCTGGTAGACAAGCAGCTGTAAATGAGCTACTGAAGCATGAGTGAAACAGCTGACGAGAGCATGTAGGACTGCCCAGTCACTCACACATCACTTTGACTGCTAGCTCAGGGTGAAGCTGATATACTTTGGCACTGTAAATGTAAAAACAAGTACACCCACTCTTCTTCATGTTTCAATGGCAGTTATCAAATCTGCAGCATCTCAGGTGTGTACTGGATTTATAACAGAAGACAAAACAAGAACATCATTGTGAATCAGACTATGGTACAATAATTACATTATCTCAATTATCTTGATTTAATAATTGTTGGAAGTCAAAATCACCACTGACCATAAAACTCAATTAGTCCTCCATCCCTACAAGCACGACTTTAATGTTCTGCCTGAGCTAACGCTTTGCTCCAGTTTTGGGCTACTGTCCCTTTTACAATAGCCTGTATTTTTTGTTGAAATATTGTTGACACTTTGTTTTCATATCATAAAATATCTAGGGTGTTGCCACTACTGAGTGGTAGCCTTCTCAGTTAATGCCAATACAGAAGTGCCTTAAGCTATAGTCCCTCTAACGCTAAGAACTTGCAATGAGTGTTAATATTATCTGACCTTTCATAAGGGGTTGGTGGTTCAGTCCACAACTCCACCTGTCAAACATGTCCAAGTGTCCTTTGGTAAAACTCTTAACCCCAACCTGTCCCTGACTGCCAGGCCAGAAAGTTGCATGCCATCGATCAGGTATTGTGTGTGATTGAGAAGAAAACTGTAAACTGCTTTGGTTAGAAGAGTTACTGTATATAAAATGCAGCTGATTATCTGTTTTAAAGACTAAATGATTGAATTGCAAAAATGATCAGCTTAATTATTTTTAAAATGATTATTAGCTGCAACCCTATTACTACAACAGTCATGTCGCAAGTGTGACATTTATCATGTGGTAATTGCCAAACATTTATGTGCAATTCAAAAGGTCTGTCATTATTTTTTAGAAAATTAAGACAGACTCAGTTAGTTACAATTTTAAGGCAATAATATGTCATGTCTATCAACTTGTTTTGGAATATTTTTGCCTCCTAGGGCCATAAATTTATCTGTACCTATGTCTGAGTCAGTAGAATATATTAAGCACTCAATTAACTATGTATTGTAATTCCATAATAAATGGAATATATAGCGCTTTTCTATGCATTGTAGCACACTCTAAGCACTTTAATACTGTTTGGCTATTCACACTCCCAAATTCACGCAACAATGACATCACCAGGAGCAGTTGGGGGTTCAATGTCTTGCTCAAGGACACCTTGACATATGGACTGGACAAGCCGGGAATTGAACGGCTAATCTTCCAGTTAGGAGACAACCCGCTTTTTACACAAAAGGCGTAAAAAGAGAGAGACCCACTTGTATCGTTGCATGTCCTTCATCCAGAGTGTGAATCTAGGAGGAGTTGTCAGCAGGTGCTGGGAGTGATAGATGGTCCTATTTATCTTGCACTCATACATATAAAAGCAAATCTATATCACACACTTATCTGACATCTTACCCTCCAGCATGTATGTTACATCGTGGTGCACTGTTGCACTTATCTCCAAGAAACACAACACACACGCACATTTGTTGATGTGTGTTCTCTCAGCATAACCGTATCTGTTCTTGATATGCAACAACTCCAGCACCAGATGTTTTTGTCATCCAAGACCACTCAGTAGCATTAGTCCAATCAGAATTGTGGGAAAAAGCATCATCTGTCTATACATTAGCTTTCATCTGTTATCACTAATGTACCATAAATGACTTTTCTCTTTAGACAAAAATAGTTGTTGCTTGCACTACTAAACCATACATTACATTACATATGTCAATGCTTTCTCCAATTAATTCTTTGTGTACTAAACCCTACTAAGACCAAGTACATTTTTTTATAAATAGAGAGTGATATATAGTAATCCATCAAAACTAAACTTTCTCTTCTTTCTATAGCACCACATACACTTTCATTTCATACAGTAACAGTTGGACTTTTCAGTTATAATACAGGATACAAAGGCTTTTTGCCAGAGTCAAGACTAGACAGAGAACTGGAGCCAAGTCAATGAGTATAAGTAATAGTGATGTGTGGTGTCACACATGGTGGTGTATCTCTGGGCTGCAGCCCAGAGATACACATCATTAGGAATTCATTGTCATAACACAATGTTTTGGTCATATTTAAAATACTGATGTCTCCACCAATCAGTCAAATTCATGGGAAGGGGACAAATGTGAGCTCCATGACCTTGAATTTTGAAAATCTAATAAGTTCATCCTTGAGTCCATGTGTACACTTGTGCCAAATGTGACCCTTGAGGTGATTCTGACCTATTGTGTTCACATGAATGGGACGGATGGACAACTTGAAAACGTAATGACTCTGGCATTATGTTTTCCCCCATCTTTTATTACAGTACTACATTGCTTGAATTCTACAATAAAATGACGATAGCAGGGTTTGTACCGACATACTGTATGAATGTCAACATCAACCGTGAGTGCTACACAGGAGGTCTGTCAAGTACCAATGTACAGCTACAACTGTTATCATCAGTTCATACACTCTCACATGCACATTAGATGAGAAAAAGCTACACAATCCCTCAGGCTTTCCATGTTGGTTTACGTGTGTTTTATTCTGCTGTAGCATCTCTGGCATTGCTGTTTAATCCTGTATCATTCCTTGTTGTACTTAATAGGAGACTCATAATTATGTTTGTCAGGAGTGAATTTTAATACCAAACCCACTTTCATCTAAATTTCTCTTACATAAGCCTTTTCATATCTGTTGCTGCTTTGTCCTGAGAGTGTGCCCTGTTGCCATGGTGATCCATGAAGGGATGGATGCAGTTTGAAGGGCAAATTGGGTGGGTGGGGGGTGGGGGGAGTGATGGAGAAACAAAAAATGGCATGCAGGTTTTCGCCAAAGACAACTCACCAGTCTCTGTGGAAAGAAGAAGGCCAGGCAGGATAAAGAACAGGTAAGCCCAGTCACCTCTAAAACCGCAGTTAGCTCAGTTTGTTCTACACAAACTATCCCTGGGTTTAAATGGCCATCTCCTATAATTTTTTACACATCATTTGAATGCAGAAAATGACCAATTCTGAATTTTAATTCAGTATTCCTTTAATGGTGACACACTTTAATCATCCATGACTTTAATTTAAAGACAAGAAACTGTTTCATGTCCTACATTAAATATATCGGTTGCCTTTTCCCAGATGACAGCTTGGATTTATGATAAATCTGGCATATACAGGCAGTACAACAGGAAGTACAGCATTGCACTTGGACAGATTTGCCGGAGCAGAATAATTGATGAAAATCATTGATTATTATTGATAATTCTAATTAAAAACTGTAAGCACTATGGAGTCTGTATATTAAACCAGTTGGTATTTCAGCTTTATTACAGCTTTGTTAACCATAGCTTATTACATTCTGACTATTCTGAGAGGGTAACCTCAATTTCTAAATTTCAAGTTTCACAGAGCAAAGTTTAATTAGCAGAACACTGGAACACTGGAAGGTGAAGCTCTCGATTTACTGGTCAATCTACGTTCCGACTCTCACCTATGGTCATGAGCTTTGGGTCATGACC
>NW_018127931.1:5761317-5769015 GCF_001952655.1 Monopterus albus | reverse complement strand
CTGGGCGCCTTCCTAGGGAGGTGTTCCGGGCATGTCCCACCGGGAGGAGGCCCCGGGGAAGACCTAGGACATGCTGGAGGGACTATGTCTCTAGGCTGGCCTGGGAACACCTCAGCATTCCCCCGGAGGAGCTAGAGGAAGTGTCTGGAGGAAGGGAAGTCTGGGCATCTTTGCTTAGACTGCTGCCCCCGCGACCCGGTCCTGGATAAGCAGAGGAAAATGGATGGATGGAACCAAAATGCTGCTCTACTAGAGAACCATATGCTTTGATATTACTGCAGAACCATAGCAAACATTGTGATCAACCCTTAATCCAAATGTATCAAATGAGATAAACCTGCATGCTAAGGCTTTACATATCGAATTGTTGTATACTGTACTATACAACTAGGCTTGATGAATTTACTAGAGTGTGCATGTCTGAATAAACCAATTTATTTTTGTGCAGTTACTTAAAATGTAACCACTAAAACACAATCATGGTTCAATATCTTCACTGAACTTCAGTGATCTTATGTACATATGAATAAAACACAAGTTCTTTAAACAGTACTCCATTAAATTCTGCAGGAAGAAGTACAGCTGGGGGAGACCAGACAAAACCAGCTCTCAAAAACCATCTGCCAAGCTTTATTCTTCACATACAGACTAGATGTGTGGGCTCTACTCAGTAATCACAATGTTTACTTAGCAATCATATGCACCAACTGCTAAACTGGTGCTCATTATAATTCTCCTTCTGGTCAGGTGGTGCATCCATTATTTGCAAAAACCTTAATCTTACTGTAGATTGTTATTTTACTGCAACATGTGTCCCAATAACAAGCATATCTTTGACCATGCGGCTGTTCTTAGTATAAACTTCTTCTTTCTGTGTTAAGTTAGTGATTTATTTGTGCTAGGTGAACACTCAAAAATATACGTCAAGGCAAACAGGTCAGTGGATGATGCAGTCAACAGGGCACTGCATTATATCTTGGACTCCCCAGGGCCCTATGCATGGATCCTCTTTGTGGACAACTCTGCATTCAGGACCATCATCTTAGACATCCTCCATTCACATCCAGCATCCAGACAATTAGCACAGGCACGGTTCCCTGTTGCCTATAAACATATTCACAGCCTCTGTACCTGAGTCAAATTGCTTCTATGTTTAAACATACTTGGCCATTAAAGATGATTCTGATTATTGTGTGATATGAACCCATAACAAAACTTGTCCAGGAACATAGGATGTTCCTGTTATGGTGGTGACACCAGATCTAGGCAGAAGGACTCAAGGGTGGACTCAGACAGAAGTATTCAAAAGGCTTTATTTTGAATGAGCTGTATTAGGATCAGGTGTTCCAGTTTGGAATTGATCCGAGCCGGTAGCCAGATGTAGGCATTGGATGAGGGACAGGAGGAGATGCCGGGGTGGTCGATGGCTGGTGAGGTTTTAATGAAGAAGGCACTGGCAGATATGGTCAGCCAGCGTTGCAGGCTGAAGAGGAGCTGAGCTGAATGGATGCGGGTTCTGGAGTACCTTGGCAGCAGTGAGGCACCACAGGTGAGTATTGACCGCTGGACAGGAGCTGGTCAGGTCAGCGTTGCAGGCAGAGGTTGAACTGAGCTGAACCTTTGCAGGTGCAGGAGTACCCAGGCAGCGGTGAGGAGCCACAGGTGAGTGGTGGTCTGGAGGTGGTCGCAGGGCTGGAGGTGGCTAGGTCTGCGTCACTGGCAGAATAGAGACTGAGTGGAATCTTTGCTGATGCTGGCGTACCCAGGCGGTGGCGGGGAGCTTCAAGTAAATAGTGGTTACAAGACTGGAGGTGGTGAGTTCGGCATCGACGAGGGCAGTGAGCTGGAGAGAAGAGGTTTCAGAAATAGGCCAGGCTACAGCGTGGAACCCAAAGGTGGAGCAGTTACAGACTAGGAGGGAACTGCACAACATCAGGTAAAATAGTAAGCTGAGGGTAAAGGTTACAGTAGCTAGCCAGGCTGTAATGTGGAGCACCAGTGAATTCAGTCACAGATCTGGAGAGGACTTACTTGGCATCAAGAAGAGCAGGTAAGCTGAGCGCAGAGGTTTCAGTCGAGGTGCTGGCTGTTGTAAAGACGAAAGAACTTCTGGAGCGATACTTTACTTTGGGCCGTCGGGACGTGGCTAAAGCAACTGACTGGCAAGGGTGACCCAGCCGAGCTCCGGCTATATACTAGCCGAACAGATGTAAATAATTAACTTTAGCTGTGCCACTCCCTGCCAGCCTCCTCCCCTAACATGCTCAACCTTCCCAGAAGGAGGGGGAGAGAGACAAGCCAGCATTCTCACAGTTCCTGGCCAGCTAATATCTCTGCACTGCTGCTCAATTTTAAAATGTTCACAGGAGAGAAGAGTGGAGACCTGGGCTAACACTATTCAGACAAGTGGAGACAAGTGTATGCATGTGTTCATGCTATGGAAGAGGCAAGTGAGCTCTTTATTTATCTGTTATGGAACAAATAATGCTACTGGTGTGGTTTATATTCAGCAGCTGGGTTAAGACACTCACAGACTTGTGAATATGCTTTGTTGTATGCACAGGAAGACCAGAAACAACATCTCTAAGAATCTATTTTTTTTAACTATTTTGTTGCCTTATTTTAATGTTGTCATGCAAATTTTAATATGTGTCAGTGGTACTGTGGGAGATGGAATAAAAAAACTTGTATAACAAAATAAACTAAACAGTGTAAATATAAATATTTACAAGAGATAAAATCCAAACTTTCAGAATTATCTTCAAATCACAACATTGAAATGACAAAAACTTTGGACTAAAAAATGTATCTATAGTGAGAAGTCATGATGTCATGTTAAAGCTGCATAGATGCTTTGGTTGACAGCATTTCCTGCAGCAGGAAACTATGAATTAGGTTTAAATATTTTGTACTTACTTCTCACATTAATGTCACGTGTTCGAGTCTGAAGTCAGTCTGAATCACTGCCTACATCTCTGATTTATTCAGTAATTCAAATAGGCCTGGTGTTCAACACAGTTTCAGTCTGCTGTAGAAAATCAGTCAACCAATCTGAGCTCAGTAGGTGGTTTAACCCATGCAGGCAAAGGGAGCTCATGCAAACTCCAGATAGAAAGGCCCCGGTTGGCAGCCAGATGTGAACACAGAACCTTCTTCTTTGGAGGTGACACAAAGTATCAAACTGAAATCATTGGGTGCATGAAAGGTCAAAATCCATCCATCCATTTTCTATACCGCTTAGTCCCAGACGGGGTCACAGGGGGCTGGAGCCAATCCCAGCCAGCTGTGGGCGGGAAGGTCAAAATATTAAAACAAAACCCTTAGGGATAGGGTGCGGAGCTCAGTCACCCATGAGGAGCTCAGAGTAGAGCCGCTGCTCCTCCACGTTCAGTGGAACCAGTTGAGGTGGCTCAGGCACCTGTTTAGGATGCCCCCTGGACACCTCCCTGGGGAGGTATTCTGGGCATGTCCCTCCGGGAGAAGGCCTTGGGGTAGACCCAGGACATGGAGAAATTATGTCTCCCAGCTGGCCTGCGAATGCTAGAGGAGGTGTGTGGGGAGAGGGAAGTCTGGGAGGCTCTGCTTGGGCTACTGCTGCGACCCTGTCTCGGATGAAGATGGATGGATGGATGTTTAAATATCTAAGATGGCAGGATATGTTGTAACCACAAGAACATGCTCTTGTTGGACACAGAAATTTAAGGCTTTGACTAAACATGGCTGTTCTCTGCCAACACCTGATTTCCTCGTGATGTGCAAAGCAGTGGCTTCATTCCACATCTGTATTAATGTAGGCCTATCATGTTTGAAAACACTGACCTGGTTAATGCATTCAAAACTCTCAAGCTTTTCTCATAAATACTTGCAAGGCAGAGAAAAAAAAACACCCTTGACCAAGAAGCCTATACTCTATCCAAAAAGCACATTTCCAGAGTCAAAATCAAAATTCATTGTTCTTTTGCTGTCAAAAACTGGAACAAACATTACAGCATTTAGAGTGAAACTATCTCAGCAGTCATCAGCTACTTTGTTTTTTAAAAATCTTTTTAATCCCTTAGCGCAGAGTCATCACTGCATACAAGAGGTTGGTTTTTCTTGTTCTGAGAAGCCACCATTTTAACACTGCACCTCCGTGCCTGTTGACACTTTGGAGATGCAGAGTGAATGCAGGAGCAGCCTGGGCGAAGCCAATGCTGGCCGGGAATCGGGCGAAGGCGGGGTACACCCTGGACAGGTCGCCAATCCATCGCAGGGCTAACACATAGACGAACAACCACACACACGCACATGCACTCCTATGGGCAATTTAGAGACACCAATCAACCTAAGCTGCATGTCTTTGGACTGTGGGAGGAAGCCGGAGTACCCGGAGAGAACCCACGCAAGTGCTCTGTTAGGAGGAAGGCTCTACAAGGTCTTTATGATACGATGGAGCCTTGTCATTAAGGGCTTTGTATGTTAGGAGAAGGATTTTAAATTCTATTTTTAATTTTACAGGGAGCCAGTGGAGAGAAGCTAATATGGGAGACATATGATCTCTCTTGCTACTCTGGCTGCAGCATTTTGGATTAACTGGAGGCTTTTCTGTCATGCTTGGCGCGTAAGGCGGCTGAGGAGCAAGGGTGAACTCAATTATAAAGCCAGACAAGTGAAAGTAAAAACACCATCTCTTTAATAAGAGCACTGACAATGAATAAAAAATGATACAAGAGATGGTTCAAACAAGAAACGCACTTACAGGTCGGTAATACAGTCCAGGGTCAGAACCAGTAAACACATACATCCAAGTAGTGATGTTCCCTCTGATACCGAGGCTCCAAGGCTTGCTTCAAACTCGGAAGGATATTTTTCTGAAGCACTGTGCCTGGAGCTTGCTTCAAATCAGGAAAACCCACGTGAGTGATGACGTTTGAACCACTTCTGCTTCATTCAGATTGAATCAGCTGACTGGTTTGGTTCGATAGGCGGCGCTTTGAAATATTGGCACATACAGATATAAGATGGATGAAACATCGCCCGGTCCTAACTCTTGTCAACACATTTTGGATTGACTCGCTATGGAGCCAACAAGGAAATGGTCACAAGTGTGGGAACGTTTTGAATTGGTGCCACCAGTCAAGTCTGTTATTCATACAATGGATGTCCAAGTTTACGGTCCCCTCCGAATAAACACAGGAAGAATAAATCACACACAGATCTCACTGTGGTTTCATAGGTGCGGTGTTTGCGCTGTCTTCAGCAGTTGATGTATAACAGGTCATCAATGCTGAGGCATTACCGAGCCAAACATGAAAATAGTCAACCTGTTAATGCTACCAGGATGACGTGTCCGTCAGGTAGGTGAATATAGTGTGTGTGTGCTGCAGACGCAGCGGAGAGATGTGTGTACGCAGTCAACAACAGAGGCGCTTTGTCACACAACCTAGACACGTTTATACTAATAACACTTGGCTTTCACAATCCAGCCAACGCTGATGCAGCTGTGCGCCACTTGAAGTCAGAGTGTGGTGCCTTAATCCAAAACGCACCTCATGATGACGTACCATCAACACCGGCACAGCCAGAACCTGCTGCGGCTTCCATGGGTACATCATTAATCACATTTGTAGTTATATATTTATTTGTAATTAAATGCTTTATAAATGTCCTGTAATGTTTTATTTTCAGGCATTGACCTGTGGAAGCTTCTTGACAAAGATGCAGAAGATGCCAGAAACTCTCAGAACAGCTACTGCAGATGCCATTGTGGAGGTTCAGCAATATCTGCCTGCTCCTCTTCTGGACAGATCACAGGACCCCTTAGGTTACTGGACGACGCACAAATCCCTGTACCCACACCTGTTCAACCTGGCCAAACAGTTCCTGGCAACACCAGCATCTTCTGTGCCTTGTGAAAGGGTCTTCTCCAAAGCTGGGGAAGTTGTCTCAAAAAAGTGAAATCGCCTGCAACCATCCACTGTGGAGACACTATTATTTTTGAATAAAAATGCCTGAGTCACACAAGCACACCCAGTGTACACCAAGCACAATCAGAACACATTTTATATTGTCAGAACATAATTACATCCACAGCCTCATTGAACCCTGTAAATATTTGCTCTGTCCATTGTATAAGTTGGGATTCATTCATTCATTTTCTACCGCTTAGTCCCTGAACGGGGTCACGGGTGGGGCCGGAGCCAATCCCGGCCGGCAATCGGGCGAAGGCGGGGTACACCCTGGACAGGTCGCCAATCCATCGCAGGGCTAACACATAGACGAACAACCACACATACACGCACAGGTGTCACTGACTTAGTTTAGCCTACTAAGGTGAAGTAGAACAACCTAGCAGCTGCTCGGTGGGAGTCAGCTACCTAAATAGGGGTGAAAACAGGTGCAAACAATCAGAAGCAGGTGAAAACAATGAGTGCTGATTAAAGTAAAAAGTCCAAAACTGAGGTGAAACAAAAACAGGAAGTAATGTCAAAATAAAAGCACGAGAACGGAAACAGGCGGGACAGAATCATGACATTTTTAGGGAATTTTTGGGACATCCTGATAGTAAAGAGTTACAATAGTGCAGCCCGGAAGTAACAAATGCATGGACCAGTTTTTCAGCATCACTTTGAGACAGGATGTTCCTGATTTTCGCAGTATTGTGCAGGTGAAAGTTCTAGAAACTTGGTTTATGTGTGATTTAAAGGACATATCCTGGTCAAAAATGACTCCAAGGTTCCTCACAGTAGAACTGGAGGCAAGAGCTATGTCATCTAAAGTAACTATATGATTAGACAGCAGATTTCTAAAGTTTTCAGGTCCAAGTATAATGACTTCAGTTTTGTCAGAGTTTAAAAGTAAGAAGTTACAGGTCATCCAGGTCTTTAGTTTTTCCTCCCCACTGTCGCCAAGTGCTTGCTCAAGGGGGATTTGTTGGGTTTCCCCTCTGTAATAATAATGATAACAGCAAGGTCTAGACCTTACTTTGTAAAGTGTCCTGAGATGACTTTTGTTGTGATTTGGCGCTATACAAATAAAATTTGGCTTGATTTGATTTGGTCTATAATTAGCTAGGACACCTGGGTCTAGAGTAGGCTTTTTGAGTAGAGGTTTAATTACTGCAACTTTAAAAACCTGTGGAACATAGCCTGTTAATAGAGAGAGGTTAATCAGATCTAGTATGGATGTGTTGATTAGGGTAAAGACGTCGGGATGGGGTCCAGGAGACATGTTGATGATTTAGATAAAGCAATTGTTGAGGTCAACTCAGAGAGATCTATAGGAGAGAAGTAGTCCAAGTATAAATGAGGTCTTACAGATGTTTCTAAAGCCATTGTAGTAGATGGCACATCTGCGAGAGCTGTGGGAGTGGTCCGACCAATTTTTTCTCTAATAGTTGTGATTTTATTTGTAAAGAAGCTCATGAAGTCATTGCTGCTGAGATCTAAGGGAATGTTAAGCTCAACAGCACTGTGGCTCTTTGTCAGCCTGGCTACAGTACTGAAAAGAAACCTGGGGTTGTTCTTATTTTCCTCAATCAGTGATGAATAAAATGCAGTTCTGGCACTATGAAGGGCTTTCTTATATGTTATTAAACTATCTTTCCAGGCTATGAAAAACTCTTCTGACTTAGTGGAGCGCCACCTCCTTTCCATTTTTCGTGATGCCTGCTTTAGGGAGCAGAGCTGCGAGCTGTACCACGGGGCTAGCCTCCTCTGT
>NW_018127931.1:5757642-5761232 GCF_001952655.1 Monopterus albus | reverse complement strand
ATTAATTTAAATTCAAAAGTTATTAGAAAATGGTCAGACAGAAGAGGGTTATGGGGAAAAACTATTAAGTGTTCAGTTTTGATGCCATATGTCAGAACCAGATCAAGAGTGTGATTAAAACAGTGAGTGGGTTTATTTAGTTTGAGAGAAGCCAACTGAGTCTAATAATGAACAGAATGCATTGTTGAGGCTGTCATTGTCGGCATCTACATGAATATTAAAGTCGCCTACTATGATTATTTTATCTGTACTAAGCACTAAATCAGACAGAAAGTCTGAGAATTCACTTAAAAACTCTGAATAAGGAGCAGGTGGATGGTATACAATAACAAACAGAACAGGCTTTTGAGTTTTCCAGTTTGGGTGTGAGAGACTCAGGGTGAGACTTTCAAATGAGTTATAACTATGTTTAGGTCTAGGGTTGATTAATAGGCTTGAGTCAAAGATCGCTGCCACGCCACCACCTCGGCCTGTGTTTCGAGGGATGTGACAGTTACTGTGACCAGGTGGAGTGGATTCATTTAGGCTGACATATTCTTCCTGCTGTAACCATGTTTCAGTAAGACACAATAAGTCAATGTGATGTTCACTTATCAAATCATTCACTAACAGAGATTTAGATGAGCGAGATCTGATATTTAACAGTCCACATTTGATTGTCCTATTACTTTCTCCTACAAGAGGGTAGTCTTAATTTTAATTAGGTTCTTATGAATGACTCCTCTCGAGTTGATTTTTGATTTATATAATTTAGGTGGTCGGGGGGCATCTCCACTTATCTCTGCAAACACTGTACAGTCTCGTTCTTTTGGTTATTACCTTAGTCTTATGACCACAGGTAGAGGTTGGAGCATGCGCTGATTGGCCGATTAAACTGAGAGCTTTGCCTCTTCAGTTCAACAAGCTGCTACAAACCAACATTACTTCTGACTGCTGCACCAATAAATCTGTCAAATTTGTGCTCCATCATACCTTTACTTGAGAGCCCCAAGATAAACACTTCTTATCATCAACTTGGTCCGACTGCTGGCTATGTTCCGGAAATGTAAAAAATTATATTGTAAAAAGCGCATTTGTATAACGGCCGCACATTCATGCAAGTCTGAATATTAATGTCTCTACTACTGTATTATGTCACTATAAGTCACATGATTCCTGTAACTCCAATTGGAGTGTTTTCACCAGCAAGATGTGATGCATGGCTGAGATATTTCTGTGTCACATTCCTACCACTGTCATCCCACTCACACCCAGCTTTCAGCTGTGAGCGTGATATTCAGCACCAGTATTAATTTCATTAACAAAATCTATGACAAAAAATATTCGTTGACAACCTATTTTTCAGGACAAAAGTGAAACTAAAACTAAATAAAATGATGAGAAATTTATGATGAGAGCTATGAAAAAATGTTTCACACTTTTCATCAACAAATAAAAAAGTAAATGATAATGTGAAAAACAGATGAATGAATGAAGTAACTTAACAACCTGCCGCATCTGTTGAATCACAAACTGTAGGGGCTGATCAGTAAAACAGTTTCCTCCACCAGCCAAAATCTCTCTTGTTCCCGAGTGGAATTAGCTGCTGGATGTGTTTCACTACCATCTTACATTCAGCAATGTTCTGTCTCTAACATTGGTGCTTCCTAGAAAAAACAAGCTTATAAATACTATTCATCTACAATCCAGAGAATTACATATAAAAAATCACCAGGGTACACTCGAAAAAGCAGCAGCACACCATATGAAATGGTAGGAAAATTTAACATATGGATGTACACTGGCAAGAAAAAGTATGTGAACCTTTTGGAATTTCATGGTGTTCAGCATTAATTTTTTATAAAATGTGATCTGATCTTCATCTAGGTCAAGACTATGGACAAATATAATGTGCCTAAAATAATAACACAAAAAAATTCTGATCTTGTCTTTATTGAAGACACTCATTCAGCATTCAAAATGGTAGTGGAAAAAGTAAGTGAATCCCTGGAATTAATAACTGGTTGATCCCCCAATTGGCAGCAATAACCTCAACCAGGCACTTCCTGTAGCTGTGGATCAGACCTGCACTTCGTTCAGGAAGAATTTTAGCCCATTCTTCCTGACAGAACTGCTTCAGCTCTGTCATATTCTTTGGACGTCTCATGTGTATGGCTCTCTTCAAGTCATTCCATAGCATCTCTATTGCCACTTCTTGGTAGAGTAGCAACAGTCCCAAAGTGTCTCCATTTGTAGATCGTTTGCCTAACTGTAGACTGGTGAAGTTCTAAAGTCTATGAAATCACTTTATAACTCTTTCCAGCTTTATGTAAATCAACAATTCTTGATTTTAGATCTTCTGAAAGCTCTTCTTCTGTGGGGCAAACTCAAGTGGTTTGAATGGTTTTTATCAGTCAAAGTAGCTCTAGTCCACACCTCCAAACTCATTTTCTTAACAAGACTCCAGGTATGCTAACACCTGACTCCAATTAGCTTTTTTGAGTTAACTCAAGGGTTCACATGCTTTTTCCACTAGCACTATGATGTTTTTATGGTTGTTCTCAATAATGACATAAAATATCTGAATTTTTTTGTATTATTTTAGGCACATTATATTTGTCCATAGTTTTGACTTAGATGAAGATCAGATCACATTTTATGACAAATTAATGCAGAAAACCGTGAAATTCCAAAAGATTCACATACTTTTCCTTGTCACTGTAGAGCCAACATTAATGTTCCTTCCAGTCGGATACTTTTTATGTTGCTATCAGTCAGTTCCAGGGCAGTCAACCATAAATCATCTCTAAATGTTCGTGCAGAAATCTTACTGTTTTAATGTTATCCAATGATTTAGCATCACCTTTTGAGATGAACCCAGTGAAGCGGATTTTAGTAAAAATGTAAGTGAGTCCAGCGTCTACAGAGCAGGGGGACACGGTGTGAATAAAACAGTTTTCCACAAACCTCATAGTAGATGGGAACAATGCATGTAACCATGTGTAATTGTACACCACCAGGATGAAGAAGCTATTGCCCACAGTAAATATTAAAAATGCTGTGACAAAAATTAGACTAAAAGGTATTTAGTTTTTATTTTCCTAAGCTAACAAAAATCAAAAGACAAATTTGACTAAAACTAATGTGCATTTTCATCAAAATACTTAGACTAAAATGAAATCAAAATCAGGTGTCAAAATTAACACTGCTCAGCACTCAGGATCAAATGATGCTAATGAAACAATGATGCGCCTTAGGCCCAGTACCACCCTGCTCAGGCTGATAACACAATCACTTCATGCTACTTTGTGGAGGGAGAGATAGCGTTGGCAAAGATCAAATCAAATCAAATCAAATTTTATTTGTATAGCACCAAATCACAACAAAAGTCATCTCAGGACACTTTACAAAGTAAGGTCTAGACCTTACTGTTATCAATATTATTACATAGGGAAAACCCAACAAATCCCCCTTGAGCAAGCACTGGGCGACAGGGGGAGGAAAAGCTCCGTTTAACAGAAGAAACCGCCGACAAATCCCGGCTCTTGGTGGGCGGCCTTCTGCCTCGACCGGTTGGGGTGAGTGGATAGAGGGGAGACAAAAAGAGGAAA
>NW_018127931.1:5744919-5757543 GCF_001952655.1 Monopterus albus | reverse complement strand
AGAGAGGAGAGCAGGAGGGGAGGGGAAAGAAACTCAGCGCATCATGGGGCCCCCCAGCAGCCTAGGCCTATAGCAGCATAACTAAGGGAAGGCTCAGCCCTAACTATAAGCTTTATCAAAAAGGAACGTCTTAAGTCTAATCTTAAAGGTAGAGAGGGTGTCTGCCTCCCGAACTGAGACTGGGAGTTGGTTCCATAGGAGAGGAGCTTGATAGCTAAAGGCTCTGCCTCCCATTCTGCTTCTGTGGACTCTAGGAACCACAAGTAAACCTGCACTCTGAGAGCGAAGTGCTCTGTTAGGATGATAAGGCTCTACGAGGTCTTTAAGATACGATGGAGCCTTGTCATTAAGGGCTTTGTATGTTAGGAGAAGGATTTAAAATTATATTCTGAATTTTACAGGGAGCCAGTGGAGAGATAAATAGACCTTTCTATCTAATATTATGGGCTTCATTTTCTTTTATTCAATTAAGTGCAAGGCTTAAAAGTTTACCTTCCTGCACTGTTTATGCAAATTATTTGTTATCATGTAAAACCCAAGTTAAAGCAGATGAAGTCATGAATCATCTGTTAGAGTGATCTCATTATGCCAGCTGCCACTGTGGTTCAGCTGATTACCTTCCAGAAAGTGTTCTGACAGCAATACTAAGAAGGAATACAACAAGTTTGAATACATTTTACTCTGTATCCAAATTACCTGTAAGTGCAGTGTGCATCTACATCATTACCAGGCACACTGGCCTGGTCTTTCTTAATGTTTTGCTTATGTAATAGTCATGTCTAGTTACATAAAAAATGGTTTAAATGTGCAAAAGGAAAACTATGGCAAGTATAAATATTGCTTGCCATCAACTGTTCTCAATGTTACAAAAATACACATTCTATGTAGCATCTTGTACAGTATGAAGCATGGCTCAGTAGAAAAAGAAGAGTGAGGTCAGTGATACTGACTGTTGCCCACATGGTTTTGTTAAGTGCAGGACAGAACTCAAGTGAAACAGCATGCTTGGCAGATATTTTAATTAACTTGGATGCACAAAAGAAAGTTTTTTTTAACTTGAGGCTAATTTAACTGTTTGAGAGTGGCAACCCTGTCCAAATGTTTTTTGAAGTAATTCAGAATATAGGGTAATGTTCAAGGAATGTCACTGGCTGATAACAGGATAATTAATATTGCTTCTGTTAAGCAGGACCCTGGAGGTCCCAGCACCTAATTACATGTGAATTAATAAACTGATAAGCTTAATGAATCCTGACTATAGGAGTAGGTGAAACGGGGCAAATGAAAGTAATTACCTCACCCAATCTGTCCATTGGAGGGCACGATGGTCCTAATTCAGATGACAAAAAAAGAGGATAAAACATTATCCTAATGGATGGTTTAACTGCATGGCTAAGTGAACAGTTCATGAGGTGTTGAATGGGGATGAGCAATTTGACTTTGAAAACAGCATGAGTAGGGTCTTTTTCCTGCGTTATCCTGGTTGAATGGTGACCTCAGCTGTTATCATGACTCTAAGAGAAAAGTAAAGACAACCAGTGAAACACACACATTACACATTCAGATAAAGACCAAGTTCACCATTATCAATTTGACCTATTTGAATGTCACTGGTGTTCATTTTAGATCAATACTGAGTCTATACAGGCTATTTAACTGGGTGCTATGGTTGATTAACACTCACACCAAAGGTCTGGTTCCAGAACTATGAAGAGTTGCTAACCTGTGAATGTCTGTGCGTCTGCAGTCCCAACACTGAATTCATGACATTCACTATCCTTATGTCTAATTGTAACTGACACACAGGGATGTAGCTTAGCTCAGTGTTAGCACAAGGGCTCAGAGGATAATGCTTCTACCGTTGCAGGTAAACTGATGTGTGAAAGATGTGAGTGGATAACATGAGCAGTGGTTGGTTGAACTAAATAGCCAGAAAGGCATTTTGGTCCCCGAACAGAAAAAGGCAACTTCTCCAAACATTATGTATACAAATTACCCATACTGGCAAAGCATGTTTTAAAGAAATGTACAGTACAGAGGCACTGAGATGGAGATTATAAGTGTTTAACTTGTAGTGACCAAGCTATAAATGACACTATGTAGAACAGGATAGGGACCATTTTGATATAAAATATAAAAACAGTTTTAGTTCAAATGTATTTAAATAACCTGCTAATATATTTTTGAACAAATGTTTGAAGTTGAAAAAATCAACTGAACTAGGATGACATAGACACATCCATGTGTGTCAGTTCAAAACTGATGAAGCCTCTTGTATGGGAGGTGAAACGTCTTCGGCCTAGAAACCTAGTCTAGTTGATTTTTTCAACTTACTATGACCTGGATGACTGAGAATCTGCATGGACAATGTTTGAAGTTATAGTTTGACCACTTATCGGGGGACAAATAGCATGTAAGACAGAATACATGTGTATGAATGAGAGGGAGGGAAGTGGAACAGTGAGGTTACAAGGGGCTGAGGTCAAGAAGGTGCAGGAGTTTAAGTATTTGGGGTCAACAGTCCAGTGTGATGGGGAGTGTAGGAAAGAGGTGAAGAGGCGAGTGCAGGCAGGTTGGAGTGGGTGGAGAAAGGTGTCAGGAGTGTTGTGTGACAGAAGAGTGGCAGCAAGAATCAAAGGAAAGGTGTACAAGACAGTAGTGAGACCAGCTATGCTGTATGGGTTAGAGACTGTAGCAGTGAGGAAAAGACAAGAGGCAGAGATGGAGGTAGCAGAGATGAGGATGTTGAGGTTCTCTTTAGGAGTGACCAGGATGGACAGGATTAGGAATGAGCACATCAGAGGGACAGCTCAGGTCGGCTGTTTTGGGGACAAGGTCAGAGAGACCAGATTGAGATGGTTTGGACATGTGCAGAGGAGGGATAGTGGTTATATTGGTAGAAGGATGTTGGAGATGGAGCTGCCAGGCAAGAGGTCAAGAGGAAGGCCAAAGAGGAGATATATGGATGTGCTAAAAGAGGACATGAAGTTAATTGGTGTGAGAGTAGAGGATGCCGAGGATAGAGTTAGGTGGAAACAGATGATTCGTTGTGGCGACCCCTAACGGGAACAGCCAAAGGTAGAAGAAGAAGACTGGGGGACAAATAGCAGTGCTGGCTGGAAACCATGGCTCTATCAGACCACTGTCTCTTACTCACAGTGCAGCTCTGCTTTGAGTGTAAAAATAATAACACATCCCATTAGTGCAGGTGAATGATGCGGCTTACTCAAGCTGTAACCTAACAAAACTGCTCATTCACTAAAGCAACTAGGCAGCAAGGTGAAGAGTTGAATTGCAACCTGTTTTACAAGAGAAAAAATGTGACCTGACATTAATTGTTCAGTGCTGTGAACTCACAGATGATTCTCATCTGCCTGATATACCTGCGCTTACCCTCTTTCTAACACTCAAACTCTGTCTGTAGGAGATCACAGGCAGTAATGAGATGTGTTCATCGGTCTGTCTGCAGTGAAGTGTACTTTGCTTTTGTTATAGATGTGGTGCATTTTAGGACACTGCTTTATGGCAAAACTAATTTCATAGATGTTAGGTATTTTGGAAACAGATATGAAAAGTCAAATTTCTGTGAAGGAAATGTGATATCTTTTTCTTCTAATGTTTCAGAAAATGCTTGATTACATCTACTCTGCTGTGTTGCAATATACACCCAAAGAGGTTGGAACAAAGGTTTTATTCAGTTTAATGAAGTCAGGGTAATTAATATGCTGACTTGAGTTCACGCTGGCTGTAGCCTACTCAATTAGCCAGGAACAATTTGTTACCTGGTGGAATTCAAAAACTATTTAATGAAAGGGAAGGGGGATACAGTTTAAGGGGTCAGTTAAATTATAAAATTCATGCTATATGTACAACCAAAAAAAGATTCTGTATTTCCATAAGTGGGGTAAAACTATGGAATAATTTAAGTGTGGACATAAAAAACAGTAAGAAAATTGATGAGTTTAAACACAAATATAAAGGTATGTGTCAATCAAGATATATACAAGAACAGGTTTAATGATTAATCAGGTCTAACATTGGGAGTGTGGTGTTTTTAGTAAATCACTAGTGTGGTGTAGAACAAAATTATCCATGTAGTAATACTGCTTGCAAACCAATGATGGTAAGATGATGTCAGGGGGTAGGACTAGATAAGTCTAACTTCTTCCTACTCCGTTCAAGCATGTACTAGGTATAAGCAAATTGAAAATATATTTGTGGATATGTGTGGAATTATGTGTGTTGACATATTGACTGTTGTTACATGTTTGAAAGAATAAATCAAATCAAATCAATTATTAGGCTTACAGTTACTATACATTATTGCATTTCTCCTACTGAAAATACTAGGATGTTTACTAAACCCACACAAAAACTGGTTCAAAAATGTTGTCTTAGTTATTTTGAATTAGATCACAACACTTTTTATGCTCCAGTGTCTAAGCTGCACTTTGGTTCTTCTTCATCCCAGTGACCTTTTACCTTTCATTAACTGCCTTTTCCTCCCTTTATATTCTGTCCTTGGAACCCATAATTACAGCCTTGCTGACAGAGGTAAGTTGCCTCTTAAAGTTTATTCCACTGCCTGGTACCAGCTCAACTCGACTACTCACCTTATTTGTTTTTGTCAGGTCCACTCGGCGCGACCTGCCTCTCTTCTGCCTTTTTCTCTCCTGCTCGCTCTTCTTGCAGGATCAGCGCCTCAGCGGTGTCATATTTTGTAATTAGTGACTTGTGGGTTATTGCGCACAGCTGGGGCGCATCACTGTAATCACCCTCCTACCTTATTTATACCTCTGGCGGACGCTTCGTAACAGCCCTATAGTCGTGGTATGTATTTGTACGTCATTTTGTTTTCCACTCTGAGGGTTCCCGTGCTGTGGATTGCATTTTGTACATTGGTTATATGTTTTGTGTTATACGGTCCACGCTGACAGTTCCTGTGCTGTGGATTTCTGTTTTTGTTTGTCTACCCACCTGTCTAGCTTGCTTTTCACCTGTCCGTCCGGTTTCTCCAACTCCTGTTTTTTTTTTTGCTGTTAGCCTGTCTTTTCCCCTGGTCATCCCGGTCTATATTCCACCACCTCTGCCCTACTTTGCTTATATATATGTACATTGCCTTTGTTATGTAGTTACTTTGTGTTTTTGTCCCATTAAACCTCCTTTTTTTTAACTAGCACCTGGGTCGGCGTTCTTGAGTCCTATCTCAGTTCTCCCTCACCCTCCTGGTGAGGGGGACTAAACCATAACAGTTTTTCCATCAGTCAAATGTTGGGGACAGTACCAAGTACCTGGTGCTATTTTTGGTATAACCTCCATGGAGGTTCCAAGCAAGCTGAGGAGAAATGGTGACATGTAAACTCTGCAGATTGGTCAGAGAAATCCGTCATTACTGTGCAGCCATCTTGCTACTGATTAATAACCCTGATGTTTAGATGATGACACCAGCCACTCATTCTTTATTTACTCATAATAGTAGCTGCTAGGGCTGCACAATTATGGCAAAAACCATCACCACACTTATTTTGGTCAATATTGAGATCACGATTATTTAATATGATTACTCATTGTCTTTGGAAAAATCATGAATTTATTGAACTTAAAAAATTTATTTTAACAGTAACAGTACTTTATATATGATTCAACTGAAAAACAAAGTATTTTATCCACCTAAATGTGATTGACAGCTCAAAGGAAATTACTCTATTTTACAAATAAAACTTTGCTACTTCAACTTAACAATATTGTCTGTAATGACAAAGAATTTCTCAGTCTGGCCTCACCACAACACAGCTGCATCCACCTCTCTCCCTCTGGCTTAACAGTGAGACTATATACAGTCATCTTTTCATTTTAACTTGTTCATAACAATTAGTTATTAGCTTAACAAGCTTGCTATTTTAACACAAACTGGTAGTGCATGATGGATTGCGAGCAAAGCTGAAATTATTGCTTCTCTTCAAGTTTATGCTCCTTTATATAGGGTGTTTTCTTACAATACTCTTATGGACTTTTTAATAGTGGAGGTTTTATCGCACATACAGTGATGAGCTTAGGTGCTGTCAACTCAAGCAATGCTTCACTTCATCAGATGTGAACAAAAACTCCGATTAACCAGCCTCTTATTTTGTGGATGTCGGCAATCTCCACATTGCCAGATTCTGCCAAAGTACACTTGTCAATGTGCAGAAATTTCAGGAAATCAAACAAAATCTCTCCTATCCTACTACAAACTGCACTCAATCTAAGATACTAGAATCTTTTGTGTTTTGGGTGAAATACATCTTTAAATTCACACTTCAAAATTACAGTCTTCATCTTCTCCATTATCTGTGTTTTCATTTGTTTTCTAGTTATACTCTAATTAAATGTAGCATACAAGATGTTGTTGAAGTTTGTGTTGCATAGCAACAACAGTGATGTAAAGCTCCCTGCAGCCTTCGGGCTCCTGCTTTCTATATATCTAATGACGCTCCCTGTTTTGCTTTGTGCTCAGAAATAAAGCATCTGATCAGTGCAGCCTTATCAGTAAATGAGTCCCTGCTTCTAAATTATGTCTATGAATTAGTCTGTTTTCTAGTCATGAAAGGTTAAGTCTATCTTCTCTAAGGAGAACTAAAATTTAGTGAAAGCAGACAAATAGTAGCTGTGTATACAGTACATCATATAAGATAACTGCCCAGGGATTACTTTTTCGCTCCTCTGTCTTTTTTAATAAATGGCCTTTAAGTGTTTAGCAACATACAGAACTATCTAACAGCTGTGGTCACTGCTCAGGCTCCTGAAGGTTTTTCCTTTTTTCTCCTTCCTGTTTCCCTCTTTGCTCAGACAGCTGCTGACAGGAAGAGTAAATGCCAGTTGGGCAGATATGTTAAAGGTCTCTCTTAGTGTCATACTTGATGTCACATTTCTCCTCCTCTGTCATGGGATTTAAGGGCTCCAATGTGGCTGAAGAATTTATAGAACTAAAAGCTAAAGCTCTGAAAATGAGAACATCATGTATTCTTATCAAGTAGGGCTGAGCCAGTAGTTACAGTATTGTTCAAAATAATAGCAGTACAATGTGACTAACCAGAATAATCCAGGTTTTTAGTATATTTTTTATTGCTACATGGCAAACAAGTTACCAGTAGGTGCAGTAGATTCTCAGAAAGCAAACAAGACCCAGCATTCATGATATGCACGCTCTTAAGGCTGTGAAATTGGGCAATTAGTTGAAAGGGGTGTGTTCAAAAAAATAGCAGTGTCTGCCGTTGACTGTACAAACACAAAACTATGTTGTACAAACGTTTTTGTTTCTAGGATTTAGCAATCCTGTGAATCACTAAACTAATATTTAGTTGTATGACCACAGTTTGTTATAACTGCTTCACATCTGTGTGGCATGGAGTCAACCAACTTGTGGCACCTTTCAGCTGTTATTACACTCCATGATTCTTTAACAACATTCCACAATTCATTTACATTTCTTGGTTTTGCTTCAGAAACAGCATTTTTGATATCACCCCACAAGTTCTCGATTGGATTAAGGTCCGGGGATTGGGCTGGCCACTCCATAACATTAATTTTGTTGGTTTGGAACCAAGACTTTGCTCGTTTACTAGTGTGTTTGGGGTCATTGTCTTGTTGAAACAACCATTTCAAGGGCATGTCCTCTTCAGCATAAGGCAACATGACCTCTTCAAGTATTTTGACATATGCAAACTGATCCATGATCCCTGGTATGCGATAAATAGGCCCAACACCATAGTAGGAGAAACATGCCCATATCATGATGCTTGCACCACCATGCTTCACTGTCTTCACTGTGTACTGTGGCTTGAATTCAGAGTTTGGGGGTCATCTCACAAACTGTCTGTGGCCCTTGGACCCAAAAAGAACAATTTTACTCTCATCAGTCCACAAAATGTTCCTCCATTTCTCTTTAGGCCAGTTGATGTGTTCTTTGGCAAATTGTAACCTCTTCTGCACGTGCCTTTTTTTTAACAGAGGGACTTTGCGGGGGATTCTTGAAAATAGATTAGCTTCACACAGACGTCTTCTAACTGTCACAGTACTTACAGGTAACTCCAGACTGTCTTTGATCATCCTGGAGCTGATCATTGGCTGGGCCTTTGCCATTCTGGTTATTCTTCGATCCATTTTGATGGTTGTCTTCCGTTTTCTTCCACGTCTCTCTGGTTTTGCTCTCCATTTTAAGGCATTGGAGATCATTTTAGCTGAACAGCCTATAATTTTTTGCACCTCTTTATAGGTTTTCCCCTCTCCAATCAACTTTTTAATCAAAGTACGCTGTTCTTCTGAACAATGTCTTGAACGACCCATTTTCCTCAGGCTTTCAAATGCATGTTCAACAAGTGCTGGCTTCATCCTTAAATAGGGGCCACCTGATTCACACCTGTTATTTCACAAAATTGATGACCTCACTGATTGAATGCCACACTGCTATTTTTTTAACACACCCCTTTCAACTAATTGCCCAATTGCACAGCCTTAAGAGCGTGCATATCATGAATGCTGGGTCTTGTTTGCTTTCTGAGAATCTACTGCACCTACTGGTAACTTGTTTGCCATGTAGCAATAAAAAATATACTAAAAACCTGGATTATTCTGGTTAGTCACATTGTACTGCTATTATTGTGAGCAATACTGTAGGTTGTGCTGCTTGTTGTGTGAGTGGTGTTGTTTTACCTGGATTGTTAGTTGCACAAATCATACATGACTGACAATATTTCTGAGCATAGGTAGAGAACCCTTTTGTGAACCAGTGCTGTGTTATGATGCCTAATATTCCCCCTTTGGACACATGGTCAAGACTGTGTGCGAGTTTGGTGTAGTGATGAAAGAAGTGTTTCGGCAGGCAGGGGTTGCCGTCAGGGCCCCACCAGATGTTATCTGTAACAGCAGCTCCACAGGAGCACCATAGCTGTTTCTCTGGAGGAGTAGCAAAAGACTGTAGTGCAAGGAGAGATCTGGGTACAGACACAGGAGTACAAACAAACAAGGCATGTGTAGGTGGAGGAGAGAGTGCTGCCTCCTTTGCAGCTGCATCTGCTTGGGAGTTAGCCTCTTTGCCTTCGTTTCTGCAGGTTGAAGCCAGCCTCATCCAGGAAGAGGTACTCATGAGGTCTGGCCATCGTGTCCAGCCATCGTGTCCTCTGTGAAAATGTGAAAGTGCACAGGTGTTCAGAACAACAGTCAATCAGGTAGCACAGTATTGTCCAGAAGTAATGTAGGCCACTGAGCAACACAGTATGTCCACTAACTGTACTGTGAACATGGATGTTTACTTACTTGCACATACTCGTAACGTAGGTCTTTGTGTCGCTCAAAGGGAACCCTATAGACCTGTTTCATCCGCATCTTTTGGCGCCGGAGAACTCGGTCTATTGTGGCCAAGCTGACATCATCAATGCTCTCAAAGTTGACATTATCGGCAATGACTTTGTCTCTGATCTCCCGGAGTCTTATGAGGTTGTTCTCATGAACCATATCCACAATGCGGGTTTCTTGTGCCGCTGTAAATATGGCAACCCTCCCACCTCTATGTGGCATTCTTTCAACTCTAAAGAAAGAAACATGTGTTGTCAGTTTTACAATACAGTAACAACTGATTTGAAACCAATAGACTACTTTCACAGGCTTGTAAAATTGTATTGTGACAAAGAAAGCAATAGAGTACAATACCTGTTGTGTTGTCTGAATGCCCTGATAATGGTGGCCACGGTGAACCTACTCAGGTTTGGACGGACTCGTAGTCCTGCTTCAGCCATTGTCATGCCATGGACAATGACATGGTCAATGACTGTTGCTCGCATCTCGTCCGTAATGATGGTGCGAGGTTGTCTTGCTCTCCCTCCTGGACCTTCTCCTCTCCCTTGTTGGCCTGCTCCTCTTCCTCCTCTGATTTGAACTCCTCTTCCTCGTTGGCCTGCTCCTCTTCCTCCTCTGATTTGAACTCCTCTTCCTCGTTGGCCTGCTCCTCTTCTTCCATGGCCAGCTCTTCTCCCTCCTCTGACTCGAATTCCTCTTCCCCTGACTCTGCCTTCATCCATTGTGTTTGTTTGGAATCTTCAGCAAACTGTGCACTCTGAACTTGCTTTTGGACATGTGGTCACAGCATTAGCAACAAGTGTCTTCAATTTGGAGTCGTTGTGTGTAATGAATGACGCCAGGTGTGTTCATTGTGTTCAAATATTGCTGACTGTGGCAAGCATTTTGCACCACATGAGCTTTCATTTGAGAATATGAGCAGAGTTCTTTTGCAACTTGTGTTTTAGCAAAGAAAAATGTGTTAAGATTTATGAGAACGGAGGATTGTGTTTTGTGAATTGTGTCTTCATGTGAAATGTGTTTATGATATTGGAAAATAATGGCTAGATTTAGTAAATGTGTTTAGACAACTGGTCATTTGGTTTAGAGGATTGGCTTTTGTGTTTTAGCATTTGAGAAAAACTGTAATACTCTGGAATCTGGGGTTTAGGAATCTGATTTGAATGCTGAGTTTTGTCTCTTTTTGAAAGCTATAGGAACCGAAGAATTTAATGTGTGGTGCTAACAGATGTGATCATGCACAATACTCTTCTATGCTAGTGTATGTCGTCTCTTTCACAAGTCCTGATAGCAGTTATACAAATGTATAATTTCAGAGTTGCTTGTCTTTGTCTTATTGTTATTTAAAAAAAAGGCATGTGCAGAAGAGGTTACAATTTGCCAAAGAACACATCAACTGGCCTAAAGAGAAATGGAGGAACATTTTGTGGACTGATGAGAGTAAAATTGTTCTTTTTGGGTCCAAGGGCCACAGACAGTTTGTGAGATGACCCCCAAACTCTGAATTCAAGCCACAGTACACAGTGAAGACAGTGAAGCATGGTGGTGCAAGCATCATGATATGGGCATGTTTCTCCTACTATGGTGTTGGGCCTATTTATCGCATACCAGGGATCATGGATCAGTTTGCATATGTCAAAATACTTGAAGAGGTCATGTTGCCTTATGCTGAAGAGGACATGCCCTTGAAATGGTTGTTTCAACAAGACAATGACCCCAAACACACTAGTAAACGAGCAAAGTGTTGGTTCCAAACCAACAAAATTAATGTTATGGAGTGGCCAGCCCAATCCCCGGACCTTAATCCAATCGAGAACTTGTGGGGTGATATCAAAAATGCTGTTTCTGAAGCAAAACCAAGAAATGTAAATGAATTGTGGAATGTTGTTAAAGAATCATGGAGTGTAATAACAGCTGAAAGGTGCCACAAGTTGGTTGACTCCATGCCACACAGATGTGAAGCAGTTATAACAAACTGTGGTCATACAACTAAATATTAGTTTAGTGATTCACAGGATTGCTAAATCCTAGAAACAAAAACGTTTGTACAACATAGTTTTGTGTTTGTACAGTCAACGGCAGACACTGCTATTTTTTTGAACACACCCCTTTCAACTAATTGCCCAATTGCACAGCCTTAAGAGCGTGCATATCATGAATGCTGGGTCTTGTTTGCTTTCTGAGAATCTACTGCACCTACTGGTAACTTGTTTGCCATGTAGCAATAAAAAATATACTAAAAACCTGGATTATTCTGGTTAGTCACATTGTACTGCTATTATTTTGAACAATACTGTATTTATTTAAATCATTTTGTCAAAAGTTGACTGTATTTACATTAGGAATTTAACTTTTACACTTTTGCACAACTTTTAATATTTAAGTACATTAGCTTCTGTTTTTAAATCAAACTAGAATTACAACTTCACCATTGTATGTCTCCACCAACCAGTCAAATTCATGGGACAGATATGAGGTCACTGAACTTTGACCCCCAAAATCGAATCAGTTCAGCCATGAGTCTAAGGCCAGGGATGTTTATTTATATAGCACATTTTCATACACAATGGCAATTCAAAGTGCTTAACACAGTGCATAGATGGATAAAACATTAAAATGCATATGAAATGCACACAAAGATAAAAATGTTAAAATGCATAAATGGACACATGCCAAATTTTAAGAAATTCTCTCAAGCCATTCCTGACATATTGTATTCACAAGAATAGGCATAAAAAGGTTTCAAAAACAATTACTCATACATCAAAATAGTTGCTAATTATTTACTGATCCACTAACTAAATAATTTCAGCTCTCTATGCTTGGACAATACCTTAAAAGTACACAGATTTTATTTTGTGCACAATAGCCCCCAAATCTCCTTCAAAATGACCCCCAGATGTTCGGAAGATCAACAAAATTCTCAAGTTTCAAGTCTGTAATGAAGAGGTAGGATTGCTATAACAAAACCAGAGGCTTTCTTTAACTGCTTTGACAGTAGTCTTCAGTGGCTCAGGAGGTAGAGCAGTCATCCCCCAACCAGAAGGTTGGCGATTTGATTTCCATTCCCCCCAGTTCACATGTCAAAGTGTCCTTGGGCAAGACACTAAACTGTAGACCACCGCCCTGTAGGGACAGCACTGCCATCGGTGCGCATATGTTTTTATGTGTAAGCTGGCGCTGCAGATGGCTGCCTTGGTTCTGTGCCGGAGACAAATTCCTTGTGTGTGCGTAACATACATAGCCAATAAAAGTTATCATTAAACTTTTTATTGCCACAAATTGTTCTTG
>NW_018127931.1:5737348-5744868 GCF_001952655.1 Monopterus albus | reverse complement strand
GCTTTCATCTGCTGCTCACAATACTCAAAACCTCCACACTATGTGTACATGTGGTGCTATAAACCTTCACTGTTTGAACAGCCTTTTGCAGCTTCACAATGCTGGAAGTACATTGGACAGGTAAATAAAGAGAGGGCTGGTTTAGAATACTTTACATATGCCCTTTAAGCATTCAACTTTTTCAAGTACATTTGAATTTTTAATAAATTACTAAACATTGCTACACAATTATAGGGGAGGAAACTGTCACAAATATGCCAACACTGCCCACTTGTGTAGTAGTATTATTAGTTTGCCTACTTCAGGGTCTCCTGTAGTCCACAAACAAAAACTGATCAATTACTAATCAAACAAAGTCACAAACTGGGTGGAGAACAACAAGGCATTAAGAGATTTAAGATTCAGTATATGCAGTGGATGAAAATCAGAACAAAGACGCTGCAGAGGGGACAAGCAACCCGAATGCAGGTGGTCCGAGTTAAAAAAATAAATAATTTTTTTCATCCTTCACAGATCCAGTTCTTTGTGTTTAATATTCAACCATGCTTTCGAGCAACGCATTGTAAGATGGAGAAGCACTTCCAGTGGTCTACAGTGTGTATTGCCTCCAGCGCAGGTATTCTCATTGCCAAGGGGCTAAACTCAAAGGGTAAATTGGTGAGTGGTGTACAATGCCGACTGCTAGAGTATCTTTTTTGGTACTATCAGTGAAGTGACAATAAAGGTGGAAATTTTCTAACTTTACATAGTGGCTTTTAAAAGCAGTTTAACACTGATGAAAAATCTTTTTTTCTGCAACTAATGGTTTTTTAAATTATCAGTGAATTGGCAGAATACTTTCTCATTTGGCTGTAGCAGAGCCTGAGTTGACATATTCAGGTTGCTTGATTTGTCCAACCAACAGTCCAAAACCATATCCAGTTTAATGTCATAGAGGTCAATAAAATCCAACAAATATTCACATCTTTGCAGTTTGACCCAGTCATTTTTAGCATTTTTGCTTAAATAAAAATTTTGTTACAGATAGATTTCTGTTGATTGACTAATTTATTAAGTGACTAAGTGGATTAATTATACTCCAGTCAGGTTGTGTCGGTAAACTGTGACATCGCTGCAGGGCATTGTCAGAGGTGCAATAGACATTTAACATTTAACTAAGGAGGGCACTGTTACATTACTTTCCTTTCAAGCAAAGCCTATGAGATGATAAACAATACATTAAACAATAATAGGACATTAAATGATAATAGGACATTCATTGACATATGCCTGGGTTAAAGAACAATTAGTTTTTAATATCATTTCAGTGATACTTTGCCAAATGCAAACTCTAGACAAACTTAAATATTACAACAAAATGTGCCAGTCTAACACAACATTTCAATCATTTGTCCTCCATCTCATTGCAATTACATATTTATTTCTTTACTCTTTTCCTCACCATTGTACTCATCTCTTTGTTCCTTTTTCCTATATTCCTCTGTGCATACAGACACACACACACACACACACACACACACACCCTAACTCAGTGCCAAGTGAAAGAAGCCCAGATTATCTGAAGCTGCCACTCTCAAAGTGATTATGTTTCATTACAGTGGAAATGAGAGAACAGTTTCCTGGCGCCTAAAGATCAATAACCTCACCTCCCCCTTGCCAACATTCCCACATTGGGGTGGCTGTGGCTCGGGAGGTAGAGCGGGTTGTCTCCTAACCGGAGAGTTAGTGGTTCAATTCCTAGCACGTCCAGTCAACATGTCGAAGTGTCCTTGAGCCTCACCATGAACTCCCAGTGTGAGTGTTTGACAGTGTGAATGGCCAATTAGTATGAAAGTGCTTTGAGTGTGCTGTACAGCATAGAAAAGCACTATTCAAGTTTAAGACCATTTACACAAACACACTTGCCTTTCTATCTTTGTGAGGATGTTAATTGAGCCCCCTAGCCTTTCCTAAAGCTTAATTTATGTTTCCGCATTGACTCTACACAGAGAGTACACCATAAGCTACATGGCTTTTATATTTGTATGCTGGTGTGTCTGCTTGCTCTTCAATTACACTGCCAAAACATTGGTTGACAGTGGAGTTTCCATGCCACTGTATTGCGTTTCATCACTGCTTACAAACAAGTGTGACTGAAACCAATTGGGTCATGTTGGAGTTACTAAGGGTGATTTTACTTTAGGAACCCGGTCCCGGATCTGAGTACACTTTACCCCAAAGTCCGGTTTATTGATCAGTGCAAACACAAACGTATAGGACCCGGGTGCTGTGCCCAGGTTCGCTTGATCACAATTCATGTGTACTTGAGTACGGTCCGTGGGCGATGTGAACGGAACTGTGCTCAAACAAGGAAGTGGGCCGCTATGTGACATCATAACTATTTATCTGTCAAATAACATGGTTGTGAAAGGATCTCTGTGGAGTAATGAAGAAGTAAAATGCTTGCTTGAAATTTCAGTCAATGAAAACATATAAAAACAACTGGATACTAAAAACAAAAACTGATACTTATGGAAGTATTCGACATGGGTACATGTGCCCAGTTGATGACAAGAGTGGTTGCTTCTTTTTCTTGGTGATTACAAACCAATTACGTGCATACTGCCACCTACAACATACGCAAGTGTGTTAGGGCATGGAACAATGTTACTAATATGAAAGCAGACCTGTCGGGGAGAGGAGAGGGGGAGCAATTGTGTTCGGGCAAGTACAAAACTATTGTGCCCAATGTGAAAACATCCTACTAGATGGTGAACAGCAGTTAATGTAACTGAAATGACTGCAACGCAGAGAGAAGAGAAGACAGAATAGGACGTGATCTCTATGACCACTGAACTGTCTGAGGTAGAACAACGGGCTTGTCTGGCAACTGAGAGACATGAACAAGTGCGATGCAACCAATCACTATTGCTGTGGTCTACGTCACCACGACGTGCAGTGCACGTCAGGCTGCAATTTAAGGTAAAACCAAGTGTTAATGTTCAGCCAGCCCACTGAAGTTTTGAGGACCAGCCAAAATATTCTCACAAAGCTAACGATTTCTCACAACAATGATAATGAAATCAAATGTGTCCACCCAACCACAAAAAGACATGTACAACTGCTTTATTCTCCTGTCTGGCTACTTGACAGTCTATTCATGAAAAAGCTGACTCTCCCATGACAGGAAAGGATGAGGATTATTTTTTATTTTTGCTGGCATTTACATTAATTTGTCATCTCTTTTCATTTGTATTACTCATATTGATTTAATTTGTGACTCTTGTGTGTCTGTTGTATTGTCATTAGGAGCTGCAAGCATGAATGGGTTTTATATATGGATGGAATCAGAGTTGCCTTATTGGTCCAAAGGGCCACAATGACTCAGGGTTTGTTTAGTCATTGCTTCTATCTCATTCTGTCTGTACTGACTGCAGGGTGTAAGCTGTATGAAACACCAACATCAATTTCCAATGGGAAAACAAGTGTATGATGGCATACATGATATCTGTTTTTCTACTGCCAAATCAGATATTCAGTAAAATCAAATGTTTACATAGTCATTTTCCAACATATGCAATCTATATAAACACTTTCTTATGAAAGGGAAATTTGAGATGTATAAAGTGGAAACAGCAATCAAGTGGGGCAAAGAGCAATAGGATAGAAAAACAAGTCATGTACTGTTATTTTGGTATACGAATAGGCTTATGGTTGTTTGGCTACATTTATATCACAGCCATCTCACTTATTGTGTGGATGCTGTGAAGCATCCATACTATGTTATTCTGGCATTTATTTATTGTGTGGATGCTGATTCAGCATTTATACTTTTCAATAAATTCAGCTTTTTTCAACAAAAAATGTCCCATTGAAATCGATGGGAAGTTCTTGGTCCTTGGTTCTTCCTGGTCCTCTTTGCACATTAATATCTCTGGCAGACTGTTATAAACTGGAGTCTATGAAATAAAATATGTCTGAAACTTGTACAGTTATTATATACCTTGCGCACTGCTGGAGGGCAGGAAACCATTTTTAGTCCAGAACAACTTCACAAAGACACATTCTGGAAAGTTTTACTATGAACTGGAGGGATGACAGAGGACCTGACATAAACAGTTCATGTAAATACTACTGTAGCTGTACCACAAATGACAGAACAACTGTGTTGAATCTGAATAGATAAATGAACACAGTATAAACTAAATAATAAAATTTAACAAATAAACACTGACGACTCACATATTGATGTGTTTTACGCCGGATGCCCTTCCTGAAGCAACCCTGATTCAAACCCGGGCCGCAGCAGCGAGAGCACTGTGCCTTAACTACTAGTCTACTAGGGACACCTTGAGATGTTAAACATATATTCCAATATTTTTCCAGTGCACTGCTATAACACTAATCACAAGGGGCTATTAGAAAAGGATCAAAACTGATACAGCAGAACCACAGATATCATGTTTAGTATTCAACACAATATTCTTGCTTATCAAAATGCAGACATTACCCACAATGCAAATCTGGATGTGCACTGTATATATCTGAAACATGGTTGCTACAGTAAACTACCACTGAAGTATTTATGGTGCTGGGATATCAGTGCATACCACTAAATATCAGAGGTTTAGATGGGATAGAACTTTGTGTGGGCAAGTTACTGATATGTTAACAAAAGTTAACACTAGAATATGTTTAGTTATAAATGATGGTGTCACAGTTAAAATTTTGGACTCACTTCCTGTTTTGTACTTTTATTTTGTCTGATTTCCTGTTGTGCGTCACCTCACTGGCCCCAGCCTTACCCTGGTTCATAACTACCACTTATTGTTTCCACCTGTTGCTCATTATCCCCTGGTCTTCTGCTTATTTATTCTCCTCCCTTCCTTCAATCATTTGCTGGTTCCTCCTCTCACCACTCCCTGCCTGTTTGCCTTGTATTAGTCTCCTGTGTTGTTTCCTACTTTAGCAGCCCTTGAACTGCTTCTACTTAGATTCTGGACTTACCTCCCATTTTGGATTCTCTGTTTATTTCTTCGTTTGTTCAAGTTGTGTGTTTTTGAGTTCATTTTTTCCAGCTCCTTGACTTAATTGTTTGAGTTATAGTCTTGTTGATGTTTTTGTTATGCTTGTCAGGTTGAGCTCCTCTTATTTTTCCTCTGACTCTTTGTTCAGCATTTTTATTAAATATTTACAAGAAACTGTATCTGAATATTCGGGTCCTTCCATGCCTTAGTCCTAACAGTCCCAGCAAATGTCATCAATATATGACCTGCTTGAGCAAATGACACATTTTATGACTCTCAGAAAAAATTTCTGCAATCACACAAACACACACACACACAAACACACAAATCCTATGGGAGATTTCAACTTGAATTGAGAAGGGCAGTTAATAAGAAAAAAATACTGAAAATATCACCTACATCTGTTATTGCAAAGGCTAAGAAGGATTGTAGAAGTCTTAAGTACACTAAAGGCTCTATTCTATTATAAAGCCTCATCCGGTTCTTTCAAACCAGGAACTCAGAGGGACGACTCAGACCACTTGAGTATATAAAAAATATAACCGTGCTGGTTTATTCAAAAAGTCACAGGCAAGAATTAACACTTCAAGTCCAGAGATCTTCCAACCCCCAGGCTGCCCAAGCAGCCCGGAAGCAGAAAAAGACCCCGAACCAAGCATTGCTATACAATATTAATCATTTCTGGGCTGTCGAACCGTGACGTCACCTGATATGCCAGCTTGGCAGCTGAGCAGAGCAGTAGACAAAACATGAAGAAAATAATGTGTGTGGCTGTTGTTTTCGTGGTGTGTATCTAAAACAATTTGACATAACATTACACATTAAGACAAATATTATGGTTACTTTTACCGTCATAATAACATTCGTCCCTGACTGCCGCCTTTCTCTGCTTTTAACTAACCTTGCATTTAACAGCCTGAGGAGACATCCTGGCTACACTAACATCTTCTAATACAACAGATCTCTAATCAATATCTATCTATCTAAGAAATTACCTAACAACACAAAAAGACCAAACATTTATGCAAGGAACTTGAGTGAACACCATTTCAAAACTACTACAGTAATTAGGACATTAACTATAAGGTTAGGAGGTTCACACCACCTGGTTGTTGAGAATAAAAATTACACATAGGTGCACAAAATTATCCTGAAATTAGGATATGTTACATGATACAGCAATGCACTGGCTTATCCATCAACATATAAACTTGAGTTTCATGTTCACATTTACATGAAAGACAATATCAGCGCAAGTTCTTTTGCACAGTCACTTAACTTGCTTACTAAACAACATATAAAACTGACATACATTAGTTGGTCATGCTTTTGTATTTGTAACAGTGCTTGTCAATGGGTTAATATATTTAACAGCAATTAATTGCATATTTTTAACTGTAGTAAACAGTGGTGAAAAGTAACCAAGTACATTTACTCAAGTGCTGTACTTAAGTATAACTTTGAGGTATCTGTATTTGAGTATTTTCATTTTCTATTACTTCACCACTACAATTTAGAGGCAAATATTGTACTTTTTACTTCACATTTATTTTATAACTTTAGTTACTTTTCAGAACCAAATTAATACAAAAAAAAAAAACAGCATAAGACCTCACTGATCTCTGGTGGAAAATTCCACAGCGAATTAAAAGTAAAAAACAATAATCCTTACACCTATCACCTGTCAAGCTGGTCAATCCTAATAAAACCCCTTTGATGTGTCATGCTTAGTTTGCAATGGTGGGGCCCTGACCTGTTGCTAATGTAATTCTATGATGATAATAATATGAAAACATGATGGCTAACTTGTTCCCACGAGAAACCCCAGTTTTATTGTTGCCAAATGTAATTTATGACTTGTAGGTACGGGCATGTAATAACCATAAAAACAGCCTGGGTGGCTTGGCTGCAGGCGGAAGCTAGGTGTCTAAGGGGGTCAGGAGTTAACTTGGAAGCGTGACGTCAGAGTCATAAATCAATCTCACACGTTGAGCGACAGGAGCAGGACTCTATACATCTCTGCCATGCTTCCAAAATACGTTTCAAAGGACACCAAACTTAAATGACACAATTAAACTAATTACATCGAGCCTGTAGAGTCAAATGCGAGCCACATACTACCGATTTCACCACATGCTCTATTATAGTTCTCGACTTTGACATGAGAAGATGCCATATTAGATTCATGTGTGGTCCATCACAGGAGCCTCCATGACTGTTGACAACTTAATCTCCTGCTATTTCATGGGCTCCATAAATGCTTCATGGCAGAAATTTAAAAGGACCAACATGAAAAGAGTGGACTCAATTATTTAAATATAATTAAGGATTTATGAACTGCTTAAAAATGCCTCAGTTTTATTTATTCATTTATTTTTTATTTTTATATAGGCTACCATTTTTAGCTGTCAGCCACCCCGCTCGGTCCTGTACATCAGTGGTCCCCAACCCCCGGGCCGCGGACCGGTACCGGTCCGTGGATCAACTGGTACCGGGCCGTACAAGAAATCATTA
>NW_018127931.1:5734003-5736928 GCF_001952655.1 Monopterus albus | reverse complement strand
TCTGGATTAAAGTCATGACAGAATACCCTGAGATCGCCACCACAGCACTGAAACGAGTGCTGGGGCTCAGGGCTCCCATTGATTTAGCGTTATGGGGAGTTAAAAATTTCAATACAGTGGATTCACGTTTATTATTATATTAACAATATAAACAATCTACGTAACCCCCCCCGGGCCGCGGTAAAATTGTCAAGCGTTGACCGGTCCGCAGTGATAAAAAGGTTGGGGATCACTGCTGTACATAAAGACTAGATGCAGAAGCCATTCTAGTTACTTAACTTCTTATTTACTGTGAATATGGTGGATTTTAAATGTTTTCTCTTAATTGCATATCAGCTGAGCCAATGAATGTAAAGAGATAAGCAGAGAACAGACAATATCAGACACTGTGTGTTCTCTCAGTAATTTGGTGCCTGAATGCAAATAAAACAAGACCTAGAGATTCATGGTGTTTAATGTTTTATCCCACATCCATTAAGGGGATGTCTGGCTACATTAGGACTTTCCTTCAGCTGCAGTATACCAATATCCAAATACACAGAGGCTGTTAAATTGATGTAGAGGATTTTGTTCTCAAAGATATATAAAGATTTGTTGCCTATTAACCTATTTAAGTTACTTTGTGTGCCAGATTCAGTAATTTGTATAAATTAATGGATCCTGTGCATTTAGTTAAATAAACATTTTCAAAACAGTGTACAGCATACAATACTGTCAAAATACTGTAAAGAAACACTTAAAAAATATCAGTATTATTGTGATCATTTATATTTTAATACTGATGATGGACAGAAACTATCCATCCATCCATTATTTATACCGCTTATTCCTGAATAGGGTCATGGGGGAGCTACAGTGCTAACCACTGCGCCCGCTGTACCGCCCACAGGACAAAAACTAGATGAATAAAAATTATTGCTCTCTAGGAATGTTGGATGATTATAGCAGGAAAGACAAAACTGGGCAATACAATGAGAATAGTAATTCTAAATGGTCATTTTAGCCGTTCATATTATCAGGTGGATGAAGATTGGATATTCAGTGTTGTGGACATGTAATGTAAGAGACAAACATTGACCAGGTGACTCCAAACACAATGTGAATTGCCAGCTATCCATAGTATCACATATGGACTACAGATGGCAAAATCACCCTGTATAGACAGAAATATAGTGAGTAAATAGTGACACACAGAGAGATCAATAAAACTATATATACAGTACAGGTCAGTATGGATGGATGGGTGGCCTTGAAAAAAACACAGGACTTCCAAACAGGTGACAACTTTTTGATTCACCATTTTAAATAGATAGAGAATTTTACTTTACTTTAGTAGTATTTAAGTCAAACTATGATCTTTTTCGAAACCTATTTGTCATTTTTCTGCCTAAACCTGGTAATTAGAGATGCATCAATTGCAATTTTCTGGGCTGATTCAAATTTTCAATTTTTTAAAGTTTGACCTGCCGATTCTTTCAAAATGCGTTTCAAAGAACACCAAACTTAAACTAGACAAATGCATTTCCTGAAGAAAATGTGTGTGGATGCTGATTGCTGAAGAATTACCCTGAAAATGCTGAAATGGCTGAAATCCGCAGCTTGGTGGTTAATGCCACTGACCTTGGTACGACTTCATCATGCCTTTTTCTGTGTTTCTGCCGCTATATAGAAAATAAACTTAACTTCACCTTCAAGGGGGGGCAGGACACTAATATTGCCCTAATATTGCTGCAAATAAGATACAATACCCTGACACAGTGACATTCATATATCTTTCTCCCAGAGCCTCCAGTCCTACTGGGAGAGGAGCCGGTGAAGCTGTGGCACGGATTGGGCAGATACATTTAAGAAACCAAACATGAACAGATCCACAAACACACATGTGCATGTACATACACACAGATTCAGAAATAGAATAAAAGTGCTAATAAATGTGTTTGTTTGTAAAACACCTTGAGGTGATTTCCATCTCCTAATAAAAGCGTGTCTAGATGAAAAGTGTGTTTGTAATTGCATGTGATTTTTACTTTCATTCTAAATAGGATAAATGAATGTATTAACGTTATGGCATTCTCATAATACAGACATTGAAAAATCTACCGTTTCCCCTTAATACATCCGTGGGCAGAATGGTCTCCATCATGCGATTCGGTATAATATATTATAAGCTGTTATAATATATTAATGGTATGTACAAGGGTTGAATTTAGTTTATTGTTATAATCGGTCCTAATGGTGTTTGTGTCTGGTTTGGCACCATGAAGATAAACGAGAACACTCTATTGGAGGGATACAAAGTTGTGTTGGTTTCTTATAATGCAAAGCACGTGCCCAGGTAACATTAATATTAACACCTGATCAGTCTTGTTACACATGTGAAGTTTGTCAGTTTTCTTTTATTTTCCTCTGCTGATATCTTTAGTGATGAGTGTCTGAATGTCATTTCTCTACTATTGTTAGATTTTACCCAAGTTCTTTTACTGAAAGCGCGAGAAGTGAAGACAGAAGAGGACTGTTTAAAATCAACAGGAAGTTTACTCAAAGTCTGAGCACAGCTGAAGTCTTACAGAGCTGGGATCAGAGAGACAGAGCTCCCACAGGAAATCCGTTCTCTGAACAATGAGTTACGTTTTCTCATTACATTTATCTTCTTGGTCTAGGCCTGCCCTGGATAGAGGTACAACATTTCACACTTCGTAATCCTATTGGCCATTTGGCGTGAGCAGGTCAACCCCTGCCTGCGTCTGCTTGCTGAAATGTGATCTAAACCAGGTGTGAGTGTGTGTGTGCTTCTCAGGTGGCAGCTTGATCGATGAACACTGAACAACGGGTGGTCTGGGCTGCAGGCCACCCTGTATGTGTGATGCTATTGTAGGACCTAGTGAGTATGCTAAACAGGCCAGGTGGTCATCTCAGGTTGTAGGC
>NW_018127931.1:5729400-5733052 GCF_001952655.1 Monopterus albus | reverse complement strand
GCGGGGGCTTGTACCGGACCAGGGCCACGCGCACACTGGGGGGCGGGAACCCTCTGAGGTCGCCCCTCACAAGACTGACTGTATAAGACAAAATGGAATATTTAGAAATTCATATGAAATGGGAACCGATGACTACATAAAATCGTTAACATCATTAGACAAACTGATATTTACCGTGCACATGAAAGGTCTTACACTTCATCCTGCCCTCCATCACTTCCTCTCTCCTCACTCTGAAAGATAAATAGAAGACCAGAGGAGCTGTAGCTCAGTTTTTAAAAAACTAAGGCACAGATGATTGGTTCATGACTACTATATAAAATGTAATTAAAGCAAATAAAATTATACTTACCCGTTCGAGATGTTAAGATGCCATTATGCACCCAACTCATTGCCTCTCCTCCTCTCTACCTGTTTCTTAATTCCTTTTTCTCACCTTTTCATGTTATTTCTATACGATTATCAAAATAGTTGTGAATTTATTGTAGGTGATCCAGAGTGCAGCCTGTACGTGAGACCGGGAAAGTGTGTGTGTTTCTGGGGTCAGATTAGGATTAATATGAGTTTTTTTGTAAATCAGAGATTAGCTAACGAACAGACAATGTGGAAAATTATTTCGATGGCAAATTTTATGTCTCACATTTATGGTTTGGGATTAAAATTATAAACTGTACACTTACTTTGACCTGTAAGGAGAGATGGTGTTCTCGAGGGTTTTAGTTTTTGAGATATCCAAAGTAATCCGTTGGTAACACATTTCTTTTAGAGATCACAGTTGCGAGCCTCGCATATTGCTGAATACGTAGCATAATTAAAAATTGCACCTGTCCTGTTGAATGCATCTGGTCACGTTCAGAGGATCGTCAGTGGATGTACGGGCAGCAAAATGGTTTTAATGTGTCTCCGGTTCTGTGAAATCGTCGAGTGAAATAAACTTGCAAACCAAACTTTATCGTTGGCTGAGTCCTTTGATCTTTCAGCCGTTGACGTAACATCCAACAAGTACGTAACAAGTATCCCCCTCCCCTCAAGAAAATAAACACCAGCATAAACAGATAATAAAATAACAAACTGGTTCCTGCTACTCTATATTTATCTGCAAAAAACACACATCAAATACCACACAGCATTGTCATCAAGAGCCTAAAAAAACAACTTACAAGACCTCTAATTATATACCCTGTTTAATCAGCACTGAATCCTGCAACTGAGTTGCACATGCAAATAATCCATATTGCCATTACAATGATAGGATGGTGGGACTGGCTATAAGTGACAGGCAGAGACAGGGGGAAGGAAAACCTCTGCTGACTGTTATTTAATGAGTACAGAGCAGAATGTCATATGACAGGAGTGCTGGTAGCCAAGTTGTGGGTTATCCCAAAAACATACGAGCAGGCTTGTGACTTAGTGAGAAACAAGTTATAAACAGTTAAGAATTTCTGCTTCACTCATAACATCAGCACAAACCCTCCCTACACCTGAACAGATGAACTAACACAATGAGTCATCAGTGGTCACTGCATATGATTTTCAACCTTGAAAAGCATAGTGCGTGTTTAAAAAAAAATTATTACCGCTGAATTTCATGTATAAATACAGTGATGGCTTGAGTCAGACCATGTGAGGCATCCTGCTGGTTTAGGGGTCAAGGTGTCCACCATTAACCACAAAATCCCTGTTTCTTGTTCAGCCAGGAACCTTTCTTCTCTCCTCTTATTTCCTGCCACCTCGCTACTACCACTACCCCCTGTCAGCTGTCTGATAACAGCATAAGATGCACAAAATAGAAAGACCATCCAGCTGCAGCAGCAACTTCTACAGTAGTTGAAGTTCATAATGTTTGGATGTTGAAGATTTTTATATCAAAATGTTCAGCTCTTCAAGGACATTCATGGGTCTCTTCAGAAGTCTTCTAAACGTCATACTTTTAAAATATTTATTTTACTTTGAAAATCTTGCTCCATTCAAATGAATGGGAAAATTCTACTTCAGCATCATTTCAGGTAGCAAAATCATTCAGTTGTCAAAATGTTCAGCATTTTCAGGGCGATCTTTCAGCACTCAGCATCCCTACGCATTTTCTTCCAAGAATGCATTTTTTCTAGTTATTGTTATTATTATTCCGTACGTTTTTTGGCCCTTAGCTAGTTTCGCATACTTTCAGCTAGAAAAACCATTCAGGTATCAAAATGTTCAGCTTCTTCAGGACATGCGTGGATCACTTCAGAATTTTCCTAAACATCACTTTTTGAACTATTTTGTGTTTTTTAGCAAAATTTTGCCATATTCCCTGAATGGGAAAATTCTACTTCAGCATACTTTCAGCTATGTCAGGTATCAAAATGTTCAGTTTTTCAAGGACATTCATGCTTCTCTTCAGAAGTTTTCTAAACTTCATACTTTTGAAATATTCAGCTTTATTCTGAAAATCTTGCACCACTCAAGTGAATGGGAAATTTCTACTTTACCATAATTTCAGCTATCAAAATGTTCAGCTCCTCAAGGATATTCATGTTTTTATTCAAAACTTTTGTAAACTTCATACTTTTAAAATATTTAGCTTTATTTTGAAAATCTTGACCCAATTCAAATGAATGGGAAAATTCTACTTTCAGCTATCAAAATGTTCAGCTCCTCAAGGACATTCATGTTTCTCTTCAGAGGTTTTCTAAATTTCATACTTATGAAATATTTAGATTTATTCTGAAAATCTTGTTACATTCAAATGAATGGGAAAATTCTACTTCAGCATAATTTCAGGTATCAAAATGTTCAGCTCTTCAAGGACATTCATGCTTCTCTTCAGAAGTTTTCTAAACTTCATACTTTTGAAATATTTACCTTTATTTTGAAAAATTTCCCCCATTCAAAATATTGGGAAAACTGTACTTCAGCATACTTTCAGGTAGATATGCCTTTCAGGTGTCAAAATGTTCAGCATTTTCAGGGTGATCCTTCAGCACATAGCATCCACACGCATTTTCAACAGGAAATGCATTTTTCTAGTTATTATTCTGGGATCTTCCACCCTTTTTTTGCACTTTATAAGTCCAGCATACTTTCAGCTATACAGGCCATTGAGGTATCAACATGTTCAACTCTTCAAGGACATCCCTGCTTGTACTTATCTTTTTTATGACATTTATACAGTTTAATTGATTCAGCTTTATTTTTTGCAATACAAGTCAATGGGAGCTCAAAGTGCTGAGTCAATGACACAGTCTTGGAGTGCCATCTGGTGGTTCATAAAATGCAGCGCAATTGGGACATGCCCCTACATAACTCCTCTCTCTGTCTCTCTCCCCCTTCCCTTCTCCCTCCCTCACATTCACAACTACTTGTGAAAATTCTAGACTCAGCATACTTTCAGGTATCAAAATGTTCAGCTCGTCAAGGACATTCATGCTTCTATGCAAAACTTTTCTAAACTTCATACTTATGAAATATTTAGCTTTATTTTGAAAATCTTGCTCCATTCAAATGAATGGGAAGATTCTATTTCAGCATAATTTCAGCTATCAAAATGTTCAGCTCTTCAAGGACATTCATGCTTCTCTTCAGGATTTTTGTAAACCTTATACCTTTGAAATATATAGCTTTATTTTGAAAGTTTTGCCCCATTCAAATGAATGGGAAAATTCTACTTTAG
>NW_018127931.1:5728910-5729321 GCF_001952655.1 Monopterus albus | reverse complement strand
CCTGCTTGTATTTTTCTTGTTTGTAACATTTATACTTTTTAAACTATTCAGTTTTTTTCAGCAAATTTTGTCCCCTTTAAATGAATGGGCAAAATGTTCACATCTTACTACATTAAGCATACTTACAGACAGAAACACCATGTCTACTGTTAATTAATCAGCAACTCTTCAGCTATTCATGCTGTAAACAGCTTTTTGATATTTTTTACATTTTTTTGAATAATTGATGTTTACATTTTATGTTTCATTTCAATAGCCACATTCTAGTATTCCTGTGTGTAGGACTACTCTGACAAACACACACACACCTACACACAATCACACACACTCACACACACAACCCTACTTGTTTTACTTACTTTGTGGGGACCAATTGACATTTTTCACATCTTAATAAGCTCAGCATATTTT
>NW_018127931.1:5697717-5728859 GCF_001952655.1 Monopterus albus | reverse complement strand
CTTGTATTTATTGTATCTCATCCTTCAGCTTATTCAACAAAAAATGTCAGCCATTTCCTCTCAACTATTTTAACAAAGAAATTCAGCAATTTCTACTGATCCTTCAGCTGTTTCAGCAGTTCTCTTTTTCTCTCTCTGATGCCTCTCCAGGCATGCCTCCAGTGTTCTCAAGTTGAATCATAATATGACCCAGTCTTTTGTTTGTATACAGTCCATTTCCTCCACCGCTGTTCAAAGGTCCCAGCTGTAAATCTCAGATAGTGGGTCTGCGTATCCATGGAGAATATTTCCTCTACGACCATCAACCGTTGTTCTGGTGTTATGGGGTCACTTTTCAATCATTGCCTTGTAATAGACTTTATACATGCAAGTATTAGATTTTTAAAAAGATAAATGTCTTCCTTCAAAATTACATCCTCAGTTATTAATCCCAGGGACAAAGTCCAGGGATCTCTGGGGATCCTGTAATGAAAAATGTCTTCCAATATCTGTATAACTCTGTCCCAGAATGACTATGTTTCTGCATGTCCAGAATATATGTGAATGACTGGCATTTTTATGTCCACATAGTCTCCAATATTGTTGCTGTGTTCTATTTAGTTTGCTGTCAATGTGACAAAGTAAATTACATTTTTCAGCCCAAATTCCTTCAATCTTTTGGAGTTGGTGGAGGTTTGGCATTCCATGTGCAAAACACCACAGTCTTCACCTGGCAATTTAATTAGTTCTGATTCCCATTTTAACTTCACATATAATGAATTCCTTCCATTAGCACTTAGACCTTTATATAATTTAGACGCAGTCTTGGAGGGAATTTGTTATATGCACCTATAAAGATTCTAATCACATTGCTCCTTCCTGATATCCAACTTTTAATCTCCTTGTCATAGAAGTGCCTTATCTGTATGTATCTAAACAGTTCCCGACTGTTCAGATACATACAGTACATACATTCCACATACATAGATACAGTCCTGTCAGAAAGGCTTCCCACCCCTTTACTCCTTGCATATTCTAAGTGCATTTTTTTAACATCAATTTACAGCAGTAAAATGTGCATAAAATGTAGAAGTGTGAATCCTTTCTGCAACAACTGTAGCCTATATTGACAAGAATTGTAAAAAAATAAGGTTTAGATCCTTTGTTTTTAAGGCATATAGGAAGATGGTGGACTATGGAAACTCACATGAACCATTTCAGAGCCAGATGCACTTTTCAAAAAGCTAAAAATGGCACTTTATTCAATTTTCCACATTAGCAACCCTGTATAAAAAATTGCTTCTCAGTGCAATACAGTGGTAAGAGCACAGCTCTTCTTTCTCTGCCCTTACTAAAATGCGTTAACACTCCACCTCAATAAATAATTTCCTTCTGACTGAAATGGAACCACTTGATTAAGAATGGTTAGGGGCCAAAGGGTTCTGTCAATCTCAATACCATCTGTTTTCTTTAAACTCGTGTCTCATTATATTCACTCCGATGTCAGTGAGTTGCTTCCTGCTTCAAGACACTTTAAATCTGTGAAGCTATCTTGTTTACATTGAATAAGCCTGGTTTTAGATTACGGACATGTTACCATGACAAGTCCCCCAAGACTTTCAAAAAACAACAACAAAAAAAACAAACAGATCTGGGATAATGTAAAACTGTCAACAAATTTATCTGTCTAACTTTTTAATCCATGTATGAAGAACACCCCTCAGGTCTGATGTTTGGTAATGAAGAAATATATCACCCAGTGCAGTGTTGTGTTTCACTGATGTATTTTTAAATAGAGGTATGTGGCATAGACAAAGAAGCTGATCCAGGACTGACAGACAGACATTAACTGTGAGTAGAGGCAAATCATTATCAGTTTATGTCTCTTGCTGAAAATAGTATTAATATAGAATGTGACCAGCCTTATCCTTTAAGATGGTGATGACACTCCAAGCCAAGGTCATAATCAACTGATCCCAGTGACTACAGTCCAAATACAAATAATGAAACTACATTTGTGGCTCCTAGGCATTGTGTTACATTACCATGATTATATAAACATTTTTCGCAGCAGAAATTCTGATTTGCCATTAATGCACATCTTAAGTGTCTCAGCAAGCCAAGCTAAGCAATAAACATTACCAGAGCCCTGAAACCAGCACACCAAAATGCAAGGCAACTGCTACTGATTTTATCACACTAATGTAATTGATTACACCCATGCAAGTCCTGCTATGACAAGCCAAAATGTGTGGCATGAAAGAGATCTGCTAAGAGGGCTCAATATGACATAGCGAGGCAGCCTTGTTACCACTTTGAGTGGCCAACCATCTGTAAAATTAATGTTAGGTTTAAGGCAGCTGTTCCCAACATTTTGACCTCATTACTCATTTATATGATGCCTTGTTTACTTGCGACTCCTCATTACACGTTACAAACTGCATGTCAGAGTTTTGACTAGCTGCATTAAGGAGTGATTTTCCCTTAAGCATTTGAGGCCTAATGAGGAACATGTATCCAGTTTTTCACAAAGAACAAGGATCAGAAAAAAGTTAAAGTTCTGTATTATTCTGTATAGCAGAACTACAGCATGCATCATCTTTTTATCTCAGGACCCCTCAGCAGGGTGCTAAGCCAGGGGGAAGAGAGACATACAGTATACACAAGGTAAGATAGGACTTTACTGATCCCACATTGGGGAAATTCCTGTGTTTCAGCAGCAATAGAGAGCAAGTAACAAAACACCATAAGAACAAACACCACAAATATATTGTAAGAAACAAATTCCAAGTACCTAAAAACCATACAAAATATAGTATTTGAGATACAGTCAGGAACAAGATAACCCTGAGAAACAAATCAAATACCCAAGACAAAATATAGTATTTGAGAGGAATCAAGAGATCAAGGACAAGAATCTTGCTTCCATAATTAATCCCACAATGGGGAAAATACCTGCATTTCAGCCATGAGGATCTCTGAAGAATATCTAAAACCAAGAAAATATAATGTACTTGAGAAAAATCAGGAAAAAGATATACAGTATGTGCATATTTACAATGCATTTCTACCCCCAGGATTTGAGTATTGCACCGTAGTTGACTATTGCATAGTCCCTCATAATTTCAGCTATTTTACCACTGCAGTGATACATTATATAGACCGATGGCTGTGGAGAGGAACGACCTACGGTAACACTCCTTCCTACACCAGGGATGCAACAGTCTTGTGCTAAATGAACTGTTCAGAGCCTCCACTGTGTGGTGCAGGGGGTGGGAGGGGTTATGCATGATGGATGATAGTTTTGCCAGCATCCTTCTGTCAGCCACCTCCTCGATGGAATCCAGAGGGCAGCCCACAAGTGCAATTGTTCCACAACACACAAAGCTGACAGAAAGAAAGGCGTGTGTGCTGGACAAGCACAAACTACAAATGAAGGCCATCTTGAAAACCGATATCTACTTCTTAAAATAAAAGATTTGTGGTTTTGACCTGAAAACCTCTTCAGATTAACATACACAAAGTTGCCCTGTCAAAATATGAAGCGAGCATAAATGCCTTTTTGACTCCACATTCAGAATTAAACCAAGACCATGCAGCCATTCTGACACTTATAAAGATATCAGACTAAGCATAAGAGAGTTTACAAGCTCACTGGTTTTTGTGCAGGGGCTTAACTGGGTGGAAATGCTCATCAACCTCGCCAAGATCACAAAGCCACCATGCTAAATGTAGTTCTGATTCAAGTGTAGCAGCGCCAGATGCAACGGTGTGCACAGGCTTGACTGTCTCATTAACACACTGCTGGGTGCACGCAGCCTATGATCTCTCAGTGTAATGACACAGAGGCAGCTGAGCTGAATAAGAGGCTTCAGCTGATCAATGGAAACATCTGACATAAAATATTTAAAGCTCCCCTGTCCCTCTAATTGCCATTAGGACTTTATGGCTCAGCATGCTACAGTACATTGGAAAGCTTAAGGTACCTGAGCCTGTTGGAAATTGTCCACCCTTTTAACTCAATATGATGGAAATCTCCCTTTTTTGGTCAGCCAGTCACCTCACTTGCTGTAGAGGCATTTAAAAGTGATTACGGTAGTGTACAATATGCAAGTACACAAAGTGAGTGGAGCTCAGAAGGTTCAAGTTTGAATGAGGTAGTCTTCTGACAGCTGACACACCCATCTATATCAAATAGACAATTACCTCATCATACTGTTCTCATTCTGTCACTTTCCATTTATTTCTCATTTATTTTCAAAGTCACAGTGACACCTTGGTTAGCTCCAGGCAGGTTCCTCTGTTAGCACAAAAGCAAACCTCTACATACAAACCTACAGATATATGCTTTATGGAACATAAAAGTATAATAAAATACATGTTTATAGAATTTAATCTGAATTAATTTGATTTGATGATTCAATGAAGTATAAACGGTATGAAAATAGGAGAGAGATGTGTAACAAACAAAATGGTGCAGGAAAAAACTGGGAAAGCAAGGTCAGAGAGGGGTCAAGAGGAAGGAAGAGAAGATTTCTGCAGACCCCTCACATCTTAGTCAAACCATTGGAACTCCTCTCTGCACAGTGCTACAGGTCACTGTATGCCAAAACAACCAGACAAGGACAGCCTACCGCCATCACACTGATGAACGGTTAATCCATAACTGTTATGACTGAGGGCAGCAATCATCCCAGTGCAATAAGTTGTATAACCATTGTACATGTCAGTATGAAAGCTTCTCTGCTGTAATGTGTATATATGTACATACATTTATAAATACCATCTCCCTTTTCCTCTCATTGTTTTCCTATTATTTGATTGTACACTGTCAGACTCGACGTGTAACGCTGCCAATAAGCGAGGGTGAACTCAATTATAGACCCAGACAAGTGAAAGTAAATCACTGTCTCTTAATAAGAGCACTAACAACAAAACACATGGATAACACGAAGCAGGATTCAGATTAAGCACATAACACTCTCAGGTTGATAATACAGTCCAGGGTCAGATCCAGCAAACCTACACAGACAAGGTTTCCACAAAAGCACGGTCAAAAAAAGGAAGTCCAAGGTCGATACACAGAAAACACAATCCGAAATCAGGAGGGCTAGGCAATACTCGGTGGTCACAAGGTAATCCGGGGTCAGAGCTAGAATCACAGGTGCTGGAAAGTCTGACAGGAGTTAGAACAATCTGGCAGCTTCTTGGTGTGTGGTAGCTGCCTATATGCTGTTGTAACCAGGTGTGAGTAATGAGAAGGTGAAACCAATGTGGGTGATGAGATAAAGTTCCCAGGAGTCAGGATGAGCTGGGGACAGGAAGTAGAGTCAAAATAAAAGCATCAGACCGGAAGCAGACGGGACAGAATCATGACAGTACACATTTCGTCTTTGAATGCACACACTCTTTATTTTCATTCAGACAGACTCTAAGCCTATCACACTTAGTAGTTGGAACCAGCCTAGGGTCTGATGTATTCTGTATCCAGTTCCATCAGTGCTTATTTTTGGATGACATTTGACCTCCCTGCGTGATCATTAAAACCTACATTTATTTAAAGAAGTAAAAGTGTTGGACAGGATGGCTAAAGGGGTTACTTCCTGCTGCAGCTGGTGTGGCTTTAATTCTCACTTCAACCCTGATTTTTATTAGTTTTTTTAATCTTTTTTTGTTGTCTTTCTGAGCTGACTTTGATATTTACAGCTTTTGTGTGTCCTGGCACTTAGCGCATGCCATTAAACGCTGCCCTTGTGGTAGTCAATAAGGGGCTCAGTGTCAGCATGTGAGTAATTTAGAGCATTCTCATGACTCTTTGAGTACACACCGGGAACAAAGCCTGTGTATAGAGAGCCCCCACTCTACCACCTGGCTCACTCTGCTCTCCTCAACCACACCAGCCTCATTACATGACACCTATAAGGATTTAAATGCCACACCACAGTATGACAGCCTCAGGGTCCAGCATCTTACTTATCCAGTGTGTATGAATAGCCACGGGCTGTTAATCACTAGTGGCATGGCAGGTCTTGAAGGATCCTATCATTGTGGTAATAAACAGTTTTATTAGAAATGTACCTTTAATTTTGTCAATTTCATTATAATAACCCATGTTTTATTTTTTTGTAAAACTATAACTGTCATGTCAGTTTCTATTTATTTGTTGTGACTTTATGGGTGTGGAGATTGTATGTGTTTTTTGGTAGTGTTGGTATTTCTTAAAGCCCTACTGATAGAAGTTCAGATTGGCATGATATATTCTGTGGATATTCATGGCCCCTAGTAGATTAATCTTAAACTGTGTCCCAATTGCACTGTATACACTGAACCTAAAACTATGTGAATTTTGAAGTTAGTTATAAATCAACTTATTTGACCATTTTATACCAACAGAAAATGTTACAATACACGTGCCTGTGGTAGTCATTCAGATTGCAGCACGATTAAGCTGCTGCCACTGCCAGTTACATTTCACAGACAGCAAATGGTCTCTCTAAAAACAAAACATTAAAGATATATTTATTGTTTTTCAGTAGCTTACTGGAGCTGTCTCATTATCATTAAGTAGCTTTTCATTTGACTATCTTTTGTACAATAGCAGCACACTCACAAGAGAAGCATTTTCTAGACTGTATGCAAACGTTTTATACATACCGGTACTCAAGTTTGTCACTTTGTAAGTGTGAACACATGACACTTTTCACATCAGCCAAATATGTGATCTGGAGTCATGTCATAGCTCCAGATCTCTGGGTGACCTTTGACTTTTCCTGCAGCACCACTATCAAGCCAGAATTTTCACTTCTACAAAAGAAATTTTACAGTCTAATTGAAATCAATGAGCACATTCTTGTTCCCCAGAGAATAACAATTTTCACTATTAATGACCCCATGAGTTTTCTTTTAGTGCCAACCTTAAGGGAAAATTTTACATTTTCAGCACCACCACTATAAATTTATCAAGTCACCAGTATGGTTAATGCTGTATCTGACAGGTTTGTATTGTGTTGTGCAATTTTTAAAACAATAATGAATCTACACTATGTCAGTGAAAGCAGGTAAACTGCAAAATGCATTGGATACTATGTAGTGAAAAGGAAAACAGTTTGGAAAATTAGTTACATCAAAAGATGTCATCCTCTAAATTCTTAACATAATCAAAACACAAATAAATAAAATGAAAATTTAAAAAAAGCCTATTGCAGGCAAAGTGATTTCTAATGTGTTAAACAGTCCCAACTTATATGTTAGGAATAAATATCCATCTAGCTGTTTCTATGTCTGTCTCTCTGTCTGTTATTTAATCTATCACTCTATCTGGTCGACTGTATCTACAGATTTACACACACCTGTTAGTTTTGATGAAATATGTGTTTCTTTGTGTTTCAGTGAGTGAGAACCTAGAAGTTGAACAGACTCTGAGGCAAAATTCATGTCACGATTTTGGTATTTTAGATCTTCAGCAGCTGGCACTGAACACCTCACCCCCTCCCCAGGCAGGGAGGAAGAGGGTGGGTGGAGGGGGGTGGGGGCTTCCTTTCCTAAAAAAAAAAAAAAAAAACACACTCCCAGCTCTGGCTGTTTACATTACATCTCTTTGGCACGTCTGTGGCTGTTTCCATGGAGACGGGAGTAAAGATAGTTGGGATGTCTCGGAGATACAGTGCACCGAGTGGTGCTGATTGCTGGACGTGAGTTGAACAATGAACAGGGAACACAAGAAGTGGAAGAGGGGGGGTGCTGGCTCACCATTATAGCAGCCTGAAGCTGAGAGAGGAATGACTGCTAGCTGCCAGGCCGATAATCTTTTTTGGCAGCAGCTGCTTTGTTTTTGCTCACTGGGAAATGGCATTTAAAGCTGCACAAAACATGACGATGGGGTTAAAAACACACCTGTGACCTAAAGTGATGCTAAAATAATTTCCTCCCACTAACTGCTGCACATTTTACTGAATGATCTTCTGGTGTTAGACACTGAGAGGTTCAGTTTGGAGTAAAAAAAAGTCTGATATATGTGTTAATGTCTTGTAGTAGCAAAACGAGTATTCTAAGCTTTGTCCAGATAAAGATGGATCAACCAAAGATAGTTTCTCATCTTTCAACCCTTTGCTTTTCTTTATCATAAAACATTATATCAAACACCAAACATGCCCAATTTGACTGCTTTGATTAAAAGGCATAACAGCTGGAAAATGAATACAGTCTTGAATTATTTATGGAGCAGTTTCTTGTGGAAATTAATGACTTAGTTACTTAGAGGCAAATTAAAGAACTGATTCAGATGTTTGCCTTTATTTGACCTAAAATTAGTCCTGAGTCATGTATATGGTTTTTTCTACAAACCTTGTGCAAAATTGTATTGTAATGCATTTAGGACACATAAAATAGTGTTAACTGTGCATGGCATCTGCAATTTGGAGTCACAGTTTGGGATTTCTGGGAAAATGGGTTCAATACTTACTGTCATTTATGACTGTTCCAAAATCCCTTTAAGCTATGAGCTAAAATTCATCTGTATGCGTTAAAGGATAATGATAATCACCTTTATTGGTCAAGTATGCTACACACAAGGAATTTGTTTCCGGTACAGAACCGAGCCATCTGCAGCACCAACTCAACTGATGGCTCTAACCATCAGCGACAACTTGGGGGTTCAATATCTTGCCCAAGGACACCTCGACACATGGACTGCAGGCACCGAGATTCAAACCTCTGACTCTCTGGTAGGGAGATGACTGCTCTATCCACTGAACTACGGTTGCCCCCGTCATGTTTGACCTGAAATAAAAAAGTCACTTTCAGCTTTTCCCGTTTAGTGGTCGCCACAGCGAATTGTCACACTGATGACTCACATGTTGACATTTTGCCGGATGCCCTTCCTGACTCGAACCCAGGCCGCAGCGGCGAGAGTGCTGCGCCTTAGCCACTAGCCTACAAGGGACGGCCTGAAATAATTTTTAAAAAGTCTGCTTAATAGCTTAACTGACAGTTTTCTACCATATTTCAAAGCCTATATGAAAATGGAGTTTTTTGTTTTCATCACCTGAGTTCAATGTTGATGTTAAACAGCCACATGATAATGCCACTGATAAAGATTGTGAAGTGGGCATGAGGTGGGATTGAAAGCTCTGGAAAAAGTTCATAAGGGAACTTTGTGTTAAGATATTTTTGTGAAGCTGGTATTGTATTCTGTAAAACAGAAGTAACAATAGCTCAAACACAGATGTTTGTTCTTTAAATTTTTTTTTCAGTAAGACAAAATCACTGAAGAAGAAAACAGGGCAAATGAAGCAAAGAAAAAACAATCAGTTAAAATAGTTTATATGAATCTCTCACGTAGCATTTACCTTTACTCTATACACATTGTATTGACTGTGATATACAGTATGCCATCTTTTTTGTCCCTTTTTTTTTTTTTTACAATTTGACAAATTTTTTTTGAGCATGCACTTTAGAATGCCAACAAAAGGCTCCACAAATACAGACTTCAAACTAGAATTTTCCTCACAGTAAAACATACAAAACATGAACTGGGATCAAAAGCTTGACAGTTTGAGAACACAGTGGAAAAGCACAGCATCAGACTACCATGACTTTTACAAGTAAGAGCAATGTACAGTAACACACAAAAATACATGTTCTGGATTCAGAAAAATAAACATTTTTTTTTCAAGTTACAATGTTGTCCTAAAAATACACAGAGAATGGTAACTCTTTGTCAATTCAAAGAGTAAAGCAGCGAGTGTACTACACAAGGAGGTTTGTGGGAACAGGGTGACACTGGAACAGCTAGCTAAAAACTGTGCAGGTCACAGCTAACATGACACGCCTGCCAGTCTTTTCTATCAGCTGTCAGAGCTGCATTTTCGCTCTGTTTTCTTTCTGCCTTTTTGTTATAACGGGCTGCTGAAATCACAGTGTGGATCGGTGCTTTTTGTTTTTGGGTGCTTATTGCAAATCCGATTTGATTGTTTGGGCACATGGGGTTGCTACTGTGCAGAAGTAGCCATTCTAGAAGTCCCACTTTATAACTTGGTAAACTTCTGCTACACTTTTGCTCCACCCCCACAAGGGGAAAAGTTTGGAAGAATCAAGTTATGCAGTTCTTTTTAGACACCAGGAGTTATGAGGAATAATCTGGTAAGAATAATTTTGGTATGTGAAGAGACAAACATCTGCAGCACTAACACAGGGTAGTTGCATGTTAAATGCATGATAGTGGGGACTTCTACAACGGCAACTGCATCATGGGGGTTGGGGGGGCTCTGTCTTCATCATGTTTGTACTAAAACAAACTGGAAGAATGACAGCATTAAGTCCACTTGTCACTCTCGGCTGGCCTAGCCTTTCAAACTGCAGATCTTACCCTGGAGTTTTAGAATACACACATATTAAACACACAGCAGAGCAATTAACCTACTGAAAATTACCAAGGGAAACAAAAGTAGAGATGACCATAATGTTACGTTTATTCAATTTAGCATGTTTGTCTTTCTATTACTGTATATACTTTATGTAGAATTTCATACATGAATACACTCTACTTTTAGAACACAAAGTGCCTCAACATTTTAATACACTTATTGCAAGGGGGGGATACCACAGCAAGAAAAGTGACTGACGTTGAGTGTCATGGTGCGACTGAGCAACCAACCACCTTGTTACCTGACTTGCCATCAAAAGAGAGATGTGTCAACAGAGCTGCTTGGCCCAGATGTGCTGTGCTGCTGTCTTATTTACAATATCTATACAGTAAATTGTCTCTTTTAAGGTCATGTCCATTTTGCTTTGCTCTCCTTTACTGCAAAGTTCCAAAACAGGGAAACAAAAAGAGAAATCAGGAAAAGGTAAATGCTTATCAAAGTCCTCAAAGGTTTAATTGGCTTTCCTGTTTGCTGAACCATGAGCTGGGCGGCTGTCAGTCAGCGGCTTTTTATCCTCGTCCGTATTGTCCTGCAGGAGTGGCCTTATGGCTCCAAATGGGGTCCTCCCACTGCAATAGGTCCTCATACTGATGACAGTCTTATCCCACTGTCATTCAAATAGGAAATGATTTATCTAAATAAAATATAAGCACATCTCTAAATATCAGAAATGCATCTGTCTTTGTTGAGCATATTTTCAGAAGACCTTGTCATGCACACACTGGCTGTTTGAAATATATGCACAAAACAACACAGTACAAATCTATGGTGCTCCTTATATCTACAATTAAAAAAGGTCTATTGTACTGATTTACAGTAAGTAGGGGTGATTCAATAATTTGGTGTAAGAGAAATGTTTTAAGAGCTTTTTGTTAAATTGTTTGACTTTCTGCTGTGAGATGCATCTAGCTGGGAGCCAGTTGCTAAGCAACCTTCTGCTACTAGTATAGATGTAGGCTACTGTAGGGATGGGTGAGGCACATTACCGCATGGTTATGTTTGCTGTCCCACACCTGTTAACAGGTGTTATAAAAATTTTTGGGGGGGAGTTTGCAACAAGGTTGTACTTTTGGTGCAAATCATGCTAATTTTTAACAGAATTTGGTGGAATGTGATGCAGAATTATCCTCTGATTAAAACACTACAAGATGTACCTTTAATGGTGCCACCAAGGGTACATGTTTGTCTCTGCAACCATATACAAATATCTCTTTTTAGGATTATTGAATAACCCCAGTTTTTAGTACACACACAAAAACACAAATCAGACCAAAAGGGTAAGAGGGTTCTGCACTGCAATCTGAACCCCAAACCCGTTTAGATGGTTACCTTTCCACAACAGCGGTGCCTTCCCCCAAAGTCATTAAGATAGAATGCTGCTCTCTGCTTGTGTGAAACCAGTAAAGACAATCTCTTTGCAGTTATCTGTGAGCAAACAACCAGAGACACAACAGCTTTGGTGGCACTTAGTCAAAGAAAAAAAACATAAATGAGAGGGGAAGGAAGAAAATAGCAGCATACAAGCAAGAACCCCACATGCACAGAGACACTAACACTGAGCTGACAATCAGTGTTTTTAGTCTCCTTGGTGGATTGTTGGTGTAACACATGGCAAAATGGTAACATACTATAATCCAAAAACCTTACCCCTTAACATACATACAGGTGAGTGACAAAAGAAACATTAAGATAAAGTGAATTACACTTTTTAGGAAAGTGTCTCCAGTGTAGCTTCAGTGCTCCATTCAGTAACCGGTGTCTCCAGTGTAGCTTCAGTGCTCCATTCAGTAACCGAAAGCAGCATTCATTAGTCAGTTCACAGGTAAACAATTACCCGAAACTATTTTAAAGCAAAAATTACAAATGTTTTCTCATTCGACTTTCGATAATATATATTATATTTATGTATATACACATATATAATTGATTTTAACTTGTCACCCACCTGTATTATATTTATGTATCAATCTATATACTGTATCTCTCTATATCTATATTTATATATGTATACACATACACACATACACACATAGGTGTGTGTGTATATATGTGTGTGTAGCTTTAAGGTGTCCTCACTTTCTGTTTATTCCTTCTCCCCTTGCCACATTGCTTGAAGACAATGGTTACAGGATGATCCATGCAAAATCATGAGCTAGGCCAGCAGCAGGTGAAGACTGACAGATGTGTGCTTGTGTGAGTCACAACACAGTCCTGAAAGATGACTCCTCCATCCCTGACACCCATCCCTCCCATCACCATCCCAAAAATAAAGGAGCATTACAAAGACATAGTCACAGTTGTATGAGGTTAAAATGAAGTGACATCTCTCTTTTTGTGGAAGCACATCTTTTTCAAGGTGTCTAAATATAGCAACATATAATATCCCTGATTATTAATATGTCCTTTATTAAATGTTATGGCTGCTACTTCTGAAGCCACCAGTCAGTTTTTTATTGCGTTTCAAATACGACAATACTGAACTAAAGGGAAGTCCATGTGACACAGGAGAACTAACTAGTTACTTAAGGATTTTAGCTAAACACATGTATTCTCAAGGAAAATGGGAAAGTGAGAAGTTGCTGATGTGGCCTAAATTATTAACATTAATCTTAGCTACAAAGTTAAGTACTTATACATTAGTTACAATATCTAGAACAGAGTTCAGATATAATACCAAAGACAGTTGGTTTGTTTAGGGGTAGGATGTGGGGTGCCTTAGGCCAAAGTGACCCTGGGTTGGACATCTCACAAGATGGAAGGGATAGGGGAGCGAGAGCGACGCAGCGGGCATGGAGATCCGTAGGGCGAGGTCACAGGAGACAACCTGAGGGCATTACCAGTCATGCCCGCTATGTTGTTTAAACTCCGGGATTTCTCATAGCCTTCAGATGAGGGGGCGACAGAGAGGTGGTGGTGGTTGTGGTTGTGCAGGAACAGGACATTAACACACACAGGCAGGCAGGCAGGCAGGCAGGCAGGCACGCAGGCAGGCAACGATCCGAGTCCGAGCCAGCCGAGGGGACCGAGACAAGAACACACAGGCAGGCAGGCAGGCAGGCAGGCAGGCACGCAGGCAGGCAACGATCCGAGTCCGAGCCAGCCGAGTGAACCGAGACAAGACAGGAGACAGGAGTGAGACAGAGGAACAGTAACATACTGTATGGTGCATGCACAGCACATCTCCTGTTACAGTGACACTAGGGCAAGTTGTACTCTTAGATAGGCAAATACTGCAGCTGGAGCTGCTCGTGAGGGAGAAATAACCTCACTGGCTGAGTGGGTAGAGCTAAAGAACCACATTTTTAGGACATGCTTAAGCTCATGTTGCATTAAAACTGGAAACTGGAACTTGAAACTGTGTCAGATCAGAAACATTACACTGGAGTGTCTTATTAATACTTAGCAATAAATCCTATGTCTTGGACACAGCTCCCATTCTGGTGGAAAATCATGTCAAATTGTCACAAAAACAATGTGCTATTTTACTTCAGCTCCTTAATGTGAAAACAAGACATTTATGTCACATCATTCAGATCATAATGATGAGCAGCCGAGTAGGGAAAATGGTGAGTCAAGCTATGACTATTACATTATTTGGCAAAAATGGTTTTGGTTCAACTTAAAAAAGCACTACAAATATGTAACACAATAAACAAAAGGCAACTTTAGGACAACAGCAGATATAACCATCTTGTAATAATAACTGCAGAGGCAGGATTTTACTGTTCTTCCCATTATGCGAAATACATGAAGTCATTCAACATGACTGAAAATGAAATGAAAACGGAGCTCTTGTCATAGCTGTTATGACTATATTGTTAACTAATCTAGCTGCAATGACTGCTAACATACTGTACATGAAGTCACATTTATAAATATGTTATCATTTAAAAGGAGCTGAAGCCCTGAGATATGCACAAATCCATAAAGACATCATTCACCCCATGTTGGCAAAACAGGTTGGAAAGGTCTTCCATTATTTAATCTTGGGAACATTTATTATTCAGTGATGGTTTGTTGAGCTAACAGAAAGATTCCCTATCTGTCAGAAATTCCCAGCCTTTAACTTGGAATTACAACTACAAGACTAACTTATATGAGTTTCCCACTTGATGGCTTGTAAATACAAGCTGATTAGCTATAGACCGGTTAGCTAATGTGCTAGTTGTTCCAAAAACTTACATTTTTTTAATTAATTGATTTATTTCTTTTTTATTTTGACCAATTCTTTGTTGGCATTTGAAGTTGCCATTCATCTAACAATAGTTCTCTGGCTCCATTTGTTCAGTCATTCATTCAACCAGTCAGTTTTAACCCACACAGTAACTCCACCTTTGAGGAACGCCTATGTGATTTCTATTCCAGCATGTGAGAGTTTAGTGTGCCAACCTTTTAGTCAAATAAAAAATAATGTTATTCTTAAGACAGTATGGTTAGAAATTAGAATAATACATTAGCAGTCAGTCACTCACCTCAGGGCATCATCATTAGTATTTTCTCTCACAAGAAATGTTTTTAAGATTACAAATCTTACTAATGTCCAAGAAGTGATAATAAATTCAGAAATACTTGTAAAAGCTGCATGAGGCACACACATTAGTTCAAATATATAACAATCATATGGAACCAAGTATAAATTCAGGTTGCAGCCTGCCACATAGCAATGATGACGGAAATGACTAAAGAGACTTCAGTTATTAATGTCTTAATTATCTGTACAGATTCACATTTTACAACAACTCAAACTATTACAAATGCAGCATGTGATAAAATAAACAAGCAAGCTAAAGCAGCCCGATCATTAATGGAGCATGCCAATCAGCTGGCGTAAACAGTGATGAGGAACAACTAATGGAAATGTGGCCTCATTACCATACTGCATACAGCAGCCATTTGTTTCAATGAGAGGAAGGGTGCAAATTAAACTAGGGTTGTTTCAAAGCCATTCTAGCTGGCCGAACAAAGGACAGCCTGGGTCTATGCCAACAAGTAGCAGGGACTAGAAAGGACCTAATGTTTTATGCATTAACATCAGCTTGGTGGTAACTGCAACTGTTGACTGAAGCAACAGGAATGAAGGCACAGCTGCTTGACCACCTATGTTGAAAAAACAAAAATGGCCCTGCTGTCAGAGAGACCACTATCATGTGTTCCTTGATGAACCTAGACTTTATGTACTCAATACCTAGCTTAAAAATCATCATCAAGTTATTTTAGTTTTGTCCTACCCTACATTTCAGAATAAGGCTCGACGGGTAAAGCTGGATTCTTCTGAAATGGCAGATAAAATTCACTTTAACAAATTCTTACAGGCACTCTAATATAGCATTGATTTGCCTGCTATAAAGTGAGTACGGCTGTACTGAGAGACTATGGCACAATAACACTGAGACGCAGTTTTCCGATAGAAAGCCATTATGTATCCCTGGCTTAACACCTACAGTACACATTATAGTGCAGGTAAGCACAACAGTACTGCCTTAATTTAAAATGGAGGAATTCATCTAACAAACATGCTTTGGGTCTTATGAAGTGTCTATGTATTATTTTTGTTGGCCAGTTTTTATTTTATACAAATAATGTGTCTGCTGCAATGATATCAACTGCACCATCACTTCACTTCCACTGTGTACACTGGTAAATTTTAGTTTCTGACCTTTCTGCATTTGAAATCACATGGAACAGCAACAGGGTCTTCTGGTAACTCAGCAGATGTGAAATTCACGATGACCTTTCATTTGGGTCAAAGGGTTTGGAAGGTCAAACCGTTTAAGAGCCTGACCTTTCTACCCATGCATTGCTACAGGACTGGAGGCAATGATGGATGGGCAAATCATTTGAAACTCTGACAGCAAAATTTGAAGACAAATTTTGTCAATGATATTTCTCAATGTAATGTATACTGGGTATTTTTGTACTTTTTGTCTGCCAGGTTTCAACAATGTCCAATCAGAAACAAGAATCGGGTTATCTTGGTGGTGCAACCAGAGCCGTGGTGAACTCAGGCTGTTTCACTTCTTCATTAATATAAAAATTCCTGGTAACAACATTAGTAAATGGCTTAATATTGACTATTTGTTAAGCCTTCTCTAAAGCAGCAATTGTTCAATCATTGTTTAGATAATTTAAGCAGGCATGACAGGAGAAGCACTGAATTTCTTTGTGCCAGGCTCTAGTGAGAGTGATAGGGGGCTAGAACAGTGTAATGAATGGATTAACCACACATGTTTGTCTACTCTAATGTAATTGATTATTGTTAACATGCATGGCTAGCTGCAGAAGTTAACCTACTGTATTTATTAGCCTCTTTCAGGACTGACACACCTGCTGCTTGAAGGCTGGTATAACGTTGGCCCCTGATGCAACTATGAGTAGTAAGTCTTTAGAGTAATGTTAGCAGCCATGTCATTCTTGATTTGGAAAAGTTGATCTGAGACAGATTTGCCAAAAGCAAATAATTAGTAACAATAAAGCATAAATATTAAGCATACTGGGGCCACCATCAATCATACAGCATAAGGTGCATGCTGCGCCCAATGCTGCTTCCATTTCCAATACATTTCATATTTACAAGTAACATGATGTCATGAGCATAAATTTCGTTGTGCAGTCAACATGTACAATGACAATGAAAGGCTTTTTATTCTATTCTTTTTTATTGTTTTCTCTCTTCTGGCTGTCCTCTACGTAAAGCACCTTGAGCGGACGTTAGGCTGGAATTGAGTGTTCTACAAATAAAGCCGAATTGTTTTATATGTTTTTTTATATATATATTTAACATCCATTTCCACTTTTTATCTTTCATGATAGTCAGTTGGAAACATTTAAAAGTCCGGGGGAGTCAGGGAGAGTTTTCAGCTGACACACTTTTGTGTTGGCTAGATACAGTAGCTAGCAACAGCTAGCATAATCCACCAGCTACACTTATTTCTGCTGGTAAAACGGATTTTAGCCAACTGAAAACAATAAGCCAGCCTTTTTCTAGTTGTGTCTAAAAGGCAAGGAGGCCTTGTTTAAAAAAATACTATGAGCTTTAATTGGTAGATCTTCCACTGTCATCGTTGTAAGCTGCAAATGTGCTGTGCTAGAATGAAAAGCTTGACAGGCATAGCAACAGCAACAGACAGGTGGGTGAGTTTGGCTAAGGGTCAAGGCTCTCTAGTAACGGTGCTTTCACACAGCAGGAAGTTGCTGCCACCATCCCCTTTGTTAATGTACTGTAAATGTGGTGGCAGTGGCAAGGATAGGGAGGTTGACTGCCACTCTGGTGAACACGCATCACTTTGTGCTGCCATCATGGGGACCAAGGTGATGGCTCAACTTTTTCACTTTGCCACCACAGGTGTGAACCACAAGGCTGAATGACGCGCCTGTTCACCAGCAGATAGATCAGTGAAGAAAAATGGTATTAACCAACATCAGCTTTAATGTTTGATTATTTGCTCTTGGACAATAAACAACTAATTAACTTGTTAAACTTGCTATATTAACTATATCATACCAATAATTATTTCACCTATTTTAAGCTACAACTTGTGATGTTCAGCTGTGTGATTAGTTTTTACCTGGTGGACAGCGGACAGCAGAAGCCTGTTTTGTATAGGCTGATAGGGCTGGATGTGGTGTTGTGCCCACCTGCAGCCTATTCAGAATGAACCATAGTAACATTGTCTACATAGCAACAAATGTTAACATGTTACAAATGAAGAAGTCAAAATATTTGAGGTGATGGGATTAATAACTATTACTTCACCCATTTTAATTCCACTGATTGGGATATATCTGCTGGTGTATCATCACTTTAGAGGCAGATTATACACTGGGTAATTTATCTGGGAGCTGAAGATGGGCAATGAACATGGCAGCAGGTGAAAAATTGAAACACAAGGTCAGAAATTTATTCGTGTTTCCAGGCAACAAGAAAACATGAATAAATTGTGAAGCAAGCAACAGTTCTAAGTCAGCTGCATGGACACTGTTGCCCCTCAGAAAACGTGTTGTGTGCCAAAACAGCAGGTCCACAGGTTACATTACCTTATCTGACTAAGCCTGAACAAACAGCCTTCCCCCCTCCAGGGATGTTGGTGTCCCAGTCACTAAAGATATGGATCAGCTGATGAGGATGTTTCTGCTACTGGCTGTGTTTTTAAGGTCTTTTAAACATGTTGTGCTCTGGCATTTGTATTTTAATGGTAAAACATATGTGCAATATGAACTAATCTGACTTCCATTCAGTCTATTCAAAGAATATTTCACACATACTGAAAAAAATAGTGGTCAAGAAGTGATGACAAAAATTAATCTGTATTAATACACAACAGCAAGCATGGATTTCAGAATGATTCTTTAAAGACACAAAAATATTGTACAGCTTTTAAAGAAATACTTACTTTAAAGAATACTTTTGGGAGATGATAATCATCCATACTTTAAAATGTTTACTGAATTATTGATTTAGTTAATGATTTTGTAAAGCCACTGAATGTCATGTAGTTACCTGTTTTTCGTATGCCTCCATCTGCAGGGCAGGTGTAGTCACTAGCAGCAAGCAGGAAGCATGTCCCCCCGCTGCAGCGATCCTGTTCCCTCGTGCTGGACCTTCGCATGGGGACCCTCTCCTCTGGAGACATGGTCAGATCACTGCCTCCACTGCAGTCCGCTGACAGAACTGTAAGAAAGGTAAAAGGGCAGATTATACAGTAGTAGACCTGAAGTATTCTGACTTTTTCTTTTTGCTAGTTCTATTCTGTAATTAATTTTCATTTTCTTCACTTCATAAAATCTGCCATAAACTAGATTGAGACTAGACTGACTAATAAATATGTCTCAACTGTAAAAAGCCCTAAGGAATATATTGACTGTCCAATTCAGCTTTAGTTGTGGCATTATTTTCTTGATTCTAAATAATTCAATAATATTCTTTTAACCATTTCATTCCCTTCATTCTAGTCTGGCTTTTAACCTTTTAAAATTTTAAAGCCAGTAACATTTCTCTGGTGAAAACAACCTTTTTTGTTGGGAATATGATTTACATGTGCTTGACCTTAATGTCATATTTTAGGTCAGACTGAAGGCATTTATTGTGATTGGACTGGACTATTGTTTTGTTGTTGGGTTAGTGAAAAAATACTTTAAAAATGTCCTTAATAGCTTGTGTTGTATATAAATCATAATTAAGTACAAAATCAACTAAAAGCTCAAAATCTGGATAGAAACTAATGTTATTTTACAACACATCACATCATGAAATAACTTCTCTTTTTGTTTGCACTAACTAAAAATTAAAAAATTAAAAAAAGTGGGAAAATGCAAATATAGTGCATAATTATCTATATAAATTAAAGATACTTTAATTTATTTGTTACCACAATATATAACATTTAATTATTTTCAAATGATAACCTTTTTCTCACAATCTGACAGGTCAAGTTATTCCCTCTTGGGAACAATAAATAGGAATTGTTCTTCCCAGTGGTATATTCCCAGTTATAAAAAAGCAAAAAGAGAGATTTGATGGAGTCAGGGAACAGGGGAGTTTTCAGGATGGATGTGTGTAGGGGTTGCCAGGGAAATCCTAGTCACAACAAACATCAAACAGCCTCTCACAGTAAAAGCCTGCATCAAATATCACAAACACCATCATATAGTATAGTACAGTCAAAGTTCAGGGGATGTGTAGTGCTCCAGTCGATGAGAAATCATATTATATTTAAGCCATAAAGAAGTTTTTATGACAAACAAAAAATCTCTTTACTTGTAGAATAACTACATTTTTTTTATACCTTGAGGATAAAGAAATGGTTGATTTATCCACTGCCCATCCACTTTATTAGGTACACATGAACAATTGTATGCAATTCAATGCAACACTTCTGCCTTAACATTTACATGAAGCCCAAAATGTTTCAGTTTTTGCTGAAACTGTCATAAATGTATAAATTCAATAAAAATGTTTATTATTGAGGTCATAGTTAAAGGTGGTGTTGTACTGGACTACATTATATTCAGAGGTGTCTATATTTTTTGTCCTCCCCAGCTACATACATGAGAAGGTCAGGATATTAGGAACACCTCTGAATTTCACCAAAAACTGAAACATTTTCATAAACACGGATGTTAAGGCAGAAGTGTTGCACTGCTGGGCAGTGTATATTATGCTCATTAATGTTGATGAAAAGACCAAAATGAGCAATGACTTTGCCCTTCTAACCAAACTCTAAATGAAGCTACAATTCATACAGTTATGTCCATACCACAAGGATTTTCTATTTATAACAACCAAGACCTAAAAGTAAATTTCTTTTAACTTTTAATTTAAAGGTGGCTTCAGACTGTTTAATCTCAAAGTAAATCCACATATAGTAAATGTGACATGGTCATACAGTGTATGTCAAATGGAACCTTTTATACTGCACCATTAAACATGAGGCAATCTAAAGGACACTGAGAGTAACCTTGCAATAAATGACCAATAAAGAAAACACAACAAACCCAGATTGATAGTACATTCAGTTGAGGCATGAATTATTCCATGCTTATTAATAAAGAGACCTAATAAACAATTAGACTGAAAGGAGCCCAGAGCCCGCACCTAGCCTCAGGACTGTCTGTATTACATGTTCAAAAAAGTCAGTACACAGAATTTGACATTAATTTCCATCAATATGAGATGTGTCATGGTAAACTGATCTTTAGATCTATGATCTTAACAGCAAATAGACACAAGAACTCTGAATTCATCTTCTATTCTCAATGCCTTTTGCATTGTCTTCCTCATCACGTGGGCAACCAGAGATGAAGGCTGGTGTACCCTTGCTCATAATTTTATCTCATATATGGCCTTGGTCTGACCATATGTCCTTACCTGAGCGGTTCCGTTCTAGTACCCTGCTCCCTTTGACGTGGCACAGGTCAGCTTGTGTGCTGTTGCAGGTCGTGTTGAGATCAGGTTTGCAGTAGGTGGGGGACCCTCCCTGTACCTGAGGGATGTGTTTCTTCCTCTTCTTGGGCAACTTCTGCTTGGCCATGGCCAGGGAGTAGTACATCCCAAAGTTATTAACGATAACTGGCACAGGCATGGCTATCGTCAGCACACCAGCTAAAGCACATAAGGCACCCACCACCATGCCTGACCAGGTCTCTGGATACATGTCACCATAGCCCAGTGTAGTCATGGTTACCACAGCCCACCAGAAGCCAATGGGGATGTTCTTAAACTTGGTGTGGTCGCTAGCAGTGGGGTCACCAGGTTTGGCACCGATTCGTTCGGCGTAATAAATCATGGTGGCAAAAATTAATACTCCCAACGCTAGGAAGATGATGAGCAGCAGGAGTTCATTGGTGCTGGCCCTTAATGTGTGGCCCAACACCCTTAGCCCCACGAAATGACGTGTTAGTTTGAAGATACGCAGAATACGAACAAAGCGCACCACCCTGAGGAAACCCAACACATCTTTGGCAGCCTTTGAAGAAAGGCCACTCAGCCCTACCTCCAAGTAGAAAGGCAGGATAGCCACAAAGTCAATGATGTTGAGCACACTCTTAACAAACTCCAACTTGACTGGGCAGAAGGTCACACGCACCAGGAACTCAATGGTGAACCAGAAGACGCAAACCCCTTCCACATATGTGAGCGCAGGGTCAGTTTCAATCTCGTACTGAGGCCCTGAGTCCGGCACGCTGCTGTTCCGCATCAGCTCAGTCTTGTTGATGACTGTGTTGAAAGCTTCATGAGTCTCCAAGCAGAAAGTGGTGATGGAGACCAAGATGAAGAACAAAGATGCAAAGGCAATAAACTATAAGAAAGCAAAACAGAAAAAGAGAAACACATATGTTAATATCAATCCATACCTGACATTTCAGGTTATTTAAACCACAACATTCTATATTGTCATACCTACATACAACACCAATCACACACCAGTCAATTCATTTACTCTTTAGAAGTTAAGTAAACACACAAGTTGAATTAACTTGCAACAGTTTGAATGGACTCAAGCAATTTATTAGCAAGAACAAAAGATAAACACATATTTGCCTGGGCTTATGGTGGAAATATAGCATGGCAATGCAAATGCAATCAAGTGTAATTTACTGCTGCTGGTATGTTGGACTCCTGCCTTCAGGGAGAAGGTATCGGGGTCTTCAGGCCCACTCTGCCAGACTTACAAACAGCTTTATCCACCAGGCTGTGAGGATGCTGAACGCTGATTTTTGATTTTCTGTATGTCCTGCATATATAGCGAATTGACAATAAAAATCTTTGATGTTGATTTTATTAATACACAATTAAATGTGCCAGTTGTGAGCATTACTATGGAAGCTCAATATTCAAGTAGTGCTGTTTATCCATTATTTGAAGCCAAAGAGGGGGATACAAAGCTGTGGCATCATACATTTTCAGTCCACTTTCCACAACAATTTTGTATACACCATTACCCAGGACACTATTGTCCAAACTTAACCTAACATACAGTGCACATATCAAAAAATACCTCCACATAGCACCTCTGAATCCTATACTTACACAAGCAGAGAGCAGATATTTGGTGATTTGACCCATATGCTCTGTTCAGGTCAGTGGCTGCCCAGCGGACTTGGTAGCAATCACATCTCAGAGCTTTAGTGGGCTGAATATGTGTACTATATGTGACTAGTGCAAAAAATAAAAAATAAAAATAAAATAATACTAATACTAATAATGCTAATAATTCTTCTCTTGATTCTCTTTAGTCTTCAATAAAACCAAAGTCAAATTAGAAGTAAAACCAGTAAAAATGCAAAGACTAGGATTGATCTTGTGACCCTTTGTTAACATCCCAGTGCCCAGGCTGAGAACCAGATGATTTGCTGCCCATGAAACCATTCTAAACCATTCTACCAGAAAACCATTCTATGCCAGTGGGAGAGGGATACATATGCAGTTATATAACTGTAACTGTTTTATAGTTTGTAAATAAAATATCTATATTTTAGTGTAGATGCTTTGTTGGGCATTTTCAAAACAAAAGTGGTCAAACAGGTTATTGGAGGGATCTATATGGACCATAGACTATATAAATATGGATGATGGATCACCACTCCCCTCCTCTATGCAAAAGTGAAGCCAAAATATTGCAAATAGAGCACATTCTGCACAATAGGAGGTGAGTGACTTAAAAAACAAAAACAAAAAAACACACAAATTACCTCTGGGAAAAATGTATCTGATTTGTACTTTGAGTTTTGAGTTTGGTCATGTTCCATCCGCTAACCTCGAGGGGGCGGGGTTTATGACCTATACTGCAACAAGCCACCAGGTGATGATGAAGTCATGTTGGCTTCACTTCTGGGAGCTGTTATGGCATCCATATTTTATGCTGTAGATAATATAGACAACTTTTGTTCAGTTGTCATGGAGATGGTGAAGTTGTTATCATGTATGGGGAATTATAACCCCTGTCGCTGTTCAAGGATGGTTACTGGAGTTGGATGTGAATGGCATCCTTGATCCATGGCAGTTGTTCCAGCTGCTGATGAGGACCATTAGATGTTGCTGAAAGCCCAGAAAGAGCTGGTAAAAAGACTCTGAGTATTATGAGTATTTTGTCAAACTACAATGTCATAGGTCATAAATAAACTTGGCCATGCTCTACTTATTTGATATTCATTAATTAGCAATTAATTCCTTACAGATTCACTGGTAAGCACACATGAACCCAAAGTGTTGTGACACCAATGCAGAGTTACACTGTGTTGTATGTTTTACTACAGCAAGTGAAATTCTGGCACAACCATTACTTTAAAATGGTGTCTGCCATTTTTAATAAGAAATTTGTGGCATGCTTGCATATTTTAATAAATCTTCCTCATGAGAACACTCCTGCAGGGTACAGATAGATTTTGCCAGTACTATAAATATTTTACACTGTCTATAATCACTTATTTGTCACTTAATAGAGCTAGAACACATGAACCATTTTTTCTCACTCGTTCTCCTGTATAGGCAGCAATGTCCAAGGGCAAAGTCAAGCACAAATACAGAAGTAACACCTAAATAGTCCCCTTGAGTGCTGTTTGCTAGCCCCTTCGGTCATATCTACTGCCAGAAGCATACAAATAAGGATGTTTTTTTGGGATGCTATATTCTCACCAGATTTACAGTTGGTAGGGTAACAGGGGAAAGACCATTTGCCATCATGGAATATCTAATCTGTTAAAATGTGACTGGCAACCAGGGAAAGCAAGGATGTGGACATGAGAGTGGCAGTGAAAGGAATCACTTTTACATTTTTAGAGCAATGAGAGTAACACTGACAATACAGTATTTGCATGTACTGATGCATGCAACAACTCCTATCCCTCTAATAATGGGAAGTTCTATTGCAAAAATGTCATAATTATTCCTAAATTTTTGCAATACAACTTAAGTAATTCATTCCTTGGCTGACAAAATTATAGTATGTTGATACACTACATCTGAATTTGTATGGTAACAGTGTGAAATGATGAGTTACATACAGATTTTGTTTTTTGATCAGTGGGTCTTATTCTGTTTAACCTTCTTTTGCAAAGTGTTTATGGAACCACCTGTCAGAAGCAGGGCTCATATCCAGATATTCCACCACCCTGGCAGAAATTCAGGCTGAATTTGCAAACATCCATGGCTTACTTTGAGAGCTAGACAGAGCAGATTTCCACACATGCAGCCCATTATGCTCCTTCTCCAGCTTCCTCCCACAATCCATCCACTAGCTCACTCTGCCTACTGAGCTCTAAAGAAGTCATTTCACACCCTGCCTTGTTTTTGAATTGCATGACTCACACACTCTCAGAATATCATCGCCACTATTTGGGTCACCCTGCTCCTGAACTGTGTGAGCGCATTCACTCTACTGCTGTTATATATTCATGTATTTTACGTGTGTCCCTGTCATCCTGTAAGTGTTCTCATTCGCTGACAGTTTTTAAAGCATGTTAGAAAATGACACCTTCTATTTGATGAGGTTACTCAGCATCATTCAATTGTCACTCAGCAATAGCAATTTTCTGTGTCAAAAAAACAACAACCATCCTGCCGATTTTAATTTCTTTAAAAATGTACATGATTTCAATTAATATGTTTCCAGTCTTCTTGCATCAGTGTAAGTCATATTTCTATTTACAAAATGGTCACAAACACCTGCATGTTCTGCAAAGTTGCTTTACTTTGCATGCCTTTCTATAAAAACTGATCTTCATTTTAGAAAACATCAAACATGTAGCATGTGTAAATCTAGACTGAATTTTGACTGTATTTTTTCTGTATGACAAAATAATTAACATGAACATTTGGACACGCACGCCATATATGTGCATGTATCCCAGGCAGCACCATCTACTGAAGAAACATTCTTGTGCCTATGGCACCACAAGAGTAAGAGACAAAGGTGTTCATGTTTCCAACTCTAACATAGTTCATACACCACATTTGGTCTTCTGAAGCTGTAGTTAATATAGAAAGGTAGCTGTTTACACTTAGCTGTTTGAAATCAGACAGCTGCTCATGATGCATGAAGTGACTCATTTAAATGGGGTCGGCACTGCTGTAACAGAGACATCGCTGGAGAGAACAAATGCTGATAGTTGAAAATATTTTTATTCAGAGGAAATAGTGCTGTATGTCTCTTTGTATTTGTACATAACATTCATGTCAGCATTTAGATAAACTTATAAATCTAGGATTTATATGACACCTCTACTATACCCAGCTTGTTGTGTAATAATATGGAAGCACCCACAAGATTAAACAAGCATGGATGCCTCATTTGAGCCAAAGCCTGAAGTTTAGGTACAGCACTACTATTACTACTACCGCCTTTAGCTGTTCCTTGTTAGGGGTCGCCATAGCATGTATACATTTGGCATGCGTCTCCTAAACCAAATTGCCCTTGCAATTTAGAGTCGCCAATCAACCTAATCTGCATGTCTTCGGACTGTGGGAGGAAGCTGGAGTACCTGGAGAAAACCCATGCAAGCACAGGGAGAACATGCAAACTCAGCACCGGAACCTTCTTGCTGTGAGGCAACGGCGCTAACCACCGCACCACCATGCTGCCCCAAGTTTAGGTACAGTAATTACATTCAAATATAATCATCATATTATCAATGCGCAGGAAAAGCCTGACTTTTAGTGCAGTAAATGACTTGAAAAAGAAAAATAAGGCAAGACAAAACAACAAAATACTCCCAGAAATGTATAGTGCTCTTAGTGACTTTGTTTAAAGTAGTAAAATTGTTAAAGGGTAGACTTTTCCTTTAACCATGGAAAGTCCATATGCAAGAGTTCTGTTCCTACTGTTTAATTCTATTCCTTTCTCTCACCCCTCCCTGTGTCTTTTTCTTTGTCTCCATCTTATTATGGTTGACTGAACCAAACAGCAGGCCCACCTGAACTATTTCCTGTGGCTGCTCAGATGCTGTGCCAGCTAATGACAACTGCTGTCTCATGCTGGCCTTTAGGTTTGTTGCAGTCACGTCTGCAGAAAGAAGATATATCATCTCCCTAGTGCACACCAGCCTGGAGCAGCTAACTCATTTCACTTTAAACCAGCCAGACACCAAATGCACATGCATACACAGTGCACTAACATGCAGGTGCACACACTGATACGCTGGTTTATACACATACTGTACATACACACACACACACACATACACAAGGCCTCACAATTTGATTTATGTTAGACATGAAAAATGCAGCGGTGCTACTCGGCCATGTGACTGCAACAGGCACATGTTTCTCGACATTCTGATTTCCAGAACACACACTCTGAATGCTAAATAAGTCCTGTACTTTTATAAATCGCTCTTTGAAGTCAGTGCAGGGCGGATGTAGCACAGACAGTCCATCTCTGAACAATGCAGATCTAATTTAGCCAGAGGACGTGCCCCATTTTTCTGCCATCTTCTTCATTATGTTTAAGGCTTTTAGTGTGAGTTTCTCTTTCACTGATAATAGTCAAGCTAATACAACTGATAATAGCCAAGGTGGCTGTTGGAGGTCAAACCTGTGACCTTCATATTTGATTCAACATGAAAAGCCACTTGTATAGGTTTTCATGGTATACAGTTAGATTTAGTGGCCAACTGACATGGGGTTTTCAGTGACCGATACCAAACTTTTGAGACAAGGGAGGATGATGACAAATATATAATACAATATCATTTTATTTTGAATTTTAAAAAATGGCATTAACCCATTATGTGTGGCGTAAAAGTAACAGCGCATTTCAGAAAAAGAACATCATACCAACAGTAAAATATGGTGGTGGTAGTGTGATGGTCTGGGGCTGTTTTGCTGCTTCAGGGCCTGGAAGACATGCTGTGATAAGTGGAACCATGAATTCTGCTGTGTACCAAAATATCCTGAAGGAGAATGTCCGGCCATCCGTTTGTGACCTCAAGCTGAAGCGAACTTGGGTTCTGCAGCAGGACAATGATCCAAAGCACACCAGCAAGTCCACTTCTGAATGGCTGAAGAAAAACAAAATGAAGACTTTGGAGTGGCCTAGTCAAAGTCCTGACCTGAATCCAATTGAGATGCTGTGGCATGACCTTAAAAAGGCAGTTCATGCCCGAAAACCTTCCAATGTGGCTGACTTACAACAATTCTGCCAAGATGAGTGGGCCAAAATTCCTCCACAGCGCTGTGGCAGACTCATGGCAAGTTATCGAAAACGCTTGATTGCAGTTGTTGCTGCTAAGGGTGGCCCAACCAGTTATTAGGTTTAGGGGGCAAACACTTATTCACACAGGGTTTTGTAGTTTTGGATTTTGTTTTCCCTTAATAATAAAAACCTTCATTTAAAAACTGCATGATGTGTTTACTTGTGTTATCTTTGACTAATATTTAAATTTGTTTGATGATCTGAAACATTACAGTGTGACAAACATGCAAAAAGATAAGAAATCAGTAAGGGGGCAAATACTTTTTCACACCACTGTATGTATATGTACATACACAGACTGATCAGGCTGCCCACAGACAATTTTTGTTAATCAATCTCATGCCAATGCCAGTTATCAAAAAATGCCAAATATTGGCTCAAATAATTGGCCGAATGATCAGTCAGTCTACCATTAATTTGATTAGCTGGTATTCACCAATAGGAGGAGGGACCAAAACCTATTATTCAGTGATGAGGATGTGTGAAATACCTGACAGACTGTGGGTGCGGAGGTGAGGCAGTGTTTTGCCCCATGTAGGATCTAAGGGTGAAACTGTTCAGTTAGCTCTGTCTGATGCTTTGGTCATGCCCAAGGTACAAATACTGGCCTGATAGCCCATTACATTTGCTATAGATGTTAATGATTCACTGAAGATGATTTCCTGATAATCAGAATGGAATAGCACATCATTTTCATTTCATTATTTAGTCTGACATTGTGTTCATGTTAGCTGTTTTGTGTTTCAAAGGGCAGTGTCATTTTGCTATTAAAGAGCAGTAACTGTTGTATTCATTCTGTCTACATCATTTTAAATCTATATAGAGATGTAGATTGACACATCTGTTAATCAATGAAATACATCAATTTAAAGACCAACTTTTAAGTTGGTGTTCCTAGGTAATTATTGTGTGGGAACATGATATAAAAACTATTCTTTATGTACACTACAGTAAAATCTTGATAAATTTTTCACCTTAAAACAGAAAGTAGATCTGAACATACAAGAATGAGGAGGCAAGTTACTTTGGTGAGTGACCAGTCAACTAAAGATAAGCAATGCCTTAGCTGATGTTTCCTATCACACATATCAGGCGGCACCAAAACTAGTTCGGATCATCTAATACTGGCAAGAACATTAGAGACCTAGGTGCAACTATACACTTGCTAGAATCAGTCATCTCTTCCATTGCCACACAAAGCTGTATTGCATTTTGCAAGTGAACTAAAGTAAACTGGACAAAAAGACTGGCTGACAACTCACTGTATCATTTTACCACACAGTGCACTATAGGGAAACTCACTGCCTTAGATGCAATGTTTAAAAAGGCCTTTTGCCTTTTGAAGCGCATTGCAAAATACACCTGTTTTTTCTATTAGTTTCTGCCATTACAAGTTGTAAAATAATAAATTACAAAAGCTTGTTTTAGTATTATTTCAATGCATCTGAGTTGAAAGTTTTTACTCAGTCATGCGACACCCATAGGATGTCTCCTCCAAGAAATAAAATCAATCTTAAACTCTCACACGTTCTGTAGACATCCTCCTTCACTTCCTTGGATTGTATTTTCTGTTCACCCATGGCAACTTTAATCACATCCACCTCTCGCTGGGTAAACTGCAAACTCGTTTTTATCTCCTGTATTTCTTTGGTCATGTCGTCGAATCTCTTGTTGTTTGTCTCCATAATTAGTTGCACAAAGCCTTTGAAGCATTCTTGCTGTTGGTTCAGCATCGCAATGAACATCTGTTTCTCATGATCCACGATGTGACCTACAGTGTCTCCTTTCCATTTGTGTTCTAATGTGATGTTCATGATGTCCCATGTAGCAGATACTGTTTACAACTTGAGGCTGCATAGCTCCAGTGCCAGCTCCCTGGCCCCCCGACTCTGGCTGCGCCAAGCCAAATGGCACATGTAATCTGCTGGGGGGCTGTGTGATTGAAGCTGTTTGATCTGGCTTTTTTCTCATGCCTCTTCTCATGGTCATGGACAGGCAAAGTCCCAGGCAGTGAAAGGAATGTCTTGTGAAAAGTGATGTGATTAGAAGAAGAGCCTCCCTACTTCAGGAGTATGATACTCAGTGTGTGCAGCACATCAAAAGAGCTATACAGAGCTTATGGATGACGTATTTAAAACAAATATGGTGAAATTTAAAGTCATGTGCTCTTTATTATTATTTACATGCACTTCACATTTCCTGTATTATTTTGAAAACAATAAATCCTGCCTGCTGCAGTTTCTTCTGGCTAATGAAGACTCAAGCAGCACTGATGTGATATTAACATGTGTAAGGAGACATGTTTAATAACTATAACGGACAAAATAGAGCATCTGGAAGCACAGTCCAAGCGAAAAAACTTGATCTTTGAGGGAATCAAGGAGACAACTGGAGAAAGCTGGTCAGAAGCAGAAGGTAAAGTGAGGGAGAGTCTGAAAAATAATCTGCAAATTCATCAAGAAATTGAGATGGAGCGGGCTCACAGAGTCGGGAAACCTTCGGATCGTGGTCCGAGGGCGGTATTGGTGAAGTTGATGAAAGAGAAAGATAAGGTCCGCATATTGCAACAGGCAAAGAAGCTTAAAGGATCTAATATTTTTATAAATGAAGATTTCACCGACGCTGTGAGGAAGAGAAGAAGGGAGTTGATGCCGAAGTTAAGGGAGGCCAGGGCGAGGGGAGACATCGCGTTCCTGAGGTATGATTGATTAGTGACCAGACCTCGGAACCAGGAATCAGGACCTAGGACCAGCTCGCACAGGATGCCAGGACAAAGAGATGAAGGGGTCGCTGGACCCTCTGATGTTTGAAGAGTCACGCAGGTATATCGATATCTGCGACGGCAGATGAGCGTTGGATTCAACAACAACAAGCATGACACATGTACGGAATGAGGCAAGTGAATTGTTACAGAAGTTAATAGTTTTTGAGGGACTGGAGCTGGAACTGAACACTACTGGAGATACTGAAATTCATTATCATGAACCGGACGAAGATTTTGACCCTGAAAAAAACTTTTTTAAGAACTCGGAAAATAACTGCAAGTATTACA
>NW_018127931.1:5675245-5695372 GCF_001952655.1 Monopterus albus | reverse complement strand
CCTACATAACAGCAGTACATAGATTATAGTACCTGGGGTTCAGTGGTTATAGGACTATGTGTAAACAATATATGTAAATGTATATTCATTCAGAGGAAGCTCAAGGGCATAGTAGATAGCACCTTGTATGTTTAAGCCATGCTAATTATAGCACAGACCTCTTTAATTAGTTTTTCTTTCAGAGAATAATCCTCCTGCAGGCTCACCTACAGGAAACTTTTCACACCTTTCACTTCCTCTAGATACTTAACTTTGTCTTCTCAATGCAAAGTGGGAACGAAGTGTGATGTGTCTGGCAAAATACATTTGATTGAAGAAATCCCCTTTTTATGCCTGAGTGACCAGGTTAGAACAGACCACACAGTAACAAGTGATTTTTCTACAGTATGCAGCTGAGGTTCATTTCCTTTGTAAAGTACAAACACATTGACTTCATGGCCTGTTAACATACTGTACATATAGTGATCTATATAAGCCAGGAACAATTTATTACCTGGTGGAATTCAAAAACTATTTAATGAAAGGGAAGGGGGATACAATTTAAGGGGACAGTTAAATTTAAAAATTCATGCTATACGTACAACCAAAAAAAGATTCTGTATTTCCATAAGTGGGGTAAAACTATGGAATAATTTAAGTGTAGACATAAAAAATAGTAATAGAATTGATGAGTTTAAATATAAAGGTATGTGTCAATCAAGATATATGCAAGAACAGGCTCAATGATTAATTAGATGGAACATTGTGGGTGTGGTGTAAGAATGTTAACACTTTGTAATAATTCTTTAGTATATTACTTGTGTGATGTAAGAATGTTAACACTGTTATATTCTTTTTTTAGTATAATATGTGTGTGCGTAGAAGTGAATCATTTAATGCTTGCAAACCAATGATGGTAAGATGATGTCATGGGGTAGGACTGGATAAGTCTGACTCCTTCCTACTCCATTCAAGCATGTACTAGGTATAAGCAAATTGATATTGGATTATGTTTGTCATATCAACTGTTTTACATGCTTGAAAGAATAAATCAAATCAAATCAAATCAAATCAAAACAGTCCAAAAATTCATAGTCCAAAGATGTGCCCACTGGAACAAACCGGAAGTGCATCTACCCTGGGGGTGACTGAGAGACCAGGCAGGGAATGAAGACCCCCCTCAACCAGACAACCTCAGGTCTGGGCAGGGAACAAAGACCCCTCTGGCACTGCATACGGTTATGTCTGTGCCACGTGATTAAACATCAGTGTGACTCAATTATATATGGGGTGGAGCCTTTGGTGTTAAAAGAGGACCCAGTTTCTAGCCTAGATGAGTCTTTACTGAGCTGCATAAAAGGCAACAGTAGTTGTGCTGATAACAGCAGTGCTGCCTGTGATGTGTATTTTTTTTTTTCTGAAGAATCATTTTAAACTATTTGTAAATATTTTAATATTTCTTCTATTTTTCCACTGTGCATTTTGGGCGAAAAGCACAATAAATTATTGGTTTGCACTGCATCTGCACCATTTACTCTTTTTCTCTTTAAAAAAGACCCAGTCACACGCACACTAACAAAAACACAGTTTGGGAACAGAGAGATTGCATTTTTAAACTGTATATAGCCACCAAATTGGAAAGTCATTTTGTTGTGACTGATATTAGCCAGAATTAATCTTAAATTTAACTTTAACCGATAGCTGAAATACTCTATGGTATATCCTGCTGGCTGTACGACCCACTCAAAAAGCTAAAAACAGAACAACCCATTGCACGGACAAACCATGACATCCTCCCACTGAAAAATCCCCTCCAAACACACAAACACAGGGCTCTGCTCAGGCTCTGTATCAGAAACCACCCCGCTGGCTCAGCCAATCAGAGAGCTCACTGCCCCCACCTCCTTGGGACTGCCACCATCTGTTTGACACTATGACCACAATCCACTGTCATGCTGCTTCAGCTCTCTGTAAGCCACCATGACATCATCAAGCTAAGGGGACCCCAAAGGTGCTCACAATGTCCAAAAGGATCTCATACACACACACGCGCATGCATGCATGCACATCTTCACACTGCCTTAGGGCTCTGAGATTTGAGCTTGTATGTGGTTTGCCCTCTGTTTCTGTTTTATTGCCCCAGCATGATTTCAGTCTGTGTACACGCATTAACTCTGCAGATGTGTTAAACTGCATATTCACATGAATACAACCATCAGTATTCAGTGTGCAAAGACAGACACATGTAATACTCTGTGAAAATTAAACCAACCTTTGTGTCAAATTACTCACTTTTTAAAATCCACTTAATACGATACCATTTTCTAATAAGGAACAACTTGTAACTAGATGCTTTATTGATAATTATGAATTTCCTGATGCTTTATAGATCAATAAAAAACATAATAAAAGGCTGTGGCATTTACAGGACATTTGCTTTGTCTTTAGCTTACAGAAAAGCTGCACGATGAACAGTTTGACCAATGAACTGCCTGGCAATGAACAGCCTGGCAACCTGATGTTGTTCTTTCTACCTGACCTGATTAGTAATTTATTTATTAAACATGCATTATAGCTACACTAATTAAAATTTTTATGTTTATCTATACCAATGGAGGATTATCACCTGACTGCCCTGCATTTCAAAGAGCATTTATGGTGTCTTTCAGCTGATTGTGTTGGTTTAACAGACCTCAAATGTACTGTTTGGCTCACTCCCACTTCTCTCATCAACCTTGTTTCCAGCAACAAAGCTCTGAATTCCCATTGTATTTTACAAGTGAATCCTAATTTTGTTTGCTAGCCCATTCACCATATCAAATTTTCAAGATTAAAGCATGTCAGTGTTGTGTTAGTTGTGATGCCCCTAAGCATCGCAAAACAGATTAATGCTGGTTTAAAATATACAGCTAACCTCTCTTTTAAATTACACCATGAGTGGATATCAATGTACAGAGATAAGGATGCACACAGTCATAGCTGCCCTTTCTCGCTCTCTCTCACAGACACTATACTCAGTTCCAGCTGGAAGCAGGGACTCCTGGGCAGAAATATCACCCTGTTTGTTGCTCTCAATAGCGTTGTGTCTCTTCAAAGTGACCCCCCTACTTGCTTCCACATCACCACCAACTGACAACACACCAGAGAGCAGCACTGATCACCTGTACTGAATGACAGTATCGCTCTATGTATCTACCTCTTTCTCACACTCCCTCACTCTTTTCATGCTTCCTAGAAACCAATAAACATGGGCATGCAAACAAAACTTAAATAGAGTCCACAGCTGGTTCTTTATACTGTTGTTGCATCACTGAATGTACTTGCAGTACACTGGCTACATACCAACCTCCCCATAAAGACATTTAAGGTACTTTAAAAGCTCTTAGCACCTGACTGCCATACTTGGCATTAAATCAGTCAAATCTGAAAACAGAATATACATTCAGTGTGACAATGTTCCATAAAGTATCGTTATCTCTGATATCCATTGCAAGTAAATATCCCTAAATTAGCTTAGAAATCATAGAAAAAAAGTCCTGGTTATAATACAAACATGCTCGAGTCTCATAACTTCTTAAAGCTTCCATGACTATCAAAGTAATCACTGATAGATGTTTATATGGATACACTGCAAACAAGAAATGGCAATAGGTAATTTGACATACTTTAAATACTGCCAGTTTGCCAAAGTGTAATTGAATATAGGCTAAAAAACAGGGCTCAAATCGTAGCCCACAGCAAACTAACTGATAACATGGCAACATCATAAATCGTGTTTACATCCTGCAAAGGCTGATAAATTGGTGCTGCTGCTTAAGCTGACTATGATCTTTTCCTAACCACACAGGCGAATCGGTCTGCAGTTTGTACAGCCACCATCATACATCATTCACCCATCAATACATCTAGCATGATGTACAATAAAGTATCACTTTCCTGGTTCAAAAATGTTGCCAGTAAACATAAACCAGTTAGCAGTCATGGTGTATTTGGCAAAACAAATGACTAGTATTTAAATGCAATTATGTGGAAGTGAAACTGAACATGCCTAATGCTTCCTCCTAATCGTATACACAAAGAAACAGACTGACATCTGTGAAAACATGAATACTGTACATGACAGTGCCTTCTGTTGTCTTTGTCATCTACTGTGCATGCTTCATACATACTTTTTATTAAGAAGTGGCAACCACTACATACAGCATCTACACACTTGTCAAGTCAGGTTTTGATGTCAAAATCATCAACATTCAGCAATTGCACAGGAAAATATAAAGTACACCATCACTACTGTAGCATCAATACACCAGAATGCAAAGCAGCAAGATATGCTTGGTGTATTAGTTTATTTTTTAAATTTTTATTACATTTATTTTATTATTATTTTTATTGCTAAGTTTTTGCTGTTTCACTAACATAACTGTGTGGGAACAGACAAAGATGGCATGACAAGTAAGTCAATAATGGTACTTTTTGTTTTTCATATGTGCCAGCTGGACAAAGACTGTATTCACTGCTTTGACCTTTTAAGTGTGAATGAAGGAGAAAGTAGCTGATGCGTCCTTATGTTTATTTATTCTGTTTTCTGCTGCGGCACTCATTGTTATTCACTTCAGATACAGTAGCACAGTCTGCTGAGTAAGTCTGCAAATTAAGTGTACAGAGTATGGGAAATTCTAAGTATCTTATGGGTCAGAAAGGCTAACACCGTATATGGTGTCTTTACAAATTTGGACTGGAATTTAAACCATAATTATTTGGGTGAAATGATGAGCCTTATAATAGGTCCTCTGGGTTTGGAGACCACTCTGATTATGGCCAGTGGCTACTGTGTATACACAGACATGTTGTGTTATAACTAAACCAACTTGTAGAAGAATGGTGCATGCAGGAAAACAGTTTTGATGTCTGTATTTGCAACTTCTGTCATATCAAGCTCCTCATTCTAAAATTAAACTGTGCTTAAATCAACATTATGCAGTGCAGTTAGCTGAATGGCTCATTCAAACACCATTGTAGCACATACATAATTAAACCACTAAGTAATTGATTTCCATCTCGGCCGTATTCTACAGAGACAAGGCTGGATGATATTTCTTTCATTAAATAAAGCCAGATAAAAATAAAGCGAGAGCCTGGGGGGACACTGTCGAGTCCCAGTGAATATCAGTGACAGGGAAGAATAGGAGGGTACTAATGAATTGTCCTACATTACAGTCAAGTTCCCAAACAAAAGCATGTTTTATCAACCGCCACCATGGTAACGGCACTTTTTTTTTTGTGACAGCTCAAGATGGTGAATCACCATTGTGTGTGTGTGGTGGTGGTGGTGGGGGTCCAAAGAGATGGTGATGGGGGAGGAAAAAATGGAGGTGGAGGAAGCCACAGTGGGGAAAATGAATGGTTGTTCTCTTTGGCAAGCAGAAGGGGTTCTCCTTCTTACTCCCAGTCTCTTTGCTGAACATGATTAAAGAATGTTTTTTGGTTGTTCTTATTAGGCCATAAACATGACAATGCGAGCAGGGTTTCCTGTCATTCAATCAACTAAAAGAAAGGTTCTTAATAAATTGTTTTTGTTACTAATTTAGAATCTACAACTGACAGAGGACAAACGCAAGTGGGCGCCATCGAAAACATCTTTGACTGCCAACCGAAGCAAGAATGAAAACACAATTCTTTCACATGATGGGAGGATCTGCTGTTCCCCTCGTATTCTCTGTCACCATCTCCCCCCACTCATTCTCATCATGCAGCTTGCTGTGACATGACAGCCAGCTCACTCGGGGGAATCCTTCTAAACCCGTAGCTTTTGGCAACCACCCAGATGCTGGAGCTAAAAATTGCCTATCAAAAAATTTCCAGGCATTAATTTGAATAACTCATTGTCACTTTAAGTCAGTAAAGAAGGCATTGGAGGGGAGGGTATAGTGCTGAGGTATAGACAGATAAATCCCCGCCAGTCACTGTCGACTTCATTTACACAGAGACTCTAAGGATCAAGAGAAAAGCAGATTAAAAATAATATGCTCCATTTTGCATTTTCTCTAATATATGTGGCAAAGTTACTGTTGTTTCCCTTTTATGTGTGAAACTGTGAAACAATATATTCTCACATTCTTACATTATATCTTATTATTATATTATTACATTATATCCTACAAAATGTGCAACTATTTGTATGTTACATGTTATAGTATATAAAAACATAATATTCCACATAGGCAGAGGCAATGCTAATTTTAAATTTAAAAAATGATGTATGTATGACATTTTCATAATACCTATTGAAAAAGATTAAAGGAAAAATATGACGAGACACACATACAGGTGGGTGACAAATGAAAGGAAACACTAACATACTGTAAAATGAACAACATAAACTTTATAAAGCGTCTCCAGAGCAGCATCTGTGCTCCCCTGTTGGAAGGAGGAGAGATCATTCTTAAAAAAACTAATTCCCTCATTGTGTTTTGCACACATTTTCATCCTCATTAAGCCCTTCAGTAACCTTGAGCTGCAACCATTACTCAACTCATTAATAAAAAACTATTGTGAACTAAAAATCACCAAACATTTTCTGGTTTCACCATCTTTAATGTGAGGAACTGATGCTTTTGTTTGTCAGACATGATTATAAATGGAATATCTTTGGATTTGTTGGTTAGACAAAAACAGACATTTGAAGACACGGCCTTTGAATCTGGAAAGTCAAAATAGGCTTTTTTTACATTCTGTGAATAAAAAGATAAAACAATCAAATAACCAAGAAAATAATTTGCAAATTAATTAGTGACCCCTGTATTTCTTTCTTTATTTTTTTTTTTACCAAAGCTGCCAAAAATTACTGCCAGGTATGCAAATTATTGTGGCACTGCAATTTTTCAACTTAGTGGCATATTTACCAACACTAAGATGTAAATGAGGGCAGCCGCAGTGTTTATTTTAATACACAGTCACATACATGGAAGAAAGTGTAAGTTTACTGTAGCTGAACTTTAGTATAGGCTGAAGAGACCAACAAACATACAGTATAATCCTATTCCTTCAAAAAGTCAAATCGTCTTTCATTTCATTCAGTAATTTAAGAATGGTCTGACCAGAAAGCCTGTAACAGTCCCAAAATAAAGATATGTAATATAGAAACACGCTCTTCTTCCTCAAATATGTTCTTAAGGCTGCATTAACTAACTTATCCCTCTAATGTTTTATCATTAAGAACACAGTGAGAGTCAAAACAACCTCAAGCAGTATCCCCTCCTATTTTCCTTCTGCTCCGCTTTACCCCTCTTGTGTTGTCTCTAAAATGCATCATATGTGGTCAGGACAGCCAGAGACTGTTGTGGCAGTCAGGTAGTGCAGCAGTAACAACTGGTTCCAGAACTAAAGTATAAGGAATATATAGCTCATAGAGCTGTGGTTTTCAGTGGCATTGCAGCGACACAATGTCAAATACAGAGGTTTACATTTTAGTGATATGCATACATATGTCTAACACTGCTTGTAGCAGACGTATCTGCAGCAACATAAGCAACTTATACAGAGGAATGTTTTTTCCCAGCTATACTGATACAGACCTAACCTCTAATGTTCTGGCCATTATCGCATTGCATTCAGTGTTACATGCTTGACACACATAACCGTGAGTTGAATGTGAAATGAAAAATTTCTTGTTATGCTGAACAAAACTCCCCATGTTTCTAGTTGTGTTGATGGCATACTTTTTAACAACGTCTCACTAAAATGCTACATGGACTGCAGTGTTATGTCTGACATAAACTAGATCAAAACCAAGCAAATATTTGCTAAATTACTTCAATTGCCAATCCAGGAAAGCGTTCTGGTTTTCACTAATTAGCCAACACAACACTAACAATGAAATCAGTTGGCCAGCTACAGTACTTATGCACATAGCAGGAAGAAAGCCACATCAAATTTTAGCCCTTTGGAGGCTTTTAGTGCTCTCCATCTTCAACATGACAAACAGATGTCGCTGTTTGTCGCACTCTTTCTGTGATACAAAAAATGGCCTCTTGAGTCTAACTGGTCTGCCCCCATCCTGGGTTGTACCTGCACAAGGGAACTTCCACAGTCCATCTTTGAAATGAGCCATATGGTTTGAAAAATGTGCCTTACAACCCCGGATCAGCAGGAGTGTCAAAGAAGTGTGGTGTGGATTTTAACAACAGTGGCCACAGAGGGCAAGGAATAAACACAAGGGCTGAGGGGGGAGGGTTATTACAGCAGGGAGACCACACTTCTAGACAATTTTTTACTTGATTTATCTGAATTTGTGCTAAATCTTAATTAATGCACCTTCAAAAGTGCACAGGGAAAGATAAAACATTAAAATGGATATATGCAGCAGCTAAAACATTAGAATGCAAATTAGATAAAACATTAAATGTTAATTAAAAGCAACAACTACATGGCAGTATAAGTAGCAACATGTATGAGTAGATACCTAATACTTCTACTATAGCTGTGGCAGACTGTGGGTTCTCATTGTTCTCATTATATTTTGTATGCCTGTTTTTAAGTCTTCCCAACACTAATCTCTGAGTAGTTTACACCGAAGGTGGACGTACTTTCTTCTGGAAAATTTGAATCATCAGTGTCTATACAGTCAGCTACACAGCACAATGAAGTCACATGGTATTTGGGCAATGGATGAAAACAAAGGAAAACATAAGAGCTGATAATCTGCAAAATTGGGTGGAATTAAGAAGAGAAGAGAAGAAGCTTTATTTTATTGTAACATGTACAACAAAAATTTTTTTGGAGCCAAGGGCCCCAGGCCGCTGCGTGCATACACACCACCATCACAGGCAACTTGGGGGTTCAGTGTCTTGCCCAAGGACACTTTGACACGTGGACTACAGGCAACGAGATTCTAACCTTCAACCTTCTGGTTGGGAGACGACTGCTCTACCCACCTCACTACTGTTGCCCAATTAAGAAACATTATTTAAAAGTAGCATATGAAAGAACAGTACATACTGTAGTCCCAACTACAGTAATAAGAAAGTGGATATCTGTGTAAATATGTGTTTCCTGTCATCAGCACGGCCCTGTATATTTCCAAATATTTATCAGCTGTTGTCAAAGTTGGCCCCAAAAGCTGCCTTGTAGAAAACAAAGAATTAAAGACAAAGATTAAAGTGAACAGCAAGCAGACAGCACATATGCATTATCATTACATCACTCAGAATAAAACAAAGGCTGTATTTAAACTCTCCAGTCAGACAAAAATACTCCTGCTTGAAGATCCCAGGGAGACTGTGCTACTGAATATAACCAACACACCTCTCTCTCCCTGCTTCTGTCTTTCATCTCTTTATCAGCCAAACAATATTTCAGCACATTTTCCCTGTAGATCAGCCATTAACTTATGAAAGCTGATGTTTATGTAAGGTAGCAGCATAAGCACTGGTGATAAATACATGAATGTGTTCAGCGAGACATCATCCATAAATGCAATATCACCAGGGCCTGATAGCTATGAGTGCAGAGGTACAATAAAGGGGTTCTGATTTCATAGTTAGCAGGCAATTTGCATGGTGCTCTAAAACAGGTATACTTTCTTTATACTTTTCCCTTTAACCTCAAATTTCATCTAATAAAAACCAGAATTAACATTGGTTCGACTTTTTGAGATGGAGGGAGTTTGTCATAATTCTGTCCCGTCTGCTTCCTGTCTCAAGCTTTTATTTTGATACTACTTCCTGTCCCCAGCTCATCCTGACTCCCAGGAACTTTATGTCATCACCCAGATTGGTTTCACCTGCTTCTGATTACCCTGCTCACAACAGTATATAGCAGCTTCTCACCCTGTAGGAAGCTGCTAGATTGTTCTAACTCCTGTTTGTAACCAGTGTACGAAGAAATGTAATTTCCATACAACTCTTTGATTGAAACCACACCAAATCCCGATTTGTTTTGTTAATTGTTTAAACGGGGTAATATACTGTAGCATATAAATTGTGTACTGTCTTTTTAAGACACCTGAGATGCGCTTTTTTTGTACGTCATCATTGTCTAACTCTCAGTTTGTGCTCTCCAAGCTGAGACAAGGTATGTGCTTTTGCTAAGAGCGCCAGATATGGGATGCATGTAGCAGATTATCACCCCATGTGCTGTGACTCATTTTATTTTCTTTACAATTACCCAGAGGATAATTAAAGTCAACCGGTGAGACAACAGTGGTCAGTGCCATTATTCCAACACAGAACACAACGCAGAGTACACTAACCCCGCCGACGGGCAAAGGAGTGTTGCACCCGGTAGAGCCCGTTACATGTTCAAACTTTCCAGCATTTTACCTGTTCACGTGATTCCAGCTCTGACCCCGGATCACTGTTTGACCACGAGTTTTGCCTAGCCCTCTGTTTCTGCTCATGTTTTTCTGTGTATTGACTATTGGCCTCCCCTCTCCGACCTCTCATTTGTCGATCCCTTGGTTGTGTAAGTTTGCTGACTCTGTCCCTGGACTGTATTATCGACCAGAGAGTGTGTTTTGAGTTTATGTAGTTTTCTGTATCGTTTTGTTACTAGTGCTCTTATTAGAGACACTCGTCTGGCTCTATAATTGAGTTCACCCCGTGACATCATTGGCAGCTTTACGCACCGACCCTGACAGAGTTAAGAGAAGTCAAAGGACTCAAATTTGATTACAATGGCCTTACAATGGCACCTTCTTAAGCTTTCTAACAATATCATGAATTCTGTTTTTTTGAAAATGCCTGACTGTTACACAGTTTTGTCTAGTTCTGGGGCTCCATACATTTTTAAGACTAATCAATGATCATTTTAGAGGATTCGGAATAAAACTCTGATATGAAAAGGCTGGGCATGTTGTTGTATACCAAAACTGAAAATTTCAATAAAGAGGCAGCTTTTATCCCTCCTTTTCTGTGCCACAAAGGGATTGTAACATCCATCCATCCTCAGTCCCTAAAGGAAGCTGTTGCTGTGCAAAAGACACCATTTCACATGTGTTTCCTGCTGTGGACTCTGACTGCCCATGTTTCCAATTAAAGACGCAGTTCTTTGATTTTTCATTCAAATCTCACTCCCAAATCCTCAAAGACTAAATGTGACATTAATCACATTTCAAGGCTGGGACACATCTGAGAGTCCGACAAGATAATCTGAAATGGAAGAGGATCAGAAAAGTGACGCTCAAATGGAAGATGGGTAGCCTCATTTGACAGTTTTTGTATTTCAGTGGCCCATCACGGGTTTGATTCAATGTGGCACAGGACGCTTGGGGCCTGGCTGTCTAAGTTGAAGGAGTCTAGTTTGACAAAAGCACAGGACAGGGATCTGTTGTCGGTTGACGTGTAGAAAGGCAGACATGCAAGAGAGTGTTTGCTGAAAATGTGTGAAGCAGATTAGTAGAGAGTTTTCATTTTGTCTTATGCAAGTTATCCTGGGTTAATTCAACACTGTTTGCTTCTCTCAGGAAAATACTGACAAGTTGAACATCCAAGTGGCTCAGACACACACTGTGAAGCTCAGATATCCAAAGGGATTGTTTTGCTGGCATAAAATCCCATCTCCCACTTTGACTGCTAACAGCAAAACAAAAATAGCACTGTCAGACAATAGCAAATGTCTCAAGAGATTAAGTGAAACAAGAAATGTGTCTTAAAATACACCTAACAAAGAGAAGATCATTATAATTGGAGAACTGTGTGTAAAGCCCACCTGTGCCATAAAAACAAAACAAGTAGCTATTAGACTGACGAACTATAACTGGCTTAATTAGCGAGCACTGAATTCACTAGCTCTGTTTAGAGCATCATACTTGTTCTAATGGGATGTTGGCTCACAGGTAGATGTAAAAGAAACAAAAATGAAGTTGTGCATGCCTACTGTAACTCCAAAGTGATCACTTTTTCAAAGTTCAAATTTTCAGCATTTCTTACCTTCATCAGGATCAGAATTAGAGAAATGAATGGGACAAGAAAACAGGCACACTGCTTGGATACTCTTTTATTATGCCTTTGCATTAAAATGTCTTGCTCTCTGCCATAGACATTGTTAGACCTGTTTTATTGGGGCACATGCCCCAGTATTTATCTGCTGTGCCCCAGTAAAATCACGAGTTAAGCTCCTGTATTTGTCAGTGGATTAATAATAAGAAAAGAACTGTTTTGTTGTTCAAATTGAGAATGTCAACACAAAATACAGGCTGAAGTACAGTGACCGGGGTTTGTACACAATGGTGTGCGTATGTGTATGTTGTAGGTGGTGCACTGCAGCACGTACATATAATACATGTATTGACAGGCAAAACAAAAGAAAGGAATGGACTGAGGTATATGATGGGGAATAAATTAAGTTTTTGAATAATACTGTGTAGCTTACTGACTTAAACATTAGCTCCTGTAAATTTTTTATAGGCCAAGACAGGGAAGCAGTCCAGAGAGATGAGGGTGAGAGAGGTAAGACCTGGATGCACTTTGTGAACAAGGTAACGTTTAGTTAGCTTATACGTAACCAGTATCGGATGTTGAATGTGACATAAATTAGAGCTCTGTTCATCAGTGCGTATGATCAGTTGGACTACTCTTAAAACGCTATTTATCTGTGTACTACATGAAATAAAATGAATGCCAAATAAATTGCATAATACATCACACAGCGGTTTATATTAATTTTGGACTATTCATTGTGCATTGAATGAACAGCTTATAATATTTGATGCTCTTGTCACAGTCTAAATTATGTTTGTGTGTTTTTAACAAACTGGAAGGGAAATTGTGGAGGAAACTGTGTTTATGGAGAACGATGTGTGACCACCAAGTTCAAAGTAACTGAAGCATCAAAATGTTATGTGGCCTTATGAGTTACAAAAAAATTATGAAATTGTTTTTTTTTATTAATGATTTATTGATAGATTAACTTGTGAAAGTTTACATTTGACAAATTATACTGGGGTTGCTTGACTATTAAATCTGAAGAATGCAAAAAAATGGCCAATACAGAGCCAGACCTTTACAGCATAAAAACATGTTGAGAATGTTCTTAATGTATGTTGAAATAAATATTTTTCTAAAGATTAATATCTATACATTTTACCTTTAACAGTAGTTGTGTCAGTAGCAGCAGGACAGCAGTGGAATAGTGGGCTAAGCAGGGGAAGTTCATAGCACATTTCATTCATGCAGCAGGAAATCAAGAAAAACAATTGTTTGATTTGAGTAATGGGGGCCTGTGGCCCAGCAGAGCTTTATGCCTAGCAATGCCCCTGCTCAGCTACTGTATGTAAAGAAATACAGTATATTAAACAGCTTTGAGAGAAAACTGCTGTCACTGTAACTGTAATGGTAAGTCTGCAAAAACCTGAAAGACCTGCAGGTGACTTGCAATCTGTTTAGTAGAACTAACTTTGACTTGACCGTGTTTTAGAGTTGAGTGACCCAACTCAGTGGGCTGTCTCATTGGATTGTAGTTGCTGCTTGGTTATTTACCAATGTAAATTATTAAGAACACTCCCAGTCTGAGTCCCTCAACCATCTGTATTTCTATGTTCAAGTTAGGTGCACAGTGTCCATTGGGATGAGGGAACTAGACAGTAAAACCACTGGGTGCCATACATTCAGTATGACAGGATCCTGTGACACACATCAGTCCCAAATTATTTTTTTCTGTAAACAATCTTTACAGCTGTAAAAACAATAAACAAATTCCTGTTTTATCATCACAATTTAACCAGTATCACTTACTGTTTCATGCTACGAATTTGTGGAAGAAGTCACATGGCTCAGCCAGAGAAAGTCTATAATACATACTCAACCCCATTTTTAGCACATTTCAGACTTCGTGCTCACGTAACAAAATGATGTGAGTCCTTGTTCTGCCACTATTTCACTCTGCATAGTAGTGTATTCAGCTTGGTAAAACACAGATTTGAATGCTCTTTCCTCTTGTCATCTATTTGTAGTTAAGTGGAGAAGAACATATGATTTGCATATGCATCTATAGTGTGTATGAGTGCCGGTGTGTGTGTATTTGCCTTTCTGCTGGCATGTAAAACTGATGTCAGTATCCGAGCTTTTTTCTGTTGTGATTAAAAGCTCAGTTGGCAGGCATTTGCTCAGCCCTCCCATGATTTCCTGAATACATGAATAAATTATTGTCATTTAAAAGAAACAAACATGCAATTATATGGAGAATAGGAATAAAAGAGAGAAACAAGCCTTAGTCAAACAGCTATACATACAGTACTCCCTTTGTGTGTGACTGAGTCCACACACAAGAACACACCCACACATTACCTCCTGCTGACATGCACAGCCCTTTCTTTAAACCACAACCTGCTAAAAACAACATGGACGTTCTCCAATAAATAAGCCCGTTATCTGCCATTCCTATTATCTGTGTTCTGACGAACTTCCTGTTCCAGATTTCATTGGCTTATTTTAGCCAAAACTTCATTGAAGTGGGTCACACACACAAATATGTGGGCAGATGGTGACCGAGGAAAAGCAGTTTGGGTAAAAAGTTCTCCTTCATAACCATCAGTGGTGGAAAGTAACAAAGAACAAGTGCTTTGTTACTGTACCTAAGAACATTTTTCACATATATGTACTTTCCTTAAAGCTGCACTAACTAACATCTCCCTCTAAAACGTGCTGGTCTCTCCTCTCAGTTGCTCGCAAACTTCTACAGAGTGGCAGTAGAGAGCATCCTCTGTCTCAGTGCGACAGGGTGGTATGGGAGCTGCACTGCACAGGACAGAAAGGACTTGACCCGGGTGGTGACAACAGCTCAGGGCATCGTAGGGAGTCCTCTTCTGGATCTGGACTCACTATACACTGAATAGATCCAGAGGAGGGCCAGACGGATTGCTGCAGACCCCACCCACCCAGGCAACAGTCTGTTTGTGCCTCTTCCCCACAGGAAAAGGTACAGGAATATAAAGACTAAAACAAACAGACTGAGACACAGCTTCTTCCCTGGAGCTGTGAAATCAATCACCCCCCTAACCCCCAGTCACACACACAACCACCCCCCTATGGACAGACACACATAGAACATGGACCTCTGCAGACACACACCCATGCTCACACCTCTTCTTAAAGACAGATTTGCACTGAGCTGCATCTTATAATGTTACTACACTCTTTTGCTGCTAACATGCTGCTGACCTGATTAGGTCCCATACATTCCTTTTTATTTGCTCATACTTTTATATTGACTTATACAATTTTGTGTGTTACATAAATAATGTGTCTTTTAAGCCGAGAGCTGCCGGAAAAAAATTTTGTTGTGCTATGCATAATGATAATAAAGATTCTTGATCTTCTTGACACAGGACATTTTCCCAGTAGTGTTGTGGAGAGTCAAGGTGGTCTTTAGCAAACTTCAAGTTTGTCAACAAAATGACAACAAATCTAACCAATTCCATTGCTAATTTTGGCAAGCTTTTGTCAAGCTAACTAAAGAATCATAGTTTATGATTCAACATTTTTCTCTTGTTGACAAAACCAAGACTTATTGACTTATTGTCCACTTGCCCTGGCACATCTCACAGTTCTCATCAGTAGATGAGTTTGTTAAACTGCTATTCAGCTGTGGATATTCAACCCTTCTATGATTCAGAGCACCTCTAGTACTTATTGTCTATGGTGACTTAAAAGTTGACACACTTCAGTGTTGACAAACAATTTCACCATAAGGTCCACTTACTTGATTGTTTTAGAGCTTTTGACAATGTCACATGGTCCTTGTGAGCTGTTGCTTCCAAGGTCATCAATGAAATGCTGCACATGAGGCACATAATATATAACATGTGAGACCCGAGAGTCCAGTTAATCCCAATGTCCATTAGCCTTTCATGGTGAATAATGTATTCTTCATGCAGTCCAGGGATCAAACCTCTGACATTATGGATATTGTGTGGTCTTTATTACACAAGATATTCACAAGAAACCCTGAGAATGTCGTTTTTATCATGCCAAGTGAATATAAAATGAATATCTATAATTGTTATTTTCTAGTATTGCAGAGCTTGTACCATTATACCAAAAAGCTATAAACCTGCTTAAAAGGTATAAAAAGGGCAGCTAGACATGATAGAATGGAAGTCAGTTTGGTCCACGGCAAAGGAACACAAACTAGACAGAATATTGGTCATTTTTATTGTTTTCATGTTGTTTGGGAATTTGAGGGTCATACAGACACAGCACTTACAGCCAGAGCAACAGTGCATATAGACCTGGAAGAAGAGTTCTCCTGGCTTATATACTGTGTGTGTGTGTGTGTGTGTGTGTGTGTGTGTGTGTGTGGGTTTGTCTTTATATACTTGTGTGAACCAACCCCTGACGGAACACCTTTCTTGTGTGGACATTTCTTCTTGTGTGGACCTTTTGGGTGGTCCACACAAGGAAAATGCTAGGATAGGCTCCTTTCATCCTAAAGAATGATCTAAGTTTCAGAAGATGTCCACATACAGAGTGCCTCAACACTGCGGAGACTGCAGTAGCACCACAATCGGTGTGCTGAGAGATACGACGAGGAGAGAACCGTGAAAGCTGAATTAGACGATGAAAAAAAACTGCAAATTGACCAGGTAAGATTTATGAAACTAGTTAGTTGTTTTGGTTTGAAAATAAATTCTGGTGTAGTCCTCTAGTTCATTCTCCAGCATTAGTATTTGTGAAGCTATTAAGCTAATGTTAGCTTTAACTTGTGAGCTTCTATTTAAAGAAATAACTCAAAGCAATTTAAATTGTCTTTGAAGGTATGTCAACTTTATGGAGGAAAAAAAAAGCTGATGTATGCTTTATTCAACTCTCAACTCAACTCAACTTTATTTATATAGCGCTTTACCACAGCCACAGCTGACCAAAGTGCTTAACATACTGCACAAGTCTAAAATTGTAACAGCATAACTAAAAATAATAACAATAAAACAAACACTAACACTACAGACTGAGTCTAATTCCTGGCCAAACGCCAATGAGTACAAAAAGGTTTTCAAATAAGACTTAAAAATAGACAACGAGGGGGCCTGCCTAATACAAAGAGGCAAAGCATTCCACAAATTTGGACCCACCACAGCGAAAGTTCTATCCCCCCTAGTTTTCCGCCTGGCCCTTGGTGCCTCCAGAAGAAGCTGATCAGCTGATCTAAGGCACCGCGACGGATTATACGGACGTAAAAGCTCCGCAAGATAAGATGGTGCAAGCCCATTCAAGGACTTATAAACAAATAAAAGAATCTTAAAACGAACCCTAAAACACACAGGAAGCCAGTGAAGAGATGCCAGGACTGGGGTTATGTAATCCCTCTTATGCCCCACTACCAATAACTGAACGACAGCATTCTGAACCCTCTGGAGGCAGGCAAGACTCGATTGACTGACTCCAGCATACAGTGCATTACAGTAATCCATACGAGATGTAATAAACGCATGGATCACTGTCTCAAAATGGTGCTGTGACAAAAAGGGTTTTACTTTCACCAACTGCCTAAGATAAAAAAAAGCCAGATTTTATAACCGCATTTATCTGGCTTTCCATTTTCAAATCAGAGTCTATTTTAACATTTAAGTCCGTGATCACCGGTCGCACATACTGCTCCAAGAAACCTAAGTCTACCGGGGGAAGGTCGCCAGATGTATTCAGGCCAAACACTATAACCTCAGTTTTAGCATCATTTAACTTTAAATGACTTAGAGACATTCAGCCCTTAATATCAGCAAGACACGATAAAAGCGGTTGAATCGAGTAGGTGTCCTTCTTACTCAGTGGCATAATAATATGGACGTCATCAGCATAGCAATGAAAAGAAACCCCATGTTTCCTAAAAATAGAGCCAAGGGGAAGTAAATACAGTGAAAAAAGCAGAGGCCCAAAATTGAGCCCTGTGGGACCCCAGATAACAAAGGGGTTGTCACAGATTCAACATATGCCAACCCGACAGACAACGATCTACCCGATAAATATGACTTAAACCACGCTAGGGCAGCACCACAAATGCCCACCAAATCCTGAAGCCGAGATATTAAAATGTCATGGTCAACCATGTCAAAGGCGGCAGTCAAGTCCAACAGGACAAGAATCACGTATTCACCCGCATCAGTGGCCAAATAAATATCATTAACAACCTTCAATAAGGCTGACTCTGTACTATGCAGAGGTTTAAAACCAGATTGAAAAACCTCCAATAAGTTATTCTCATCTAGGAAGGACTTCACCTGCGCATAGACCACTTTTTCCAAAATTTTCGAAATAAAAGGCAACTTTGAAATAGGCCTGAAATTACTCAGTATGGATTGATCCAGACCTGGTTTCTTAAGCAGAGGTTGCAAAACTGCATGCTTGAAATTACCAGGGAAAATACCAGAGAACAAACTACTATTAATAATATCCAAAACCGTTCTTCCAATACAAGAGAAGACTTCCTTGAATAGAGCCAGAGAAACAACATCTCGAGGGGAGCCAGATGGCTTAGCCTGGGCAACCACTCCCTCCAAAAAAAGTCAGAGTTACCGGCTCAAAAGCATCAAAAATAGCCAAACAAGGAGTATAGACCAAAGGATCGGGTACTAACCCTAACACAGGGGCCCTTATAGCGTGGTGTGAAAAAGTGTTTGCCCCCTTACTGATTTCTTATCTTTTTGCATGTTTGTCACACTGTAATGTTTCAGATCGTCAAACAAATTTATATATTAGTCAAAGATAACACAAGTAAACACATCATGCAGTTTTTAAATGAAGGTTTTTATTATTAAGGGAAAACAAAATCCAAAACTATAGAGCCCTGTGTGAACAAGTGTTTGCCCCCTAAACCTAATAACTGGTTGGGCCACCCTTAGCAGCAACAACTGCAATCAAGCGTTTTCGATAACTTGCCATGAGTCTTTTACAGCGCTGTGGAGGAATTTTGGCCCACTCATCTTGGCAGAATGGTTGTAAGTCAGCCACATTGGAGGGATTTCGGGCATGAACTGCCTTTTTAAGGTCATGCCACAGCATCTCAATTGGATTCAGGTCAGGACTTTGACTAGGCCACTCCAAAGTCTTCATGTTGTTTTTCTTCAGCCATTCAGAAGTGGACTTGCTGGTGTGCTTTGGATCATTGTCCTGCTGCAGAACCCAAGTTCGCTTCAGCTTGAGGTCACAAACGGATGGCCGGACATTCTCCTCCAGGATATTTTGGTACACAGCAGAATTCATGGTTCCACTTATCACAGCATGTCTTCCAGGGCCTGAAGCAGCAAAACAGCCCCAGACCATCACACTACCACCACCATATTTTACTGTTGGTATGATGTTCTTTTTCTGAAATGCGGTGTTACTTTTACGCCACACAGAATGGGACACACACCTTCCAAAAAGTTCAACTTTTGTCTCGTCTGTCCACAGAGTATTATCCCAAAAGTCTTGGGGATCATCAAGATGTTTTCTGGCAAAACTGAGACGAGCCTTTATGTTCTTTTTGCTCAGCAGTGGTTTTCGTCTTGGAACTCTGCCATGCAAACCATTTTTGCCCAGTCTCTTTCTTATGGTGGAGTCATGAACACTCACCTTAACTGAGGCAAGTGAGGCCTGCAGTTCTTTGGATGTTGTTGTGGGGTCTTTTGTGACCTCTTGGATGAGTTGTCGCTGCGCTCTTGGGGTAATTTTGGTCGGCCGGCCACTCCTGGGAAGGTTCTCCACTGTTCCATGTTTTCGCCATTTGTGGATAATGGCTCTCACTGTGGTTCGCTGCAGTCCCAAAGCTTTAGAAATGGCTTTATAACCTTTTCCAAACTGATAGAGCTCAATTATTCTCTTTCTCATTTGGTTTTGAATTTCTTTGGATCTCGGCATGATGTCTAGCTTTTGAGGATCTTTTGGTCTACTTCACTTTGTCAGGCAGGTCCTATTTAAGTGATTTCTTGATTGCGAACAGGTGTGGCAGTAATCAGGCCTGGGTGTGGCTAGAGAAATTGAACTCAGGTGCGATAAACCAGTGTTTTGACAGGGGGGCAAACACTTGTACCAGAGTCCAGTATCAAGCTGCAAGAGGAATGAAACCAAGCGGTAAGCCCCTCTGTATCCCCAGCAGCCATGTCAGCACGCGCAATAGCCTGGTCGAACGCCGTGGCAAACAAACCAGCAGTGGATGGGTTTAATGTCCGACAGTGCCGAG
>NW_018127931.1:5662454-5674938 GCF_001952655.1 Monopterus albus | reverse complement strand
GGTGAGGGCGAGATAGTAACCTATAGACAGCCATCAAAACATGCAAATGCAGAAGATTATTTGCCATACAACATTTGCTATGGGTTCTTCATAAAAGATGAACTATGGAAACATGAGAAACGGTGTCGCAGAACAATGTTCGAGTCAGAAGTTAAATCCCAGAAAAAAAAAAGAGTTCAAGCTGCTGCCTCAGCTTTCCTTCCATACAAAGGACAGCCATCAGAAGGATGCTCAAATATTGTTAAGAGAATGGTAATTGACAAGGTGTCCCTTGAATTAAGACATGACCCTCTCATATGTGTATTTGCAGATAGACTGCTGGGTTAAACAACTTAAAACCGCCCGGCCACAACATCGTGCCCCTCATACTCCAAATTAAGTTTCATGCCTCTGGTATTACACTGTGTGGGAACAGAAAATTTTCTAAGTCCCAATATTGAGTACCAGGACCACAGGTCATTAATTTTTCTAAGTCCCAAAAATACACTTTACATTGGCAAAATTAAAAACCACATGCTTCCACCTCTGTAATGCTGTGGTTTGGGTTAACCAGGAAAGTAAGATGGGACAGTTATGAAAGATCTGCTAAAATCTGGTGATATAACATGCATTGTTTTGGTGCTTTGTGACAGAAGGTCCAGTTCACCAAATCTGCTTGGCAACAGGCTCCGGTCCTCACACGTGTAGAAGAAAAAGGTTTTTTTATTTCGAATTTTCTGAATTCTGAAGTGACATTTTGGTTCTCTATTGCCACCTCATGATAGATTTGTGTTTTGCACCATTGTAGCTATAGTAGAAGTGGAGGCCCTCACAAAGAAGTCACAGAATGTGGGCCACACAAAGGCATAAAGACGTGTGTGTGTGTGTGTGTGTGTGTGTGTGTGTGTGTCTCAGGTGGCAGCTTGATCTTAGTGTGTGCACCTTTGTATTACTTACATCATGAGGACCGAAACCTGTTAACACACTCACACTGTGAGGACTCGGCCATCCTTGTGAGGACTAGAAGCTAGTCCCCACAAGGAAATCATTAAATTAGGTTAGGGCTATGTTTTAGGGAGGTAGCTGTTATGTTTAAAGTTAGGATAAGTCTACAGGAACAAAATGTAAGTCAATGTAAAGCCCCCACAATACCTTAGGAATGAAGACAGTGTGTGTGTGTGTGTGTGTGTGTGTGAGTGAGTGTGTGTGCCTTTTGTATTACTTCATCGTATTACTTACATTATGGATTTACATGGTGGTCCCCACCAGGTAAATCATTGCATTTTAGGGTGGCAATATGGTTTAAAGTTAGGGTGAGGTTAGGGTGAGGCAAGTAATGGTTATGGTTAAGGTTAGGAAATAAATGTAAGTCTAGTCCCCGCAAGGATTGAAAACACTTGTGCTTGTGTTTGCGCCTGTGCATGTAACAAAACCTCACAGGTTAGAGATCAAATTTATATTATATTATATTATATTTAAATTATATTTTGTGTTTTGAAGTAGCACACATTAAATACTCACAGAAAACATAGACATGCTAAAGAAGACTTTGATTAAGAAGACCTGCATAACATTTACCCAAGGCTAAAGCCATGTTAGCAGCTATGTGATCCTGTATAGCCTATTTGAGTGAAATGCTAACATCAGTCTGCATGTTAACACGCTCTAAATGCCAATGTAATAATGTTAAGCTGCTATTATGTTTGCCATGTCAATCATGTTATTGTAGCATATTAGCATCCTTACATTTACTAGTTAGCACTAAACAGAAAGTACTGCTGAGGTTGATTGCAATGTCTTTAGATTAGCTGGCTTTTGGTCATAAAGTACTGGGCAAATAAAAATGCTGATCTGCTGATTGTGCTAGATGAAAAATTAAGGAATCACCAATATTAGTACTACCTATCCTGACAGGAACATAAATATCTGTATGAAATTTTAGAACAATCCACCAATAGGGCTCAACTTGCCCTATCCCTATTCTCAACTTACCCCTGCCTTGGGGTACGTTGTGCCATAAGACCATAAGAACTTTTTTTGGATGTGTAATATTTCTAAAACGGCATTATTTAAATGATGTTTTAATTTCTGTGGATGTTCACCAACCTGAAGTCTATACAGCAACCACTGTTTGAAATAAATACACATTCATTTTGTTGTACATTCATGCTACATAAAAAGTGTCTCATTTACCCCTTTCTCCTGTACATTACTAATATTTCTTCTTTTATTATTTAAGGATTTATAAATGCACAAGCCTGTATTTTCTGTGGAGGATAGTAAGGTATTAAGTTCTTGTCTGTGTTCACAACAAAAGTCTTGCATCACTTGCTGTCAATCATCCAAAATGTCTGATGAATATAAATGAGTCATGTTGAATGGTGGATCTCTCATTTTCCAAGACAAGCTCATTGCATTGTCTGCTCCATTCAGTGACTCTCACAGCAGATCAGCATTTTTCAGCATCTTCAGGGTTGTGGCTCTCTCTCAGGGGCAAGGCAGGGAAAGCCCAGTGTTTCCTGTGGTCCAAGAGGTTACATGATGGGGCAATGTTCTGGGTTGGGAGAGGGGGGCTTTGTAAATTTTGCTTTTCAAGCATTTTCCTTATCATTTCCCTATCATGAACATATATTTTTGATTAATATATTCACAGTCTTTTCATTTGTATATCTTATACAGTAATTTTGTTCCAAACTAAGGCTGGAATCTTGTAATATTAGGCCAATCTTGGTCCAATCCAAACTTAAATGTTTGGGATTTTTTTTGTTTTATTTTTTCCCCCTGTGCTTCACTCAACCAATGTGAGCTGTGCTTTCAGCATCAAAACATCTGCCTGTCTTGTCAGCGCCTCCTGATGAAGGATAGTGAGCGGACAAACTGTCTTGACCACACTGACCCACACCAGAAATGTACTGGACAAAAAGAGTTTTCATATACAGTAAGGCAAGCTAGAAGAAATTAGCACATTTTCATGTATGGATTCATTCATTGATCTTTCTTTTTCAGCTTCCTACAGGGGGTGAGGCAAAGACAAACCTAAAGTTCAAGGGTTGATGTTACTCACACGTTGGAGACTTATTTTATAGAATGAGTTCTATCTGCTTCATGTTAAAACATGTTAAAGTTAAAGAGACACACACAAGGTGAATTAGTCTTAAGTGTACTTGTGAATATGATGCCACATTGTTTTCTGATTTTGGCATGGAGGGGCGCCACTGAGAAATGTTACCAGCAGAAACACTAAAAACCCACTGTTGCTATGGCAATGCAGACCATGTGTAAGAGGCAGCTGAGGAGTGCTGTGACAAAAGACAAGGCAAGAATCGACAGTGCTGGCAGTGATCATTCCTGTGTCGAATGCTGATGTGTTTTGGCAACACAACACTCTTGAACCAACATTCAACCAGAGACTCATACCTAAAGCTCTTTTTGGAGAATGAATAATTTTTGAATGAACAAATGCTACCTTCATCTGTCAAAGAGTACAGCTGCCAATGGTTATTAACCCGAGGATCCATTCGTTCATGGCAACATCACTATCACTGTACCCATGAATCTTTGCTTTCTGAAGTGGTTTCAAGTTGCTGCTGACTTTAAACAAACATCATTGTACATTTTAAAAAGAATTGAATTGTGTGTGTTTATCGGCCATTTTCCCATATGGTCCTTCACCAGTCTTATGAAACCACTCGCAGCATGACTTCTGTTATCACCTTGCTCTTCTATGTATTTGTCCCCAGCTGGACCACAGAGAGGCTGCTGCTAAAGTCCCACTTTGCTATTTTGCTTGCCAAGATGGATGCTCATGGGCAAACTGTGAGCAGCATGCCATATAGAGTAGTCAGGCCAATGGTATAATCCCTTGGGATGTACTGTTGGCCTGCTAAACGTCACAGAGAATGTAATACAGGCTATAGAGTGTCACAACAGGTTTGAGTTTCACCACTGCTGACTGGGTGAAAATAGTAGTTTGAATAGTAGCTTTTGTGTGCATGTGGTATTTGATGTGCCTGACTCTCCCATCCACATACAGTAACATGGTGGAAACAAAACACCATTCACAAGCATATATAAGTAGCACACACATTTCCATATTAAAAAGGAAAATAAACATCAGGTGTGTTGAAAATGGCTATTTTATCAATTTCAAATTAAATCTACAACAAAAATCAAATGTGCAAAAAAGTGCTTTCTGAAGTAAAGGTATATCCGCAAAACTTGGGTTAGGCTTAGGAACGAAATCTTCTTGAAAAACACACATCACACACTGGAATTGATCCCTGCTCACCCGTGTTTTATGTACATCAACTCTAGCCACCTCCTAATATGGACGTTTTGGATCTATATACTACGTTGTTTAACTTATTCCCTTTGCCCATGTCATAATTACTATAGCCACTAGAGGCTGCCACACTATAACACGTAACTGTTGGTTGTAATAACCTGCTGGTGCAAGCTACTTATGGATCAATTTTTTATTTTTATTTTTTTTTTACAGTGGTCTTTGTGAGGTTTTGAAAAAAGAAATCAAGAAACAAAATCAAAGAAACAAAATAACTTATCTCTATTCTGGTGCATAGCCAGCAATGGGCCGGTGGCACTGGCCTACCCACCTTGTTTCTCAGCCTACCCAACTGACTTTACTCTCAGCAGTGTGGAAAGTGTATATCCTAAGTAAGGTGTCAAGACACTGACCCCATTTCTAAACTGAAAGCACAATGTGTGCAACATGTTGCATCTAGCGTGCATCTCACCCGAAGCTTGTGCTCGTGTCTATACTGAGCACATGTTCACTCGAACCATGGAAGCGCTTGATGTACAAAAAACGCACAGAGGAGCCTACAGGAACACCTTGGAAAAGGGATACAGCAGCTCAAAACTTCGACAAATAGTAGACAATGAAGTAATTGCTGGCTACACTTGAAATGCATGTATAGCCTATGTAATGTTACAGTATAGCCAACTCATGGTAAAACACAGCCACTAAAAACTACAGACAATTTAAAAAGAACTGCATGTTCGGTGGGATTAATCATCACAAGAACAGTCATGTTGTCTAGCCAACATTGTTCTTAGCCTACTTTTATTAGAGTAATTGTTTCATGCAGAAAATTAAAATTTCAGAGTTTCAGCTATGTTGTGTTGTAGGCTATAGTTAATGCAATAAAAATGAGGGAGTGTGTGCTTTTCTACTTCAAACCATGCTTGACTGGGTGTTTTCTTTTCCTTCTTGGATTTCCCTTTACTGCAGATTTGGCTTTTTTGTGAGCTGGCCATGGTACTGAAGCAACAGTGGTGGTACTGTAAGTGCATGAGAGACATTTCTGTCTTAATTAACCTGCTCCGCTGTGTATGTTTAATTGCCCTCTATAATAAAAGGGTTAATTATATGGTTAGTGCATGAACTGCAGGTGTTCACACTGGTCCTGATTTTGAATTTCAGTTGATCAGGGATCACACCATTGGAGCTTTCATACAGTCTAAATTGTTAAAATTTTTTGATTTAGCAAGATATAAGACTGCAGTGTTTATGTATAAAGCCAGGAACAATTTATTACCTGGTGGAATTCAAAAACTATTTAATGAAAGGGAAGGTGGATATAATTTAAGGGGTCAGTTAAATTTAAAAATTCATGCTATACATACAACCAAAAAAAGATTTTGTATTTCCATAAGTGGGGTAAAACTATGGAATAATTTAAGTGTGGACATAAAAAATAGTAATAGAATTGACGAGTTTAAACATAAATATAAAGGTATGTGTCAATCAAGATATATGCAAGAACAGGCTTAATGATTAATTAGATGGAACATTGTGGGTGTGGTGTAAGAATGTTAACACTTTGTAATAATTCTTTAGTATATTACTTGTGTGATGTAAGAATGTTAACACTTTGTAATAATTCTTTAGTATATTACTTGTGTGATGTAAGAATGTTAACACTTTGTAATAATTCTTTAGTATATTACTTGTGTGATGTAAGAATGTTAACACTGTACTAATCTTTTTTTAGTATAATACGTGTAGGTAGAAGTGAATTATTTACTGCTTGCAAACCAATGATGGTAAGATGATGTCATGGGGTAGGACTGGATAAGTCTGACTTCTTCCTACTCCATTCAAGCATGTACTAGGTATAAGCAAATTGATATTGGATTATGTGTAAAATTATGTGTGTTGTCATATCAACTGTTTTACATGCTTGAAAGAATAAATCAAATCAAATCAAATCTTCTGTCAGTCAACATCCATGTTGCAATAACATAAGAAACATACTGTAAATCATGCCTGTTGTTTTTGCAAATAGATTTATATGCTATAAAAGACAGGTTTGGCTGTCCCAGAGGTCTGTCTAAAGTCCTGTGGTGAATGTGTCTTTTCTTTTGTGGCCTCTATTTGCGAAATAACCTTCCACTCTATATTCGAATGGCCTCTTCCTTTTTTGTATTTAAAAGTCAGCCTAAAGATTGTTTGGTCTTGCTTTCAGTTAATGTTAGTTTTGCTCAAGTTGCTTGTACTTTTGGTATTTCAGTGAGATGGTCACATTTTCTGCTATAAGTGTGGTTCATATCGTGTTTTTATTTTTTAACCTCTGTTAAGCACTTTGGCCAAATTCTGTTGATTTTAACAGTTATATAAATAAATTTGACTTGACTGAGCTGCAATGTTTGTTACTCAAATTACATAATATAATCAAAACACTGCAAGGCTGTAGTGCCTAATGCTGTTTGTGACAAAGGTCTTCCTTCAGCACAGCAGTTATAATGACATAACCATTAGTATAATCCAAATTTTGACTGTCAGCTGCCTTGAATAACATTATCGCTACATTAGAATTTGATGTCTTTGCCAAATGGAGAAACCTGATGATTCTACAAGTCTCCTGGGCTTGACAACCTTAACAATGAATAAATTTAGGTTTTGTGTAGCCATAGTCACACTCCCCTCACACCACTAGCAGCCCTTGTGACGCACACGTACACTAATACACAGACAGGCACAAGACAAAAAACCTTTCTTTTTTTTTTTGCCCAGCTGTAATATTTTTATTTGTATTTATTTATTTTTTATTGCTACACAAATAATAACACATATACAAGACAAAGGACATAACATAGAAGATGAGACAACAGACATTAACAAAAAAGACAAAGGGAATATTAAATTTAGTTAGTGTGTGTAGGGTGGGTGTATCCACCTCTATGTAGATTGATATTCAGTTCTTATTAAAGAAAAATAAAATTAAACCAAATAACTTAAAGAAATTGGGGGGGCAACAAAGGGCCAGGAGCCTGACCTTGACAGGAGAGACCTGACCCAATGTGTGGTCTGTTCCCCTCCTAAGCAACTCCCAGACCCTGGGAAGGGACCTTGTCTAAGAAGGTGTCAGTGACCTGGCCTTCCTTCCCCCATGCTGTGCCCCCCAGACAAACCCCAAGATTGAGACCCCAGATTGCATGCCCCAGCTGCTGGGGACAGGGCGGAGCATCCCCTAATACAACTCCTGGTTTGTTAATGGTGGGGAAAGATGAATGGGTAAATAAGACAGTTTGATAGAAAATGGATGATTGTAATAATAAAATAACAATAAAAAAAAAAGAATAATAATAAAGCAATTCCGACCATATAAATACCATATATACATATGTGTACCCAGGTGTGTGTGTATGTATATATATATATATATATATATATATATATATATATAAAAAACAAAAAAAAAAAAATACAAATTAAAAGTACCAGTTGCTAATGCTTTTAGATCATTACGATGACCTAAATTGGTGAATTTTTTTTGGGAGGCAAACCCCATCAACCATCAGTGTTATAGTACAACCTGAGATGTGTATGAAGTGTTTTGGTTGCATTAATAAAATGTGTGCAACCAATTGGAAAAAGGTCTAATGTGATAAGCAGACGGTACGAGTATTAAAGTTTTTCCATATGCCCACAAACCATTAACCTCACTTTGAGTTGAGTAAATAAACAAAGCATACAACCAAAGTCAGAGTTTCCATGTAACTGAAGCCCCATTCAAAGACTATATCTGAGCTTAAAATTGAAAACAGTATCATATTAGGTGGTTAAGTGATGGTTGATTTATGCCACTGCAGCGATGAGCATGCCAAAGCCTGCAGGCTGCTTATTGTGTCATACTACATTCACAGCCTGGATAGGAGAAGGTCTGGGTGATGACTTAAAATATTAATGTCATCATTTTTATGAGTAATTTAGTGGTTTTCTACGGAGTCCCACCCCAAGTCACTCAGATACACATACCACACCATATAAATACACACACACACACAATGCCTTAGATGACACAGCTAAAAGTGTTGTTTTTTAAAACTTTGTTGTCAACTTGGAGACACATTTTCTTTGTATACACTGGTCATTTTTATATGCTTGCTAACCTCTGTCCTGGAACACGGATGGATGATATTTTCTCTAATGTGATGTATTCTATGAGAAGGTTGGTCCAGTGGTTGATATATGAGTTTTTAGATTTCCAGTTTAGAAAGATTGTTTTCTTGGTGATAGTTAGAGAGATAAGAAGTGGGTTTTTATGTTTAATCGGTAGGTGGTTGACTTCTGTGATATTACCGAGCAGGCAGAGTGACGGGGATGGGGGGATTCTACAGCTCAAGATGGTGGAGAGTTTCTCTGGCACTGCTACCCAGAGGGAGTAAACGGGTTGACAGGTCCAAGTAGCATGGAAGTAATCATCGGTGCAACCCAGAGTGCATTGTGAACAAGTATCTGTATCAGTGAAACCCTTTTAAAACATTTTACCTTGTGTGATATTAGTCTTGTGAGTAGTCTTATATTGTATAAGCTGTATGTGTTAAAAGTGCCATCATTAAATGGTTTAATAGGGATTTAATTTAACGCCTAAATAGTATTAAATAATATTTAATTTGAGTGAAATAGGAGTGTGGTCCCTGATATTGATTGAACGAATTCTGGTTTCTGTCACATGTTGGATTACTGAATTACTTATTAGAAAAAGGTCAAAACTTCTCACTGGCTTCCTGCACAGTACCAGCATTTCTAAAAAAAACACAGTTACCTGTGTCAATGATTACCGGCCAGTTGCCCTCACACCTGTCATCTTAAAGTGCTTTGAACGACTGGTACTCTCACATATCAGCTGTTTTGGGCCAATATCAGTTTGCCTACCACCCTAACAGATCAGCTGAAGATGCCATCTGTGTAGTTTTGAACAGCCATATCTCACCTGGACAAACCCAACACCTATGTCAGGATGTTCTTTCTGAACTATAGCTCAGCTTTTAATACCATCAGCCCAAATAAGTTGGCCCCTAAGCTGCAGGCACTCGGACTGTCCACCCCCAAATGCAAATGGCTATTGGATTTTGTCACCAACCATCCCCAGACTGTCAGGCTGAGCAAGCACACATCTCCCACCATCACCCTGAGCACTGGAGCCCCCCAGGGTTGTGTGCTGAGCCCTTTCCTATATGCACTGTTTATACGTAACTGTCAACCCATCCAAGAATCAAATTGTATTGTAAAATTTGCAGACAATACAACAGTCATTGGCCTCATAACCAACAACAATGAGGCAGCATACAGAGAGGAGGTGCAGAACCTGACTGCATGGAGCAGTAATGACAATCTTGTTTTAAACATCAGCAAGACAAAGGAGACCTTCAAGAAAAAACACACACAGTCCAGTCTGCATCAACACAGAGGCAGTGGAGATTGTCAACAGCATTAAATTCCTGGGAGTCACCATTACAGAGAATCTCACCTGGGCTGAAAACATCTCAGCTGTGGTGGGAAAGGCACAGCAACGCCTTTACTTCCTCAGACAGCTCAGGAGAGTACATTTACACCAAAGACTGCTTGTGAACTTTTACAGAGCCACCATCAAGAGTATTCTAACTTACTGTTTGACTGCCTGGTATAGCAGCTGCACACAAGCTGACAGAAAGGCTCTCCAGTGCATTGTGAAAACAGCACAGAACATTGTAGGTACAAACCTGCCTATGCTCGAGCACTTGCACAATAGTCAGTGCATTAACAGGGCTAAAAACATCATAAAAGACAATGGCCACCTGGCACATCATCTGTTTCAGCTTCTGCCATCCAGAAGGCGCTACGAAGCAATAAAAACACACACCAATAGAATGAAGAACAGCTTTTTCCCCACAGCAGTAAGATTACTCAGTACATTATATACTTAGACTGTCCAATTCATGCAACCATTGCACATACTGTACTTCCACGAATGCACTTTACAAACTTGCTTTTACTTTTTTATTCTTGTATTTATCATACTCATATTGTATGTGTGTATATATTTTTATATATTTATTATTAACCGTGCAACATAAATGAATGTGATACAGTGACAGTTTCGTTGTTTGCACAATGACAATAAAGACTTATCTATCGTTTGATGAGTTATTTATGTTTGTAATGTTCCAGTTTGGCTATTATGGGCCTGGGTGTTTTGTTTGAACATGATCAATGATGGTGTACACAGTGGAAGGTAATCTTGTTGACTGTGTCCTCTGGGATTTAAAGTTGATTCTTCATGAAGTCCTTAATTAGTGTTTCAGGGTTGTCAGGTGATTGTTCTGGAATGCTGGAAAAAATCTGGTTTGTTTCTGGTTTGAATGTCCAGTATAGTTTCTTTCATTATTTTGTTTTCTTTCATGACGGAGTCCATTTTTTTGCTGAGGGTTTTGATGGATGTTTGGAGATAGTTGTCTGACTGTTCTAACTTTTCAATGTAGTTCTGGGTGAATTCAAGGCTTGACCACAGTTTATTTCATTTCAGTGTAAACAGTAAATCAAGTTTTTTTATATTGATGGGTGCAAGAACACTGACCTCAATGTCTGTCATTTGTAGGTCGCTTGTATCTGTAGAAGAAGTTTTTTTCCGCCTATTTGGATTTGTGTCTTGCTGGGTTGTACTGGCTATATCGATTCTGCATTGAATGTAGTTTTGGTCGATGAATGATTCTAGGTCCGATAAATCCTCCAGTATGTGAAAGATCCGTTTTGGTTATTGGCAGCAGCAGCTGGGAATGTCAATAGATTGCTTGTGTAATACCAATTGTGGGTTATAAAATCTGCAAAATTGCTAGCAAAGTGTTTATTCTCAGCGGCTGTGCGTGGCAATGTTGAATATCCCAGCACTTTTTTTTTTTTTTTTTTTTTTTTTTGATTAAGTTTTTAGTTAATGAGTGGCTCCCAGCTAAATGTAACCCCCACCCCGTGTGAGTTATGTATTGTGGTATATTGTAGCCATTTTATGGTATAACAAAAATTGCCTGAGTTTTTTATTGATATCAACCAGTTTACCACCTTGCCCATTTTAAGTGCAACATCGTGGTGATAAACTTGCAAATGTCCAGTTGTATGGACAGAAATTTAAGAATATAGATGGCATTCAGCCAGCAATAACCAGAATACATCAGGATAATTTGTTAACAAAATGTTAACAAATCATATCAGCTTATTCTGGTAAGATGACTTTGACAGTGCTGCTGATGACAGAAATCGGCGCGCGATGCTGCCGAAAAGTGTTTGGTGAACTCATTAAATGGCCAGACGAGGAAGTGATGAACAAAACCCCTCTCTTTATTAAGAGCACTAACGAACAAAAAACCAGGACAAGACACGGTTTATAAAAAAAACACACTTACGGGTTGGTCTAACAGTCCGAGATCAGAGCCAGCAAATACATACAGCGAAGGTAATCCAAAATAGTAGTCCGAAGGGAAGTCCGATAATCATACATCGTGGCAGTCCGAAGCAAGAGGGCAAGGCAGAATAGAATAGTCCAAGGTAACAATCCGGGTCAAAACACAAAATACCAAAACTAGTGATGTGACGTTCCGTATCGAGGCTTCGAAGCATGTGCCGAGTAGGGGAGGGGGTGTTTCCGCGATGCGCGTATCGAGGCTTGCGTCATTTAGGTGAGGAGCTGAAAATGATGAAGTCCGAAGCCTCGCTGCCCGGCTGTACCACGTGACTGATTCAGGAAGTGGTTCGGATTTTCAAAAAAAAAAATCGAGTTTTTCATTTTAGATTAATCAAATTCGTGCCAGTATATATATATTGTGATGACTATGCCAGCAAGCGGGAGGGTTAGTGACAGCGGCAAGCATTATGCGAATGTGTAAATAGTTAGCGTAATATTGTGGTATAATCCTGAGTCATTGTGTTTTACGGTTCTTGTTATTGTTGTATTTTGAGGGGTTAAAAATGACTGTTGGGTTCATGCTGTGTGTGTTGGGTTGCATCGAGCATTCGGTGCTCGAACCTGTTGACTGCTGTTCGATTGGAAGTGTTTCGCTGTATTACGCCTGTGTGTGTTAGTCTGTTGTTGCCGGTGACTGAGAAAATAAAGACAAGAGAGAGCTGGCTGACTGCTGTGATATGAGAACAGTGAATTACGCCACTGAAGAGCATTTCAGGGTGAGGGTGCACACTGTGCCAGTGACATAAGGGGAAGGTGTGATCCTC
>NW_018127931.1:5659144-5662128 GCF_001952655.1 Monopterus albus | reverse complement strand
TAGAATAGTCCGAGGTAACAGTCCGAGATCAGAAACACAAAATACCAAAACCGAAGAAAATGCTGGAAAGTCAGAGCTGGGGTCTAGAACAATCCGGCAGCGTCCTTGTGGGAGGACGCTGCCTAAATAGAGGTGTAAACAGGTGCAAACAATAACGAAGCAGGTGAAACTAATGTGAGTGATGAAGAACGTAAAAAGACCGAAACTAAGGTGAAACAAAAACAGGAAGCAACGTCAAAATAAAAGCCGGATAGGAAACATCGGAACCGAATCATGACAGCTGATCTGTAATACTGTTGGATGTCTGATACAACAACCCTGATTTTTTTGAAATTCACACTTCAAAAAGGATCAACAGCTTACTTATGTTGCCACTACACTAAATTTACTTGTGGCTTGCCTACTGAATTAACTGAATTATTCATATCAGATGTGTCTTCTGGTCCTGACTGATCAATCAAGTAACACTGTCATACTGAATCAGCTCACTGAATTGTAAGGTGTTGTGGTGAATTTGTCTGTATAAAATGTTATACAATATTGTTTTGTAAAGATTAAATTATTACTAGAATATATTCTTGTGTTTTTGCGGAATCAGATCTTAATCAAATCTGGTAAGAGTTTTACTGGGGGTTTTTCCATGGGTCAGGGGCACATAAAAATTACGTATGTGTAACTGTACATTTCTACATCTAACTCTACATCTAAACTAACTCTACAGAATTCTCCCCTACTTAGCCAAATACATGTCTTTCAGTATAAGCCACACCCATTTTCACCAAGAGATACAGGAAGTTTTTTCACCACTCCTACAAACATACCTCTCTTTACCACATATGGTACATTTTCAGATAACCAGAAATAATTTTACCAACCATAAGAACACCTGATGACTGAAACCTGCTTGTGTCTAGGTTTTATAGCAGTGTGCCAAAAAGCTCTCTGGAATAAATTATACCATTAGCACAATAATTAAGTTTCTGTCAGAAAGCTGATTAGATAAAAGCCCTCAGGGAGAAAAAGACAGAACGTGACAAGAGATGAAGAGACTGTAAGTGCAGGAAGAATTGCTACTCATGCTACGAGGAAGGCATAAAGAATGGAGGAGTAATGCAAAAACAAAATAACAGAAATGATAAATGAGGTTAAAGAGAAAGAAAGAGAAAAGCACAAAGAAAGACAGGGAGTGATGATAATGAATGTGGCTGCTTGTTTTGGCTCACATGCAGCCATTCATCCTACAACCCTTCAATGTTAAATAATACAGATAAGATGGAAAAGCTCTCATCTTCCACATCCATTTAGCCAAATTGCACTCTATTGTAGAAAAAAATGTGCTTAATGATTCATGAAGCAGCTCCCATTATTATCACACTAACTTCCCAAGAAACTGTGAGCAATGAATGGAGCAGAGACAGACGATGAGCTGGACTTCAGCGGATCTCAAGCTCTGACTTTCATTAGAAAAAGGGTGCACAGATACTAAGGCTGCATGACTGATCATTTTTTGACTGTGATTAAGATTCTTATGAGATCTCAATATCGTGTGAACAATGGTTTTGCCATGTTTGCATTAGCAGTGAAATCCCTTGCATCACAATAAGCATGCCCCTTTCCTTGCTAAGCTGCATTAATCAGTAATCACAACTAAGAATGGCAAAGTTTTATTTCTCGCATTTGTGCCTCAACTGCTTTTTGGCACAAGGTATGTCTGGCAGGCAGTGCAACGTTTGAAAAATAGTCACAGGAGGGCATAGAATATCTTTCACCATGTTTGTTTTTCAGTGAGTCTTCTCTTCCTGTCTACAATGTGATGTAATGCAGTCCTGCTATTGATACACCCTGGGTAGGTCGCCAGTCTATCACAGGGCTGACACTTAGAGAAAAACAACCACAAACAATCAGACTCACTCCAATTTTTGGGCAATTTAGAGTCACGAATCAACATAAGCTGCATTTCTTTGGACTGTGGGAAGAAACAGGATTACCTAGAAAGAACCCACGCAAGCACAGAGACAACATGCAAACTCCACAGAGAAAGGCAACAGGTACCAGAACCCGGAACCTTCATGCTGAGGCGACAGCACTAACCACTGCATTACCATGCCACCCTAGGCACAGATTTTGAACAAGCTTATTAGAAAAACCAAAGTTTTTGGCTTTTGAGTTTTTGAAAATTTTAATATGAAATGAGTGAAATAGAACAGCTTCAATATATTTTGGAATATTTACAGTCTGACTAGAAAATCTTTAAAAAAAAATGTATATACTAGAAATAATGTTTTTGAAATTGAAACTTGGAACTGACTACTGAAAATTTCACAAAGTGAAAATTTGGTCAAATTTCGCAAAGTGAAATAGAACACTTTGTGAACACAAAGTGAAATTGAGATCACAAAAATTCTGAAAGATGGTTTACAAAGTTAGATACTTCAGTGTAATACATTGTGCTTTTAAAATATCAATACTAAGTGTTCAGTAGTGATTATTCTCAAAATTTGTTACTCAGGTCCTGATATAATTCAGGTCAAGGTCAAAGTGTATATTTGTCATATGCACAGTTAGGAAACATGTTTCCCTGTACAATGAAATTCCTACTTTGCCGTCCACATGAATGCCACAAAATACAAATGAAATATAAAGTAGATAAATAAGTAACACAAAATCTAAGGCACTTTAAAGCAGCAAATGCAGCAATATAATAAAAAAACATATAAGATTATGATAAGAGAATGTATGCTACATGGGAACAGCATGTGCAGCAGTCAACAGTCATTGTGTAATTATGCATGTGCAAACTGAGAATGTAAACAATACAGGTTGTCAGTACATGACGTATTTCCTGGTAATAAACTCCTCAGCTGTTTAGAAGTCTGATGGCAGAGGGAAAGAAAGACTTTTTCAGTCTAGAGGTCCTGCATTTCCCACTTCTGAACCTCCGGTCAGAGGGTAGGGAGGCGAACAGTCCGTGCTGGGGGTGGGTG
>NW_018127931.1:5654669-5658279 GCF_001952655.1 Monopterus albus | reverse complement strand
TGGTTGTGGTCTTAAAGCAGGTGGGAATGATGCTCTGGCTGAGGGAGAGGTTGAAGATGGTGGTGAGAACATCAGCCAGCTCGCTGGCACATGCCCTGAGAGCCCTCCCAGGGATGTTGTCCAGTCCTGCTGCTTTGCGGGGGTCGATCTTCCTCAGGACTGTGCGAACCTGGCCTGGTGAGACAGTTAGTAAAGGGGAGGGGAGGTGGGGGTTGGGTGGTCCAGGTGTGTGCATGCTTCCTCTCTGTGCTGTAGCTGGAGGTCTCAAAGTGGGTGTAGAAGGTGTTGAGGTCATCCAGCAGGCTGTCTGTGGAGCTGATGATGCTGGTGGTGGTCCTGTAGTCTCTGATGTGCTGCAGGCCTTGCCACATCCGTCCGGAGTCAGCAGTAGAATAGAAGCCATTTAGCTTCTCTCTGTACTGCCTCTTGGCCGCTGTGATGGCTTTCCTCAGTCTGTACTTCACAGATTTGTACTCCGTCTCATCGCCTGATCTGAATGCATGAAAGCGAGCATGCAGCATGTGGCGTACCTGACTGTTTATCCAGGGCTTCTGGTTGGGAAACCTCCTGACTTGTATGGTGGGCACAATGTTGTCAGTACAGGTGCTAATGTACCCGGTCATATACTCAGCATAATCCTGTACGCTGACAGAAAAGCCCTCCAGATCACTGTAGCATTGATTTGCTTCCATATTATTGTTACTGAAATAATTGTTAATCATACAGAATACACTACAAATCACAGTGGTGGTACTGGGTAGTACACAACAATACAGTATAATGCATTACAACATGGTAAAGTGTGGCCTCAAAATCATAAATCAAGATATCTGTTTTCTCAACAGAGCTTACATTTCAGGCTCCACAAATGTGGTACAGGGCAGCTGTAATTATTAATTTTTTACACAAAATATGAACATTGGTCTGAAGTCTTGCAAGGACATAAAATTAACTTTAGTCCCAACACAGTTAGTGCTCTGTATCTGTAAAGAAAATCTGATCAAATCAATTCCCAGTCCCAAAAATAATTACAAAAAAGCCTTTCTTATTTCCTCACTGACTAAGCCTTTGATGTAGTGATGTAGTGCTGAACAGCCGACTGATACAGCTCTCAGACTAAGCAATTACAATAATAGGATTTATTATTTCCACTATTAGGCTTACATAATAAGGTTTGGAATTACAGTATGATAAAAAGTGGATAAATAGTGAGCAAATCTGCATCAATTTCATGACAATGTGGCTTCTCATCAAATTAGTCTGTTCACTCAACCTCAGCATGCTGCTAGGCAACCTGTGCCACACAAACTGACATTTGGGAGCAGCCAGTGTTTGGTGTGTCAGCACTATATCATGCAGACAGTCTGGCACACACTTGTAGATAGACAACAAAACATACACAACATCACAACCAGCCTAACTATGCACATTAATTGGCGAACATCAGACATTCTTGCCAGTGTTACCTTCACTCACCAAACACACACTGTCACTGTCTGTGGCAGTGAGCCACTTTTGCTGAAATACAGAAGAACAACCCCCAGTGGATAATTATCAACGCTAGGCATTATGGGTGAACCTATCTGCCATTTCAGATTGAGTTAGGGCCAATTAGCCTGTAGGGAGTAAGAGGAACTGTCGCATCAGCTGAGAAGAAGAGCACATAGGGGACTGAAGAAACCTTACAGCAGGGATCAGAATAGTGACTGCTCCACCACACCACCGGAAACTTCACATTTGCCAATCTAAGCAACCAAACACATGGATTTACATCCCTACAACCCTCTGCTGTTGTCAGGCATGTTGACTGACCTGGACACAGCCTCCTTTTCCTGTTTTGTTTGCACTTAGAATGTGAAGAATCTAGCATTAGATACCATTAAGGAGCCAGAGGTTATGTACTCAATAACATGTAAGAATTTGAAGGTTTTATCAACCTTAGCTTCTAAACAAAAAAATGCATTTGATGGATGGATGGATGGATGTTAAGACAATATTTACACACCTTTTAAGACAAAAAAAAGTTTAAAGTAAAATGAGATAAAAAGAAGTAGGAAAATAAAACTGTACATCCGTTATTTGCAGGCTTGTATGTTCAAACGTACTGTATATTTTAAATATACATTATATTAGACCTGTTAAATAGGTGCTGTATGTTTTGGTGGGTGGGGCTAATTGTGACTAATGACCTGAGCATTGCTTCAGTCCTTAGGAGGATATGCACCAAGGTGCTTGATTTTAATCATGATGCTGGAACTTGAAAAGGTTTAGTTTGGTTAAACCTCATCAACTGCAAATACCATACATGCTTTGTGCATAGAAATAGGTAAGAATGCTAATGTTGCTTGCTCAGTTTTTTTTTCTAACCACAAGACACAATGACAAACTGTTCCATCCATCCATTATCGATACCACTTATCCTAATGACGGGGGTTGGAGCCATTCTCAGCTGACATTGGGTGAGAGGCAGGGTCCACCCTGGACAGGTCGTCAGTCTATCACAGTGCTGACACTTAGAGACAGACAACCACACACCCCCACACTCACTGCCGCATACAGCATCTCTACAGTTACCTTGGTGTTTATATAAATGTAACCATTAGATTGGATTAGAGCTTTTAGCATGACCAATTCATATCACATCATCTAGTTTAAGAGCCTTATAATTTCTGTCCTCAACAACTGCAGTGATCTGTGTGTCTGAATGTGTAGTAATGTTCAATTTATGGGTAACAGAAAAATCTGGTTATCCGTTTCCCTCTACAAAAGTTTAGCCAGATTTCTGTGTGAGCGCATGCATATCTCCAACTCCTCCATATCCAGCAAATCTGTAATTTCTCTTCTGACTGATTTACCTCAAGAGTTGAGCATGAACCTGGCTGCGCACTCCTGTATTTACCCATCTGCTGGTCTTAGTCTCTCTACATTATCATCGTTAATAGAAGACAGAGACAATACAATTTGAACTGTAAATTATAATATTGAGAACTAATCCAGGTTTCTGAAAACAGGGGCTCACAAAATCAATTTGCAAGGATGTCTTACAGACACATTGCAGTCTCACATTCTACAAATGACTGCAGGTCACAAATTTCAGATACTTTTAAATCTTTTCATGCTTATGGATGGTTCACAATTGTGGCCTTTGCTTTGATTTATAAAAGGTATCAAAAATAAAGAGGAGAGGAAAGAGTTCATGCTGCAAAATGCAGTTTGCATGTTGCAAATTTGGTGAAATGGGCACCAGAACTCAGTGTTTACTGGATACTCCAAAACATTAACAGAAACCATAAAACCACAATAAAAATAAACCATAATAGAAATATGGATGATAACACTCTTAGAAATTTGAACACTGGGGTAGTCCTGCTTCTTTACTATAAGTGCCTCAAAATGTTCAAGATAACTTTTCTCTTAATGTTTAAATGCATTTGTAGTCGGCCTTTCATTGAATAAAAATTGCTCTACCAGAAGCATTTCAGTTGTGTTTTGTTGTACGTGTGTTTGATGAAACAAATCCAACCATCTACACAGGCAGCAGATACATGGTGTTATATGAAAGCTTTGTTTTCATTTTCCCCCTTCAGAGTTCAAGATGAGAAACGCCTTG
>NW_018127931.1:5639549-5654620 GCF_001952655.1 Monopterus albus | reverse complement strand
AACCAGCCTCAGTGCATTGTGCAGGGATCCACAAACACAGTGAGGTGGAGGTGAGCTAAGCTGCAAGGCAGGATGGATATAAACATCATTTGTTTTCCCTGAAGGTGACTAAGATAAGCAGCGCAGAATGGATATGTGGAGTCAGAGGGCAACCCTGTAGATTGATGTTGTGTTAGCATGAAATGAATTGCCAGAGGGAGGGAAACTGCATAGTGTTCTGGGATATGATAAGAGATCAAGCACAGATGGAGGGTGCGGGTGTGTGTGTCAGTGTTTGTACGTGCCCGTGTGGGTACATGTATTGTTTGTGAATGAGCAGCTTGGAGAATGAGTGGCATGCTGTCATGCGCCAGTGGTAGTACAGGACTGTGTCACTGCAGCACATTACTGCTGTGACAGAGGAGGAAGTTAGAAAAAGCAAATGAAATTCAGAAAGAGAATGACCAAAGAAGCAAGAGTATTCTCAAATTACCCAGCCTCCTGTAGCTTTTTGTTTTTTTTACCTTTGACTGTCTGTCTCTTTCTGTCACTCTCTCTCCCTCCAGTGGTTCTAGTATCACCTTCTGTAATGAAAGCACACACTTCCCCCGCTCAACACTCCCCAACTTCTAAATGAGGCCTGGGACCTGCCAAGAAAGCCATCGACATCCATCTCTCCCTTGACTCTCTGAGAGGTTTGTGATTTCAAAATTCTCCGCTGTCTCAAGGTCACTGGCACCCATAGCAAGGAGGTGGGGTGGGGGAACAGAGTAAGAAAGATGGAGACGGCAGACGTGCCAGTTACTTATCTGTTGTCCTTTGCATCTATCCAGATCAGGACAAAGCCTTTGTCTCCAGTAGAAGAAGGGTTAGAGAAACAGCAGAACAAGCACATTTTACTTCACTTTAATTTAAGCCTTTTTATAAGAAGTGACAAAACACCACCAAAAAGATTTCTCTATGGATTAGCCTAAAAAAATGCTTACAGCCACAGCAGCTAGCAATAATTTGAGGCTGTACATAGGAACACTGATGCTTTGAGCTAAATGCTACAGTGCCTTGCGAAAGTATTCGGCCCCCTTGAACTTTGTGACCTTTTGCCACATTTCAGGCTTCAAACATAAAGATATAAAACTGTAATTTTTTGTGAAGAATCAACAACAAGTGGGACACAATCATGAAGTGGAACGAAATTTATTGGATATGTCAAACTTTTTTAACAAATAAAAAACTGAAAAATTGGGCGTGCAAAATTATTCAGCCCCCTTAAGTTAATACTTTGTAGCGCCACCTTTTGCTGCGATTACAGCTGTAAGTCACTTGGGGTATGTCTCTATCAGTTTTGCACATCGAGAGACTGAAATATTTGCCCATTCCTCCTTGCAAAACAGCTCGAGCTCAGTGAGGTTGGATGGAGAGCGTTTGTGAACAGCAGTTTTCAGTTCTTTCCACAGATTCTCGATTGGATTCAGGTCTGGACTTTGACTTGGCCATTCTAACACCTGGATATGTTTATTTGTGAACCATTCCATTGTAGATTTTGCTTTATGTTTTGGATCATTGTCTTGTTGGAAGACAAATCTCCGTCCCAGTCTCAGGTCTTTTGCAGACTCCATCAGGTTTCCTTCCAAAATGGTCCTGTATTTGGCTCCATCCATCTTCCCATCAATTTTAACCATCTTCCCTGTCCCTGCTGAAGAAAAGCAGGCCCAAACCATGATGCTGCCACCACCATGTTTGACAGTGGGGATGGTGTGTTCAGGGTGATGAGCTGTGTTGCTTTTACGCCAAACATAACGTTTTGCATTGTTGCCAAAAAGTTCGATTTTGGTTTCATCTGACCAGAGCACCTTCTTCCACATGTTTGGTGCGTCTCCCAGGTGGCTTGTGGCAAACTTTAAACAACACTTTTTATGGATATCTTTAAGAAATGGCTTTCTTCTTGCCACTCTTCCATAAAGGCCAGATTTGTGCAGTATACGACTGATTGTTGTCCTATGGACAGAGTCTCCCACCTCAGCTGTAGATCTCTGCAGTTCATCCAGAGTGATCATGGGCCTCTTGGCTGCATCTCTGATCAGTCTTCTCCTTGTATGAGCTGAAAGTTTAGAGGGACGGCCAGGTCTTGGTAGATTTGCAGTGGTCTGATACTCCTTCCATTTCAATATTATCACTTGCACAGTGCTCCTTGGGATGTTTAAAGCTTGGGAAATCTTTTTGTATCCAAATCCGGCTTTAAACTTCTCCACAACAGTATCTCGGACCTGCCTGGTGTGTTCCTTGTTCTTCATGATGCTCTCTGCGCTTTAAACGGACCTCTGAGACTATCACAGTGCAGGTGCATTTATACGGAGACTTGATTACACACAGGTGGATTCTATTTATCATCATTAGTCATTTAGGTCAACATTGGATCATTCAGAGATCCTCACTGAACTTCTGGAGAGAGTTTGCTGCACTGAAAGTAAAGGGGCTGAATAATTTTGCACGCCCAATTATTCAGTTTTTTATTTGTTAAAAAAGTTTGAAATATCCAATAAATTTCGTTCCACTTCATGATTGTGTCCCACTTGTTGTTGATTCTTCACAAAAAATTACAGTTTTATATCTTTATGTTTGAAGCCTGAAATGTGGCAAAAGGTCGCAAAGTTCAAGGGGGCCGAATACTTTCGCAAGGCACTGTAACATGCTCACAATGACAATGCTAAATTGAAGATGTTTAGTGAGCTTGATAATTAGCACTGAACACAAAGTACAACTGAGGCTGATGGGAATATCAGTAGCTTTGCAGGTATTTGGACAAGTTCAAATTTTGACCTTATGATGGAAAGCTAAGGGATTAAAAATTGTGATTACAATTCATCCTGATGGGGAAAGGACATGACAGTCTATCAAATAACCAACAACACTCAAAGATAGTGTTCACTTATGTGACACAGGTAAAGAAAGTAACACAGCAGCAGTGGTTGAGAAGTAGAAACAGCAGTAGCAATAGTACTAATACTGGCAGTACTGATAGCATTGACAGTAGAAGTAGTCACAGGAAGAGTAGTAGAACTAAAGGCAGTATTACTGTATTACTTTTCCACAGGAATGATTCCAAGTAAGCTGTGATAAAAACTAACAAAATAAACCGATTCATTAGACAAAATAATCAATGTCCACTTACTACTTTTTAATCTAATGATATTCATCAGACTGTCCAGTAGTTGTTGTAGCAGTAGTAACAACATGAGCTAGAGTAGAAATCACAGTAGTGGTACTTGCTTGTCAAGTAACAGCAACTACTACTGCTAACTATTACAATAATGGTAGTAGTAGTTGTTGTTGTACTCATGATATCAGTATCTATTATAGTGACATTCCAAAGGTACTTGTTGCCAAAAGAATACTAAAAATAAATGGTAATTTCCAGTGTGATAGTGGAAATATTATGAGTCTGGGAATTCTTATGAGTGTAGTGGTGACAGTAGTAACTGAATAGTGCTCAGTAATATCTGGAGTAGAAGCAGACGTAGTAACAATTGGAGTGGTATTAGAGACCCATCTGTTAGAAAAACTGATGCTGAGCCAGGCTCTATATCAGTTCATAACATCATAAATGACCAGTGACCAATGGGCTTCTTCATGTGTAAATAGAGACCACTGAGGCTGTCTGCTGATATGGAATGGATGCTACACTTCACTGCACCAGGAGACCAAAACATCACACACCTCATCCCCCTACACTTCCCTACCTCTCCTTGGTTTTCTTCTCAGTCAGTTCTTTAAAGGAAAACCTCAGGGAGCATCCCCATTTGTCTGTGACCTACACAGGTATCCATAGAAGCCAGGCATCATGTTAGCAGTCACTATGCTTCACAAACAGTTTAATGCAAATTAATGATGCAATTAATGAGCAGGGCTGTATATTCTGGTGAGAAGTGTTCCAGTTGGCGTAACATGCAGATCTTTTTGTAATAACTCATTTCATGATGCTCACTCCAACTGCAGCTGGTTTATAAAATTGTAGTTCCTCATCTATTTGCACCCATCTGTACATTAATACTCACACTGAAGTTTCTTGTTTCTTGGCTGTACAGCCTTTGCACTCTTGTATGGACATTTCTAGACTCACTCTGATGAGATGATGTCATATTTTCAGTAAAGCCACAATAAAAACTGTGATAGCAGATCATTTTCTAAATCAAAATATAAAGCACTAAAGCACAGCAAATTACCCTAATTCCATGTGCACCAACACGTAATAAGTAGACAAAGCCAAATCTGTCATTATTTCATTATGTCATTAGGCAAAGATAACAGTTTCCACTAATAGTAGCTTAAATAATAATGGTGCGCTGCCTTATGGTGCACAGACATCAGTAACATAAGTAGGGTAGGTGGAAAAAAGTAGGTACATTAAGAAAAATTGCATTTATAACAAAATATCTCTCCAAAGCTTGATGTAAATAGAGACAATGGACAGTAAATATATACACTGGCATGAGTCAGGTGAAGTGAGTTAAAGATCAATAATGGGTGTGGAGTGAGCCTGACCAGCCGCCCCTCAGAGGGTAGCTTAAGCTGCTGCCTGCTGCCTTACAGCTCCATTAATGCTGACTGCAATTACATTTGTACATTTTAATGATGCCAGTAGCTGTGTATTGTGGCTTTGTGATTCTGACAGTTTCTGGAATTGCCATTTTTATCTGCATTATTGCTAATTCATCTTAAAAGAATAGTTTCACATTTTGGGAAATTTGCATATTTGTTTGTTGAGAGTTAGAGATTTTCTTCACTATTCTCTCATGTCCATCTGATAAATACAGCATGTAGCAAGGGCCAGAAAATGGACTGGAAGACTGGCAGCAGAGGCAACCAGTAGCAATGCTCTTTGCACATCTAAAGCTTGCAACAAGTTACAGTATATCTTGTTTGTTCAATCTGTACATACGTAATAGAAATGAAGTTGAGCTTATACACAGGTTATTCATCAAGCTATTTCACGGTCAGTTACTTTTTGCTAACAGTCCCATATTAAACCAAAATGTTTAACTATTACTTTAGGGAAACTCCATAGTGGCCTCAACATTCAGATTTGATAGACCATGTCACTAAAGGAGCGACTTCTTTTTCAGAAATAGTTCTGCAAAAGTTTCTGACAGTGTGGTCAGCTGCTCTGTGGATTAGTAACAAGGACAAGTTTTCTAGAAAGAGAGGTCATTTGTCAGTGTTGTAAACTGTATCAATCAGATTCTATTGATCTCCACTGCTCTGTGGTGGAGGCAGAAATACAAATACAACCACAACTATTTGCATGACTAGGTAGTGGAAGAGGTAAGACAATGTGTAATTTTATGCATTTAATGCAATCCATTTCTTCCCTTTGATAGGCGTGTAAAAGCTTCAGTCACATTGGAATAGATTATTATGGAAAGGAAAATAGAGCTGGTGGAATACCTGCAAAGTGTGAGACACAAAGGAGAACATGTTTTGCCAGAGGCCCCTTATTCACCATGGGGACTGAAGACACTTTATATGCACTGTTGTACAATGCTCACAGGCACTATTAGACAGCCAAGAAAGATGTTCTTATGGTGGAGGATATTTATGTCTTTACATTTGGCAGACAATGCCATGGGGCCATGCGTGACAGATGAAGATGAAGGAGAACCTGGAAGAGATGGAAAGCCTGGCTACCCAATCTGCATGATACTGGGGTCCTCTGGTTCCAGAAGATTGGCTTAAGATAACTTGGTATTCTAAACAAAGCTATTTCTGTCCTTCAGGCTCTCTTACTTCATCCTCATGACAAATGACCAGCATCTGACCTCCTGGGGCAGCCATTTTACAGCTTAACTCAATTCATTAATGCCTTAAAAATAACCACATTCAAACAACAGCGCATCTACAGGGGTGTGAACGTGGTAAAATAGAGAAGCCCCATGAGCAGAACAGCTTTGCTGCACAACACACACCTGAAAGAAAAAAGGGTTTTTGGGTATACATCCAAAACTCATGCTGTGTGTAGCAGGGGAAAAACAGGGATCTTTGGTGTTTTAAGTGTTTATCTGGCTGGGGAGGGGAGCAGAACGGCGCTGTCTTGTTAAAAAGTGTGCAAAAGCTTTTTCTTCAAAGGAGACTAAAGAACAGACTCTGCCAGCAGGATCAATGCCAGGCTGACTTGGAGTGGTATGACCACACATCTCGTCTTACCCTGCTTGGTGAGGAGATATGTACCGTTTCAGTGGGGATTATATGGGAGATAAAGAACACGGGGGACGAATAATGAGGAAAGAAGAAAGGACAGGGAAGACAGCACAAAGCAAGTGTACATGTCTGTCAAAAGAATAGTTCATCGGGAGATTATGAGGTGAGACAGGCTTTCAATAATACGGTACATTCAAAACTAATAATGATCTTTGAGTAATTACTCCATAAAGCTGCAATGTCAAGCTGAAAGCAAAAGGAAAGAATGCTCAACAAAGTTCACATGTGAAATATGAAACACTGAAACAAGTGCAAACGATAAATTTAAACTGTGTATATACAAGTGGGAAAACTGCGTTCACTTCAGCCTACAGAGACACAATGATCGTTCCCTAAAGAGTGATGTTCTAAAGACAACATACATCTGCCAATATCCTGGTCATGGAAAAAGGTCGTGAATGTAGGCCAAAATCAATTGAACAAAGACCACAGAGAGAACATCAGTAGACTTGCCTAGCCTTGATCTGGTCCCTGGTGTGTATGAGTTTTCCGGCCTGGTGTTCTTCCTGTTCCTGACTGATCATCCCTGCTTCTTCTACAGGTGAGACTGCCTGCTCTGCTGCTCTTACCAGTACCTGAGTTGGGGGTACACACTGACTGGAGGACTGGAGAGCCGAGTGAGTTCTGAGAAACAGAACTCAGACAACATGTGGCTGCATCAGCAATACTGCAAAAGCAGTGCTTAAGCAAGTGTAAAGAATGGATTAAATTGTTTAACATCCAGTACTCTATAGTGCATAGAAAACTACTTTGAAATTGAAACTTTCTAAACTATCAATTTCTTCTGGTCTAAAAATATGGGCCTGTTGTGTTACCAGTCAGTTTTGCAACATTTGACTTGTACAAATTTAACAAATTAAACTGTATTGAACCTTTTTGACCATATGAACAGCTTGACACTTTCTAAATGGGTCCATACAACACATGAGGAGTCTCTCAATGTTCTTATCCAAATAGTGGTTGAGGTTAGAGAAGCAATGGTAATATAAAAATAAAAAAACATTCCTTTCCTTTTATGGCAATAATTAACCACACAAAAAAATGACAAAAATGCCGTGTCATTTCGCTGGAGCCTTTTGTGGGACTGGTACTGACTGTGGTGAATGCAATCCCCCATACTGTAGAAATCAATGGGGGAAGCTACATTTTTTCACACCTTTGAAACTCAGGTTGAAAGTGGGCTGACTTGTACAAACTTCAAGAAATTATGGCTGCATGGACACTTTGGGGCACCATAGTCAGGCTTGGTGTTTCATTACAAAAAAACATCACCCAGTGCAGCAGTGTGTTTCCCTGATGTGTTTTTAATCATTTTTGAACAACAACGGAGATCTATAACACAGACGAACAGTAGGTATAGGTAATTCATTGTCAGTTATAGACTCTGTATGGAGATTGCTGAAAACGCTATAAATACAGAAAATGACCAGCCTTATCTTTTAACCAAGATGAGTTTGTTATGCTCTATGGTTTCATTGTGTCTATGTGAGGATAATTCATGGCACCCAAGTTTAAATAGCGTTGTTGCCAAACAATCTGAAACAACACATAGGAGCTCTGTGGTTTAAGTAATTTGTTCCAAACATTCTTGATATGAATAACATACACAAAAGACTACACTAGATGAGATTTTAGTTGGGACACAGTATGTTGTCCAAAGGCTTTGTAATTCCATAGTTGTATCCACACACAGTGATTAATATACACACAAACACTCAGTCAAGGAGAGGACATCCCAGAATACCTGGAGTACATCCAGTCTATTCAAACCCAGATGACTTCATCTGTCTTGTCACAGCAGTGTACATTATTCTGTCATTATGTGGGGATGGATGCCTGTCCCAAATAAAAATTGATCTCACTGATAAGTAATAACCTCTTTGTGAGCGCTCAAGCCTTCTCCTGATTTACACAGGACAACATGTCCCCACAAAATGTGGAGCGGTAACACCATCCTCCTTTTGTTCTTTACTCAGCTCAGGGCTGGCTACACAGACAGGTGCTATCACACCAAATGGCCTCATTTGGATTCTACTACCATTAAAAGCACTTAAACATAAGACTTACCACTCTATTGATATGGACTCAGTTATTCACGTGGCTTTTGCTGTTGCAAACATTTCATTCTTTATTTTTTGTTTGTGGAACCCAAAGAAGTGTGTCCATCTAGTTTACCAATCACTGGCTTAGAAATTATATAAATTTCACAGCACCCATACAACCTTGGCAATCGTGTCCCTTGCATGTAGCCATGTAGCCCTTTATATTTTTGGAACTTATATGGCTACGGTGGCCAGTGTGCCACCATTAGATCTGATGTGTCCACATACAACATGTCCATTTATTGATCAGCCATATTAGGCACTTTCCGACCAAACAGTTCTAAGGACTACCTCACTAGGGAACTCTCTCAAGACAAGAACTACACCTTCACTGGCTTTTTTCTGTTTGCATCTGCACTGCCAGTAGGAACACTGAAGTAATGTAACACTAAGCTGGTCAACTGTTAGCAATTAGCCAGTGAACTTACAACAATTAACACATACTGTAGCATTGTTGCTAATGTTAATTATATAAGGAGTCAAAAGGATAAGCACCAAAAAAAATCAGATAAGGCAGCACTGACAAATTGTCAAATTGGAACCAACAGAATGCAGTGTTAAACCTCCTCGGAAGTACACGAGCTAACACATGCCTTCTCCTGGGGTCATAGCAAACAGGCTTTTTAAAAAAGAATGGACTTTCACAGCATTACAAAGACACTGCATCTTCCAAATCTAAGTGCCGCTACACACAAAAGCCACACAGCTGGGTAAGAATATGCAATCAAGGCACAAACAAAGCCACATGCCAAACAAACTTACCAAACAACAACAACTCACTGCATGATCAAACTTTTCATAACCACGCTCAAAGTCAATGGCAAAAGGGGGAGACCACATTTCAAAGGAATATAATTTATTAAACAAATGCAAATAAATATAATCAATAATCAAAGCAGTATGCGTTGTGATAGTCTGTGTAGGATGTGTATGTAAGTGGGCATGGTGAAAGGTGCTGTATGGTGTATAAAGTAAAAGAAAACAACTAAGGAGTAACAAACACACAACACCCAGGTCCTACAGTGAAAGAGAGCAGACGCAAGAACAGTCAGTCACAACAACCTGATATTTATTAGATTGGAGCACAGGGCCCAGGTGCACCCAACTGACCGTGATCTATTTAATACCAGTTGATCTGCTGTCAGATGACATAAAGCAAGCAATGCATAGAGAAACAATAAATCTACAAGTCCCATTAAGCACATCAGAAATTAAAAAAGCAGTGGAAACATGGCAAGAATAGTGGAAGATAGAAACAAGAGGAAAATTCCTTTATAGTATTAATAATAAAGTTAATTCAATTTATAGGAATATAGGTATGTCATGAAGAGATGAGGTCATCTTCAACAGAATCAAATGAGGACATTCTACCTTAAACAGTACACTTAAAACAATAGGCAAACACCCAAATAGATTACGTGAACAGGTCAGGTAGAGCAGACAATAACGCTCGTTATTATGGATTATCAGCAATGTGAACAGGAAAGGCTGGAATTCAGGAGTTTAATTTAAAAGCAGTTTTGGAAATATCAAGTGGCCTAAGCAGGATTTTATTTCATTATTTAGGACCGACAGGTCTAATGAGTAGAATATGAACTCTAATCTACACTCCGAAGCAGAAGGAGGCAGTAATGCTTCTAATACGCTGGTTGCCCGGCACCAGTAGTAGTAGTAGTAGTAGTAGTAGTAGTAGTAGTAGTAGTAGTAGTAGTAGTAGTAGTAGTAGTAGTAGTAGTAGTACTAGTAGTAGAATAAGAAGAAGCAGAAGAAGAAGCAGCAGCACATAGGGATCACCATACCACTGACCCTCTGTACAGGCCTCAGTTGGTGAACTGCAGCTCCCCATAATTCTGGTGATCACTACTGATCACTATTATTTACAAAGCTAACATGATTTTTAAAAAATGGCAGTTACACATACACATAATCACTTCGTGTTTCCTATTGTGCTTGGAGAGTACCCTGATGTAGGAGCTAAAAAACAACATTCTAAGAAGTATTATCATTCTCAGTTCCAGCAAACACACAAAAAGGGAGTACGTTGTCCAACAATTCTACGATCAATAAAACAGTTCCTCTGGTTTGAAAGCACTTGTTGGCCCTTGTACCTTTCAAAAACACACAACATTTGCCCTTTAAATTGTGAAATGTATCAACTAGATAGAAAACAATACAGTTTTGTAAAAAAAAATTATTCTGATGGATCTTTATTTTAAAATATATGATGAGGGTTCCAGGAATGGGACTGGGCTGAAGAAAGAAGAGTTATTTTGTAGTAGCACTTTGTACTTGCCAGAAGTATACAACGGCTCAAATGTGGTTCAGATCTGGTTCTATATTGATGACAAGAACTTCTTGTACTCCTCCTCTCTCAGGCATAAACTCCAAACCTATCCTTTCTACTCTCCCTGAAATAGAAAATCAAACTGAACTGACCTCTGACACAACTCACAGTTTTTGAAGAGAGAGGCTTGATTTCAAAGTGAAACATCCACTACTTGCAAAAACTGATACCTAAAAAAGAGCACAATAGTCATACAAATGTGGAGTGCTATATATTATAAGTAATCAAATTCCTTAATTGAGAAAATGATTATACCATGGATTTTTTAACAAAATGTGAATAATGAAGGTCATTACATCCAACTCGAGCTGAAATAAAATATCAGGTAAGACCAGGACTACAGTTTGATCCAGTAACAAATGAAGAAAAATAATTTTCACTTTTAAATATGAAGTTATTGAAAGCTTCTCTTTTTATTACAATTGTCTTTAAATCAGATATTAATTCAAGGAAAGTAAAAGGAAACACTGGTTCAAATTTCCTGTAAAGATCTGAAACATAATCTCTGCTTGCCATTCAACAAGCCAGACAGTTTAATTGCACTGCACTGATACACTGATATCAATTCCTGCTTCTACCTACAGTATATCTGATAACACAACAAAACAGGTTGTCAGTAGCACTATCAGAACAGACGAGTCACTTGTTAGTCTTGTCACCAAATGTGTTTCGGACACAAGAATGAGTGCAGTGGGCGCTGTTGTACATTTGGACTGCCATGGCTGTCATGGTGGTGGGGGGGTGAGAGAGATGAAGCTGTGGTGGCAAAGCACAACAGAGTGTCCTCACATGGTAAAAGTCAGCATCAGGAAGATCAAGATAGTATTTGAGACAGAAGACATCAATTAGCATAAAACATGTGCTTTAGTTAGCATGGAATATAAATGTTGACACCTATTGCAAAAGCATCACTGAGTTCTAAGTGTATTTTGATATCACCTTTAGCTCTCAGCTCTTTTTGCTCAAGCAGTTTTCACCTTTATTTACAGACTGAAGGCACAGTCACTTCATATCTTAAGGCATGTTCACACCAGCATTTAAAACAAAGCATTTTCATGGTAAAATCTGTTCATTTAAAAAGAATATTTGCAATGTGTGGATCCACTTCTGGAGGTGTAACAAATCCATGTGGACATGCAAAACTCACAGTACTGAATTCTAGGAGAAATAAATGCCAGACAGTACAAAACAGGAGAAACTAGTAGCTATGTTGCACCAATTAATTTACCTCATGTCTGAACATAAACTACTCTTCATAAGAGACATTGGTCCTATAAATATTATGGGACATTTTTATTTAAAAAAAAGTGTCAGTATAACAGGAGGTTCATTTTGACCACGAAAATAGCATTTTGCCAAAATAAATATTCATTCAGTTGTTTTTATCCACACCTTTCAGCTGCACCTTGTGGCCATTGCCTGCTAAACCACTAAACCATCTCCATGACAACTGAGCTAACTTCATCCTCCTATGAATGGTACAACATGTGGCTGAAACATTCATGTTACCACGCACTTCTGAAATCACAACTTCTGAAAACAAAATGGAACAAAGAAAAAAAGGTAAAATTTTGTGAACTGCCATGAATAATCTACTATTTTACTTCTATTTCCCAAATATCTGATAATAATGTCTCTGACTGTCTCAATAAATTTAGTGCATATACTGTACCTTTACTACTACTGATACAACTATAGTACAGCTTTTTTTTTTTTGGCTGAGTTTGATAAACTGAGAGACAGATTTAACTGATGATCTTGTGTCCAAGACAGAAACAGTGACCCAAAGTCTGGAAAAGAAAAAGAAAAAGAGGCTAAAAACAATTTCACTTTATTGAAATCGAGAAAAAACATGAATCAGATGTCGCAGAGTGAACAAAACATTAAGGCTGAAATAAAAAATCATGATGGCATGATTTCTCTACCCAGACATACACTATTTGGGTCTGTGGGTCCTCTTCTATTACATTAAAGAGATGTTCCCTGTCCTCTCGCCCTACTTTACTATAACCTTTAAGGCATACTCCCAGAATAAGTCCTTATAAAATGCTGAAACACACACACACACACTCACACACACACACACACATTATGTCCCGAGGAACAAAAATTCCTTTGCATCTTAAACATAAAGTTACAATGACCTCTTATGCTGTGTTAAACTAGAACCTACTACTAGTAACCCACCAGTCACAGAGACTGACACCTTCAGCAGATTGGCTGGGGAGACTACACATGAATGAGCATACATGAATTCTGCTACAGCCTCACCTGAATTTCGGTAATATTATTAGCTCAGTGTAGCAGGGTAGGTAACTGGTAAGGGTGAAATGAGATTCTTTTGATGGCCATTATCATAAAAAAACATTGTTAAGTCTTAAAGTTGTAACTTAAGTCTTTTTTTTAAAGATTATTTCATTGTATTTAGGAAGAGACAAGAAACAAGAACAGATAAAAAGGGGTTTGACATGCAACAAGGACTACTGGGCCACCAGATATCCTGTGTATCATGTGCATACAAAAAAAAATACACATCATGATTAAAACAAAAACTATTAATCAAATATATGCCATTTCCTCCATATGATTCACAATAAATGCGTTTTAATGTGAATGTAGTCATAGCCACTTACTGTATAACTAGATGTTTTTGCAAAAATAATCACCTTTACACACAAGGAATTTGTTTTTCTCTATGTTAGCAGTGCCAGTGTACAGTACAGTACCAGGAATAACTACAGAAACGCCTCCAAAATGCCAGGGTTTATGCATTCAAGGAGAGAGGTGTTTACATGTGACAGCCTGCAGTTTGTCACAGTTGGAAACTCGTGCATAACAAAATGAATTGAGGTCAAACAGTAGATTGGATTGATGCTCATACTCAGAGCAAAGTTGGAAAGAAGTCCATGATCCATTAAAGAAATAAAGGTCTGTCTAATATATGCAGGGTACTGTCAAGGGCATGTGTTTATGAGCCTAGGTATCTATGTAATAAGACAGTGTGATTCTAATTTAGCAAATGCACTGGGGAAAAAAATCAACAACATTCAACTATAGATGAGATTAAAAGTCTGACTGATAATAGCCATAATCATAATTGGAAACTGCACTGTTCCACTCAGTAACACCGGAAAATTTGTGTTACACAAGGCTTTGCCTCAGGCTTGGTTTTAGCTGCTCTGAGAGCCAGACATACCAGACCAAATCCAAAAGAAACTGAGCCAGTCTGACACATTCTCCAAGGGGAAACTCAGATCTGACACAAACACTTAACTGTACAGTAACGCAAGGATGGTGAGACATCTGCTGACCTCATGCCTTAGCATTTAGAGTAAAGGGGACTTTAAAATATTAATATTACAATACATAACTTCTTTCAAACTTAAGCATCTAGTGTTTCCCGTAGAGCAGTTTTCCTGTTGAGGTGAAAACATCTCCAAGACGGCAGTTTTACTATAATGGGACACTAAAGCTGAGTCACACTTGAAATGTTGGCAAGGCACAGATAATGATTCACCCCACACATGACTGAGTGGGAAACTCTGGGATAGATTTCATCTTTCAAACAAAGAAGTATTAGAGATGTTTACAGATAAGAAGGAAAATAGCCATAGCATTTTACAGTGAATGGCCAATATCCAGTATTTGTTTGGCTAAGGGATCATTCTTAGTGCTGCACTTTGGAAGTAGTTGTGTAAAAATCAGGGGTTAATTTGTGCCAGAACAAGCCAGATTTGGACCAAGCACCTCTCAAATTGTGACCAGTACCTGGCACCTCATTTACATGTGAAAGAAACAGAATATATGAATAATATATAAAAAGTCCAAAGCCTAATACTTTGTGTAAAACTAGTCTTTTACAACAGCATATTAGACTACAATTAGAATAATTAATATAATAAACTGTTAGGCAGTTAGCCTAATTATGTCACAATGTAACTAGCCTGTGCAAGTCACATGGGGTCAGGTGCACATTCAGTGTACAAAGAACATTAAAAGAGAGAGAGAGAGGTGCATCCCCAAAAGACCCAAGGACAATCTGACCCTATAAAAATATTCCAATAGTGCTTTGTTGTTAACAACTAAGAAAAAGCTAATTCAGTTGCAATTAACTCCTAATTGATAATCCTCACACCTTTGCACACTCATTAGGAAAGGAAAGATCTAACAGCTTCTGTGATATACAATACATCATTCATTCGGGAAGCAACGGATGCTATTTATTGTCTATTCTGGCCTTGATTTTGAAGAAGATTAAATTGTAATTACAACCACGACTGCTTCTGCAGCAGCCCTTCTGTATTAAGATCAACCTGAGAATGTGAGTGTGTTGTATGTCCAGTCTTTGTCTCTGTCTTGTGAAGCATCTCTGCTCTCCCTTTTGATCTTTTGCT
>NW_018127931.1:5631362-5639538 GCF_001952655.1 Monopterus albus | reverse complement strand
AGGAATGCATGTGACACTGGAGGAGCCCTGCTTTGACACCATCTGTGCAGCTCTGGCTCTCCGCCCTCACATGATAATACTAACGTCACTGTTTCACCAAGAGAAACAGACAGGCATGCAGGATTGCATATACACCATGCACACAGTTACAGTACACATAAACTACATTTACATTAACACTTGGCAGGTGCCCTTATACAAACTCCGTATTAATTAGAAAGAACATCTAGTTTTGTTAAAGATATTGTAGATATTCGACTATACAGTAAGTTGGGTGTCCTGCAGTACCGAAAAGGTCTTAAAGGATTACTTCACATAGACCTCAATTTATCAGGTAGCCTACATCAGAGCAACTTGTATTATTCCCTACAAAAAGATTCTTGCTATATTCAAAATTTTCTCCTTAAGACAATGTGATATTGGGTTACCGGTGTTAAATGTGAGATTCTTTAAATAAAATCCTAGCTAGCTTCCAAACTTCTGTCAAATAAAAACTGAGAAAAAAAGTAAAAATCAAGGTCCAATGACTAGCTTTATCTAAAGCTCTCAACTGCATCTCAAGGTCTTCATCTATAGGGGGTCTTTGCTCAGTTAACATCATGAGATTTAACGAACTGGAACCTCAGTCACATGGTAACATACAGTAGATATAGAGAATGTGAAGGTACATCAGGCCATGTTGAATGTTGAATGTTGAGATGGGGGCACCATTTTGGGAGATGCGCTGTAATTACCTGCATACATTCTTGCTTTGTTTGGCTAAAAAGTTGCTTCAAGTGTTTAGATCTCACTTTACTCACAGTGGTAATCCAAAATGGATAACCTTAGCTGACTGTAGCTAACTTGTGGTGAAACTAGAAATCCTGTCTAGGATGGCAACAGACTGAAAAATGACTCTGCACCCCGATCACAGCTTTGCTCAGCTCTCGGTTTGGGAGCTAATACTAGCTAGCAGCTGTTGGCAGATAACACAAACACTGCAGATGGCTCAATTTCAGTCCTGTCTGTGCTCAAACTGTATGGAAGTATTTATTTGTTTAAATGAACTTATAGATGTATGTAGTGAATATCTCCTTAATTGATAATGAGTGTGAGCTCCCAAAATGGCACATTTACAAAAGATTCTACATGGCATGAGGACAACTTTACATTCTCTGTACAGTATATCATAACATATGTAAAAGCATTTTCTCTATGTTCATATCAATTCCACCTGTTGACACAGACCATGAGATGTTACTGAAAGTTTCATAGAAAGTAGCAAGTGAACCTTTAGTTAAGATTATTTTGTCACACATTATATTCTAATTTACACATAATTCTTGAAGTCTCATTGGTGAAAAGTATCAGTATCAATAAAGATATCAGTGATACCCTAGTAATGTAATGGACAGAAACAAAAATGTGTATTGTCCACCATGAATACACCATAAAACTCAGTCATCAGAAATATGTCTAGGCTGGGACCAGAGTTAGCTACACTGGATCACAGATGCAAATGCATTTACTGTTGCAGAGGATAATGCTGATGGATAAGTTTGTTTTGTTTTAAAATGCATCATAAGAACCTTATTTTTTGCTTTGTCACTGACTTAGTGCTGTGTTTATCTCAAATATGTTGGTTTATCATTATGAAAACAAACTAAACTGGATGAAAACATTGATTAGCGCCAAAATGTGATTAAAAAAAAGAGGAAAGAGAGAAATGAAGGAAGCAAACCGGTCTAAAAACCGTCCTCTGTGCAATCTAACTGAAGTGGGCAGGAGCTGAATGGCACAGGTTGAAGAATGGAGATTCTCACTCACATTAAGATTTCTCTGTGTTTGGAAAGCCACTTACAGTACATACACTACTGTATGTCCGTGTGTGTCTGTGTGCTCGCTTGTAAAAAAAAAAGGCCCTCTCTACAACTCCACTAGCCTTCTTCAGCATGCTGCTCAAGTGACTTCTAATGGGAAGAGAGTCATGGTTCGAAGCAGAGCTTGGCAGAGAGTGAATAGCATAATTGCCTGTGTCTGAGGAAGGCGGGAAAACGAGGGTGCTACAGAAGAGAGGGTTATATTTATGTGCTGGGTTGTGAGAGCAGGCAGAGACACCACGGCATTTAAATCTGACATTGCAGCCATTGCAAAACCTGCAGATCTCAAGCGTCTGACGTACTGTATCGCATCAAGTATGTTTTTTTTACCATAGAGTGCGCAGGTAAATATTTTCCCATGGACTGTATATGTAGAAAGATGGATGATGCGTCACCACTTCTGACACAATACAAAAGTAGTCTTATCAGAAAAATTACCACTTTTAGGTTTAATGTTTGTGTGAGATATTTGTAAAGTATGCATTACTACCTGATAATATCTACTTAAAATGGCCAAAATCACCTTTGGGACAAATTTATGTGTTTGTATTCATGTCTCATCTACTGACATGAAAGGGGCGGGGTGTATGACCTACACTGCATCCAGCCACCAGGGGGTCATCGACTTGTTGGGGATTCATTTCTGGGAGGTGTCACACCAACCATCTTGATATAAAGTCTATCGTTCTATCCCAGTTTGTGATTTACCATTACACTGGAGTCAAAGAGCTATACACGGACTCATCCATTATCTATACCACTTATTCCTGAATCGGGTCGCAGAGGGGCTGGAGCCAATCTCAGCTGACAATGGGCAAGAGGCTGAGTACACCCTGGACAGGTTGCCAGTCTATCACAGGGCTGACATGTAAACAAACAACCACACACACTCACTCCTACGGGCAATTTAAAGTCGCCAGTCAATCTAAGCTGCATGTCTTTGGACTGTGGGAGGAAGCCAGAGTACCCGGAGAGAACCCACGCAGGCACAGGGAGAACATGCAAACTCTGCATAGAAAGGCCCTGGGTTGGCCCGGGCTCAAACCCTGTAACCTTCTTGCTGTGAGGCGAGAGCACTAACCACTACCAGAGCTATACATCAGATAAAAAATAAATACCCACCAAACTTTGAAAAACTATAATCTCTTTGACAACACATTTTCATCATTGAACAAATTTACAGTAACTACAAAACGTTGGATGTTGTAACAAATGTTGGTATACAACCAATGTCACGTGACCTTGGTCAACAAGAGGATCCATCCATCCATCCATTTTCTTCCGCTTATCCGGAACCAGGTCGCGGGGGCAGCAGTCTAAGCAAAGATGCCCAGACTTCCCTCTCTCCAGACACTTCCTCCAGCTCCTCCGGGGGAATGCCCAGGCCAGTCGAGAGACATAGTCCCTCCAGCGTGTCCTGGGTCTTCCCCGGAGCCTCCTCCTCCAAGAGGATTAAGTCTTGTAATAATGTTTGTAGGCCATACAGTATATCCTTCTTCAGTCAGTATCATACCAAAGAATATAACAGTAACATGTACCATTTGCTACATAAAAAGTGAAAATTTAAATTTCAGTATTACTTCAAGAATTTTCAGCAAGGTGTCTTTCTGTTACTTTGAGACCACATCATGTCATATTTTCAAGTGGAACAGCTACAGTATTTGCATTAATTCTTACGAGCTGTGACTATGTGAACCCTATGGCCTGGTGCAGACCAATAAATGCAAAATACTAAGTTATCACTGAGCAGTCACTCTAGTTCCATTGGCTAACACTTGAGTATGGCTTGGATAAGTGGCTTTCAACTTTTTACATCAGCTCCCCTCACTGCTGTCTGACCTTTTCCGTTCTCCTTCCTGCACATTCTTTCTTTTCAGTTTGTCAGTGTTCAGAAAGATGAGATGTTTATTTAGTCCAAACTCTCCAACATCACCACAAGGGGATAATAAATGTAAATGTGTCTGATATGCCTTCTTCCTTTCTTTCAGCATTTAATTACCTTTAACAAAGGACTCTGGCTGGACTTTTGTACGTTTTAGGACTAACTTGAAGATAGTGAAGAAAAATTCAACTGTCTTAGTTATAACTAGGGCCTGGATATTGATGTGAATTGTATTTAAAAGTGGCAAATGACAGTTCCTTCATTATGATGTTAACAAGGCACATAGAGCTGCATTATGGGAAGGCGCCGTATATATTTAGACTTTGAACAAGTCTAGGCACTAAATGTCAGGGTAGGATTACATAAACTTTGGAGTACTCCTTTACTGTAAGTGATGCAGAATCTACTCTGAATACAGAATGTTCTCAGTGAGCCTTGTTTATTTATGGACAACGTCTCAAAATGTATTGATGTGTTAGGTATTTTTAGTCAGATAGAAATTGGATAGATACTTTATGTATTAGAAATGTTTAGTGGAGATAGGATGTCTAGTTAGACTGTTAAATGCTTAGTCATGCTTATGAGTTTCTACAGGGTACATCTGGTCAAGGATAACTAGAGAGAGAAGTTGATGACTGTCAGCAGACAGGGTGTTTAATATTATTATTATGACATGTATAACTGTAGCCTTAGCCATAATATGTTCTTATGTTTAAGTCATGACATGTACTAGAGGTCGTGAGAATGTTTTTAGTTACACACCACTTAATCAACAGACACACACATTCACACGTTGATTTGCTTCATGTTTTGACTACTGCTATGACCAGCTGCAAAGCTGGTAACAGAGACGTCTCAGTTGATGTTTCTGTGTAGTATGGGGCTAGCCCAACCGAGGGGATATAATGTATAGGCCTGGTGGGTTCAGGGTCTTTCATCTTTCATCTGCCTGCGAGCAGGTTGGAGGTGCAAGATGCCTGAGCGTGTAATGTTAATTTTTACCTGTGTTCATGGAATAAATCAGCACTGTTTTGTAGTTACTTGGACTGCCTCGTCTCTCAGAGTCAGTATGGTAAAAAGTACCGGGTACAACAGATGTTACAATGATACAGTAGATGTAATGAAATACAAATGGCTTCAGCATTGCACAATATGTGTTGTAGCACAGTGGCACTTTGATTAGTTTCTGTTTACTTGCTACTTGATTTGTTTACCAAAAGTAGCTCTTTTCCACAGTTCTGTAAAGTGGAATGCCAGTCAACCTGCACAAAATTGAACTGTGAAGCTAGGAGGTAGATTAAACAGCCATTTAGCTGAGACATGAGCTGTCTTAAAACATTCCTCTTCCCTTCTGACAGTGAGTAGCAGGTGTAATTTAAGATATATCACATGCCAGGAGGCATTAGTGGCTGGCACACGGTGGCCTGCATCTGCTCCAGTGAGGACTTTCACACATGGGAGAGCATCTTCTCTCTGCAGACGAGAGCATGAGAGAGACACACTTGTCTTTGGATAACAGCGGGTGTATTGTTGAGAGGCTGCATTTCTTGCACTCAAGCAGCACTGAAGTCAAGCACTTAAAATGGCTCCTCAGGAGCAGATGCTTGGTTACCCTCTACATTGAGCCAATCTGTTTCTCACAGAATTCAGGTTAACTGTCACAGAACAGCATTAAAGGAATGAGTGAGGGAGCTTCACGCTGATGTGTGATGACTGATGTGTGTCCATTTACATTTTAAGAATCAGTTAACATTCTTATGCAAAGTAACTCACAACAGCAACTCCTGAAGTCTTCAGTTCCTTTTTAATATAATACAAACAACATATTGTGTGGAGGCTGGGGGCTAGAGAATGTCCCAGTATTCATGTGCTTAGAAAAATAGTTTTTAAACTGGGGACTTCAGTGTTGATGTGCTGAAGGCTTACTAAAGATTTGAACAGTGAATAAAAGATCATGGTGGGAAAAGGACAGTGTGCACATGTGCTTACTTGAAATGGTTTTAGGGAACTAGACCATTTTTCTTCCATTGAAGCCCGCTATAAAGAAAGAAGTGTTTGTGCCAAATATGCATCACTGTCAGGGTGGACAAGTCAAGAAACAGCATTTAAACTAAGAGTATGCAGATTTCAGAAGCTAGGGAGAAACAAAGTAAGGTTTACAATTGTAAGTAACCCAGAGTGCATTTGCTGGGGCATGGTTTATTTCATGGCGTGGATGCTTCTGTTTTGTAATGAAGCTGTTGACTTCCGGTTTTAAGCCATGCGCTTTTGTTTTGAGTGCACACTTCCTGTGTAGTGTTTAGGGTGATGTAGCTTACTGTACGAAGTTGATTGAGACGGAGTACTCTTGGACATTAGTTTAGTTAGTTTCATACTTGCAGCCCCTCTGAAAGAGGCACAAGGTATGTTTGCTGCGTTTAGCGCTGTGTATGAATCTTTGTTGATGTGTATTGTATGTCGATGTAGTTAATGATACATGTGTTCATTGTATGTAAATGCTTATCGAAGTAAAGTTAGTTTGTTTTTGTTTTCAGCTCTTACGGTCGAGGACGGTGTACATAAGGCTTATGAGGTTAACGAAGGAATAAAACACCAAAATCACCAGTAAAGTGTCATCCTTGCTCGGGGGGGTATGCTACAGTAAGAGCTTTCCTCCAGACTGTGGCCCGAGGAGTTGGAGCTACACACCATGTGCTGCATCGAACTGTCTGTAAACTCCAGGAATGGTAACAGAACAGCGGCGAGCTGCAACAACGGCTAACGGTTATGGTGAAAGGCAAGTACACTCAGCATGGAGGATATAGAAGGACGAACACACCAACTAAGAATGAGAATAAAGGAAAGAAATCCTTTTTACATGAAGCAAAGACAGAAAGCGAGTCAATGCAGGAATTAAGGGATCAATTACAACGTGACGAAAAACAGCTAGCTAAACCGCAAAATACAGTTCAACAAACCACACCTCGCAGGTCAGAGCGGCCTAGTGTGCCCACAGAAAAAATGCTTGCATACCAAGATGAAGAACAGATTAAAAGAGAGAAAAGACTGCTAAGCATATATGAACACTGGAAAGGCCAAATGAGAATATACAGAGAAAACCTAAAGGGTGATCTACCGGATGCTAAATTAGCAGAAATAGCAGACGATATAGAAAAGACAGTAAATGACATGAAGGCATTCAGTGAATTAAGAGAGCGTCACACACCCTCTCCTGCCATAAGGCGCAAAATGGACTCTTGTGAAGCAGTAACCAAGGACATCATGAAAATTATCACGGAGCGTTTAGCAGCAATAGATGATTATGATGCAGAAAGGGAAAGACAGCGCCTTCATCAGCTCTTGACACATGAACATGCTAGGTCCATATATGGTACTGCATCACAGTCAAGTTGCTACTCTGTGACATCAAGTATTGCCGCCAAAAGAATAGATGCAGCTGCTGAATTAGCTGTCAAGGAGGCACACACAAGAGGAGACTAAACAAAAGGAAAAAATAAGGGACATGGAGGAGAAACATAAGAGAGAATTGGATGCACAAAAATCTGAACTGGAACGTCTACAGGCTGAAAAGGAAATACAAGCTGCACGTGCAAAATTAGAGGTTTATGATAAAGAAATGAGAGCAGATATGGACAGTCAGTTAATGGTACAGGACTATGTGGCTCTTCCTGATGACAACTATCCTGCATGCCCAGTAGCCGCGCCTTCCACAGGTTCATATCAACCACTCATGCAACCAAACAACACCTCTGTTCCTACACCCAGCCCTGTGCACCAATCAAACCCACAAAGCGTCGATTCAACGCCTCCTACTGACATTTCCCAATTGGCCAAAGCTATCCAAGACAGTATTGCCATAAACAGAATCCCAGTGCCACTGCCTATTGTGTTCTCTGGAGATCCCATCACCTACATTGAATGGAAGGCTTCCTTCATCTCACTGGTGGACTCCAAAGGTATTTCTCCTGCTGACAGATTAAGAGACATATCACAGGTCCAGCATTAAAATGTCTTGAGGGCACGTTTTATCGCAGTGATGAAGAAGCATATAATGATGCGTGGAAAAGGCTTGACCAGCGTTATGGCCAGCCCTTTATTGTCCAAAGGGCTTTCAGAGACAAACTGTCAAGGTGGCCTAAAATCCACTCCAAGGATGCGGAAGGTTTAAGGACATTCTCAGACTTTTTAATGGCCTGCCTCCAAGCAATGCCACATGTGAAAGGCCTAGAGATACTAAGTGACTGTGAGGAGAACCAAAAGTTATTACAGAAGGTTCCTGAATGGTTGGCAACACGTTGGAATCGCCAAGTCACAGTTGCACTCATGGAAGGTAAAGATTTCCCCTCCTTTAAGGATTTTGCACAGTTTGTAGCACTTGAGGCAGAGATTGCATGTAACCCAGTGACCTCTTCACATGCACTTCATTCATGCAGTT
>NW_018127931.1:5617916-5627771 GCF_001952655.1 Monopterus albus | reverse complement strand
TGCAATAATCAGCGATGTGCAAAGTCAAACATATGGAAAGGAAATAAAACTGTTAAGCAAAGGAAACAAACTCCCACATCACAATAAACTGTATCAACTTGATGTTTTCATTGACACGGATGGTCTCCTCAAGGTGGGAGGGAGAATTCAACATTCACCAACAAATGACTCTTTCAAACACCCTATTGTGATCCCAAATGAGCATCATGTGACTAAACTCATAATGTCTCACTGTCATGACAAAATAAACCACCAAGGCAAGGGATTCACCGTAAATGAAATCAGAGCAAGTGGTTACTGGATCCCTGGAATGAGCATAACTGTTGCCTCATTCATTCATCAGTGTGTCATTTGCCGCAGGTTACGCAAAACTCCAGAGGGTCAAAGAATGAGCAACTTACCTGCAAGAACGCCTGGAGCCCTCTCCATCCTTCACGGACTGTTTTGGTCCATTTGTAAGCAAAGAAGGAAGGAAACAGTACAAGCGGTATGGACTTTTATTTACATGTTTTTGTTCTCGTGCTATTCACATAGAGCTGTTAGAAGACTTGTCCACTGATATGTTTATCAATGCTTTAAGGTGTTTCATTGCAATCAGAGGTGCAGTCCGTCAAATACAATGTGACCAGGGAACAAACTTTGTTGGCGCTCAAAATGAGTTTAAAGCAGCCCTCGTTGAACTAGACACGCAAAGACTAAGTACGTATCTTTCCCAAAAACAATGTGACTTTGTGATGAATGCGCCCCACTCCAGTCACACAGGGGGAGTGTGGGAGTGTCAGATAAAGACTGTCAGAAGTGTATTGAACACCACCTTGTCACTTGCTCATGGTAGACTCAATGATGCTTCATTAAGGACTTTATTTTATGAAGCCATGGCCATAGTGAACAGCAGACCTCTAACTGTGGATAACCTAAATGACCCTGGCAGCTTGAAACCACGTACCCCCAATCTCCTGCTCCACATGAAAACCAGTATAGCACTGCCCCCTCCTGGCTCATTCCCAAGGGAAGAACTATATGGCAAAAGGAGATGGCGCCAGGTGCAGTTTCTAGCGGAGCAGTTCTGGTGCCGTTGGAGAAGGGAATATGTTCACAACATCATTGCAAGGCAAAAATGGCACTCACCGAAAAGGAATCTAAAAGTAGGTGATGTTGTGTTGGATGCGGACGAACTGTTACCCAGAGGTGAATGGAGACTGGGAAGAGTGATAGAGACTATCAACGGAAAGGATGGACTTGTACGAAGAGTGAAAATCTCCCTTGGAGATAAAGGACTGAATAATAAAGGTCAACGCTCTAGTAAGCCTTCAGTTTTAGAGCGCCCAGTACAAAGATTGGTTCTGGTGCTAGAGAGTTCTTAAGGTAAACCCTTTGTAAGGGTTATTTCTGTTCTGAAAATTATTCATTGTCCTGATGTAACTAACATTCATAATTTTGGTGGGAGTGTAAATAACCCAGAGTGCATTTGCTGGGGCATGGTTTATTTCATGGCGTGGATGCTTTTGTTTTGTAATGAAGCTGTTGACTTCCGGTTTTAAGCCATGCGCTTTTGTTTTGAATGCACACTTCCTGTGTAGTGTTTAGGATGATGTAGCTTACTGTACGAAGTTGATTGAGACGGAGTACTCTTGGACATTAGCTTAGTTTCATACTTGCAGCCCCTCTGAAAGAGGCACAAGGTATGTTTGCTGCGTTTAGCGATGTGTATGAATCTTTGTTGATGTGTATTGTATGTCAATGTAGTTAATGATACATGCGTTCATTGTAGTTAATGAAGGAATAAAACACCAAAATCACCGTAAAGTGTCATCCTTGCTCGGGGGGTATGCTACAACAATTAAAACAAAAAAAAAGACATTTCTGTCAGCTGAATGGTCAGAGAACAATCAAAATGAAACTATAAAACATGAAGACACAAAAATGGGATTGTGAAAAGTGGGAGACATGTTGTTTCTATCCCCAGTGGAAATCACTGCCCTATTTCACTGCAGATCTCATATACTGGCAAAAATATGGGTAAAATCTAGCTCTATTAAACATGAAAAAAAAACACAGAAAATAATAAATGAGAAAACAAATACATCTGCCTAATCTGTGGTCAGACACTAGGAAGGCGATTCACTGATTATAAAACTTTCAGGTGGGTGGGACCAATCAGTCAAATGACCTGCAGCACCTTGGGTCTCTCTGTGGCACATTCTTGGATGTCACTAGATGAAGGCACTGGTGTTATAAACGACTTATCACAAAACAGATTAGATTAATTTTTGAGTCATTTAAAAAAGCGCCTGGGGTTATGTTATCATTCAAGCTAAATTCCTGCAACACTGAAAATTTGTGAGTCAATGACTAAATTGCTTGTGTGGGAGTGAATCAGCATTGTACTTTGACACACATGCAAAAAGCCTCTCCTCTACTTCCCATCACTTTAGGCAGCCAAATATTAACACTAAGACTGAGGTACACTCAAAAGAGCAGTTTTCACAAATTGAAGTAATTCAATCAACATGTTTCTCCCACTCCTGTTTGGAAGTTAATGATGATGACATTCATAGAGGCTAAAATGAGTCAGACGTATTAAAGAACAAAATCACTATTTGGACAGTTCACTGTCGGTGTTAATCTGTTAAGAGGTAGATCATGCCTAAGGCTACGTCCACATCACCTAATGAAGTGTCCCAAATCCAATTTTTTCCCTCCAAGTCACTCAGACTCAATTTTTTTCACAGAAGTGTGACTCAACCAAATCAGATTTGTCCCACTTCCATATGTGACCCTAGAGCTGATTTGGAATTCATGTTTTTTTTATTACACTTCTCACTCTTTTGTACATGTCACCTGTCCTTATCATTCAGCGATGGCCTCACACAGACCTGTAAAACTAAACATGGAGGAGAGCAACAACAGTGACGGGCATGGATGGATTACTGAATGAGCCTGCCAGGCACAGTTCCAGGGGCCTAATGGGTCAGGTTGCCCTTAGACCAGAGGAGAGTATAGATCAGGTTGCACGTTTATTTCCAAACCCGACCTGGGTCTGAGAGCATGGTGGCCAAACTCAACCTGAAGCATATGACATGACAAGCATATTGTTTCTCCAAACATGAGATTTAATTGTCTTTTATGTTTTAATGATTGTGTTGTGCCAATGAATGTATGTTTGCTGCTGGCTGCACAGCAAATGGCCCCTTAGGGATAAATAAAATTACCCTTGACTTTTGATTTAGTTGAGTTTGTGTGGTGTTTTTTTATGGCCCCCATGCATCTAATATCATGGATAGCATTGTTATGCACTTAACCAGCCCATCATTTAAATTTTTAATAGGCCTAGCACTAGCCCACACTAAAAAAAAAAAAAAAATCAATTACAAGTGCAATTACCTCTGTTTAGCCTAAGTTTGACCTACATGGCCAAACACAACCTGAACCCGAACATGATTTCTTAATTTTTCTGTGGACCCCACCTGGCCAAACCCTCGGGAACCAATGGTCCCATCAGGCTCAGTTTGGGTATCCACACTCTAGAACAAAGAACTTTCCAATGGAAAGTCAATCAAATGACCACAACATTTTTACAAAAAGCCACAACACTAGAAAAAATGGATGCAAAACAATTATAGTACAAAGTGATACTAAAGCACTAAAAAGAGCCAAAAGACCCTGAAGACAACAAAATGACTTTAGAACAAAAAGAAACAAAACAACTACACAGAGATGGAAAACAAAACAATAGGTACAAAAAAAAGAAAATTGGCACAAAATGACTACAAAGAGATACAAAACATTTACATAAAATTACTAGAAAGGGCCACAAAACAACCAACTACAAAGTGACTATGAATCACATGTTTACTCAGCTTGTGGCTCTTGATCCTGCAAGTGTAGAAGAGGTGGGGGTTGGGGGGCTGGGGGTCGCACAGATGATGTTGTTGTTGTTATGCTAGTATGTACATGACTCAAAGTTCAGTTAAATCTGCACGTGTGACAGTTTAGGACCTCAAAAGTGTTCACACACAGAATTGGACATGTCACACACAAACATGAATGTGAACGTTCAACACAAAAGTACTTGATTTCTAATCATTTCACTAGTCATGTAGAAGAAGCTTTTTATCAAACTGCTGCTAACTCAGTACTGTAGGCTTCAGTCACAGCTGTTTGCACTACTGTCTCACAAAATGTGGACATGGACTCATATGAACACATGGACTGTCCTTTGTGACAAAAACAATTCAAAAACCTGCCACTAGATTTTGTAGCAATAAAAACAAGACAGAACAGATCAGTCTTGCCTCAAGGAATCTGTAACAAATATTAAGCAGAAATCAGGTTCATTACAACATACTGTAGGATTGTTGTTTACATAAATTTGGCCTACATTTTTTACTCAAACTCTGTTGGCTCACTTAGAGATTTACTTCCAAATAAAAGTGGTTTGGATAACAGTTGAATTATTTACAACTTGCATAACCTTTACAACCTAATTCTGACAGTTACTACTACCATCCCATTAAGCGTTGTTGTAACAATGTTGTCATGTTCAGCACTAACTTTAGTGAACGTAGTGCTATCAAAACAGAAACAAAGGCCAAAACTATGAAAATAACACTTTGGTTTAATACTGGAAACCATAAATAACCTTTAGACTGGTGACCTACCCAGTATGTATCAACAGCAGGGCTGCATTACATCACATGACAACCTGTAGACAGGAAGAGAAGAATGTCTGAAAAACAAATCTGACATGGTGAAAAATATTCTGTGCCCTCCTGCAACTATTTTTCACATGTTGTGCTGCCTGCCAGATTCACCTCATGCCGAAAAGCAGTTGAGGCAGAAATGCGAGAAATAAATCACTTTGCCGTTCTTAGTTGTGGTTACTGGTTAATGCAGCTTAGCAAGGAAAGGGGCATGCTTATTTTAATGCAAGGGATTTCAATGCTAATGCAAACACGGCAAAATCATTGTCACCTGAGACTGAGATCTCATAAGAATCTGGTTGTCTCTCTCCAAGTATCAGCCCTGTGATAGACTGGCGACCTGTCCAGTGTACCCCACCTCTCACCCAACGTCAGCTGGGATTGGCTCCTGACCTTTTTTTCGCCCCCCCCCCCCCCCAGCAACCCTTGTTAGGATAAGCAGTATAGATGATGGATGGATGGTAGAAAGGACTTACATTAAAAAAATTCCTCCACAGAGAAGACATTTTTCTGTGCTTTTTGTTTTCTAACTGTGCATTTAGACAAAATGCAAAGCACTTTTTTTTGGCAGTACCATCAATGGGAAGACAGGTAGGCACAAATTAACCTGGGGCAACAGGAATTGATATAAAGACACTACTATGCAAGCTTAAACATTTTCAAAAACTGCAGCTTATCCTGGGTTCTTTTCACTCTACAATATAAACAGACAAGAGGAAAAAGAACAAAAAAGAACTGAAGTCTCTAGTGAACTCTGAGTTCAGTCAGTGGCTAAACTGAACAGAGTCACACATAGTAACGGTGTGTCGCTAGCTCATGGCTAATGCCTGTACAGATGATGTATTGTTTGCAGTGAATAAAGAATGTCTGCAAATAGACCAGTGGTCAAATTTAGATAAATGACGCAAGGCGAATGTTCATTTCCATGTCTGAACACACATTTCAGGCCAAATAACAGGAAAACTGTAACGATGGACAGGGTTTAACTCAGTTAATAGGATTATTATTTCAATGATAACTTGACTTAACTTTAAATGCAGGCCTTGTTCTGCTGACTGTCTCTTCAGCCATTCAGCAGAGGTAGCAACCAAACACTGTAGTTCTGTTTTACCATATTTTTGCGCATTCATTTTCAGCCTCATTATATAAAACAATAGTTGATCTATCAGTGTGTGAGATTTGACCTTCACCACAGAGATCATACCATTGACATGCACACACAGTAAGCTTCGACATGAATGACTGACCCATTCCACACCTGTGCTATTTCCTACACAGAATAAGCTCATGAGGAATAAAGTCAAAACTGTTTGAACTTGAAGTTTTACTTGTTGATTTCATCTTTTACTCTTGGGTGGGGTTTTTTTGCCCTTGGAGCTACCCTAACACCTGAGCAGCTGCCCTACATGCACATAACACTCAAAGAGTGACATAAAGGCATGGGAATGGTATAAGAATCATTCAGCTATAAATCTGGCTATAAAGGACAGCTGATACTGTATCATACTTCAGATTAACCAGTGTTAGCAGGTGTTGCATTTTTGTGGCACTTCATTTGAATTGACAGGTGCTGACTGCAGTCATTATGAGCTGATGTGGTTGTGGGGCAGCAGTTCAAAAATGATGAAAGGTGTTAAATTAACTCTGATAGGCATAAACCTGTATACAGACGTAGTGCTGACTGATAATTGCAATGCTTTTAAGGATAACTGAATTCAATATTTTTTGGTCAAGACTTTTCAATGCTGCAGTCAAATTTACACTACAATGACCCCTAAACAAAAAAAAAACCTTTCTGCAAGAAAAAAAACTACTTAAAAATTGCATGTTCACAGCCTTTTGCATCTAAAAACACTCCAGATGTTTTTTCCAGTCCATTTTAATGCAAATGTCTTTCCTAAGCACAATCCAATTCATGTGTAGCCTGTGGGAACAGTGTTAGATTGAGAGCCAAATGACAAAATCTTCATTTTCTTCCAACATAGTTCATTAATGCCAAACCTAAGATGAAGAATTGATCAATGTGGGGAAATGAGTATTCCTAGAAAAGAAAAAAATAATCTGGTCTGGACAATAAATTATATCCTGCTAGAGTCGCCCTGTAGAAACATAATTTTTTACTATTCCCAGTAAAGTCAACTGGACCCAAAGGATCAAGAATAATTTACACTGCACGTCAAATTTGGATATTGCAGAGGAGCAGTGCAAGAAATGGTTTGCTGATCCGCATGAATCGATATAAATTTCTGCAAAAGGCTGTTAGACTGATTAATGTGCTACACTAGGAAGATGTGTATGACTTGTATAAACATAACAAACTTTCCACCGAAGGCACCATAAAATCATTAAATACTACCGGAGTACAGAGTATTCCTGTCCATCTATCTGCCAATTTCTCTACCAGCTCAGTTTGATCATCTTTCCAGTTCAGCCAAATGCTGTTTCTACAAAGGTCAATCTTAGGCAGCCTAGGAGTTAGCATCACAACAAATCTCAGTCTGAGGCATACAGCTTGTATTTAGTACATGTGTAAACTGATGTGATGTTCTCAAAACGTCTCTGGCTATGATACAAAGAAATGACCCCAGCCTACTTTTTTATCAATCGATTAGAGACCTTCTCTGTATTTCCTCCAAACATAATTCCTCCTGTCAGTATCTTGAAAAAGAGGAGCCATACAATTTTAGAAATAATGACTTTAATTTTTCAGCAAAGACATACAATGTGAACTGGAGTATTTCTTGGCAAATGCGTGGGTGAAAAGGCAGTTGAAAGCCTCTTTGGCAAAATAGATGGGTTTCTGAAAACATGGTGCACACCAGGGACAGCTGTGGCTCAGGAGGTAAAGTGGGTCATCCCTAACTGTAGGGATGGCAGTTTAATCCCCAGCTTCTCCAGCCCATATTTCAAACTGTTCTTGTGCAAGACACTGAACCCAAAGTTGCTCCTGGTGATCACAGTGGTGTGAATGTGTGAACGTTTGTATGTGCAAATGGGTGAATGGACAAATGGTGAACAGCACTTTGTGCTTCAGTGCACAAAAAGTGCTATATACAGTATCTACACAAGTTTAAATCCATTTATATTAAGCTCTTACCCTCCACATTTTCCTATACCTGTATGCTTGGACACATGGCAAGTCATGATAAGTGGTGCCTCATCATCAACCACCATGGATATGAATGTGCAGTAAATGTCTAGAGTGTCTGTCTTCCATTATAAGATTTCCTGCAAACATACAATGAGAGGAGCAAAATCTCCACTGATGTGGGCCCTTTAACCTCTCCGTTCAGAGATGGTGTTCTGTCTCTGTATTAGTAAACCCCTTGTGGTTGTTACTGAAAAGCAAATGCACCCATGAACATCCCCCTCTGTCTGTGAGCTCAGTGAAGAGGAGATGGGTGCAAAAGTGGAGGGCTCTTGTGGGTGCTGAAGAGCCTGAATCCAGTAGAGAATTACTAATAGGACTGATTCTTCCAGGTCAGTATCAGTGAACCATATAACATATAAATATTAAATATAACAAAACTTAGACAAAGACTCAGCTGCACTGCAGAGCTGGGGTCAGCTTGCTTTCACTTCAACCAGTCCTCAGAGCCAGTTCAACAATCAAGAAATTTCTCTCTGAACCATTTAGAAATGAGATTCTAATATGAACACTGGCACATATTCAATCTTTGTAGTTGAAATAACCATCTAGATGTTTTATACTAACCAATGAGGTGGGGTTACTCTTCCTTTTCAAAATATACAGCAGTTTTGAGTATTACTACTGAATTACCTCCTGAAAATATTTGAAACCAAAGGCTGACCTGTACTGTGACCCCACACTATTGTTTGATTTTCCAAAGCTCATGGGGACAGACATGCTTGTATTAAAAATAAATCAGAGGTGTTTTAAAATGTTTACATCTACAGTCTGGAGGCCCAGATCCTCACATAAAGAATTCACTTATTCTGTAGTTAAGGATAATCACCTTTATTGGCCAAGTATGTTACACACAAGGAATTTGTTTCCGGTACAGAACCAATGGCAGCCATCTCATGGCATGCTTTTCCTTGTTTTCTGACTTATCTACAATGTTACAATGGTGAATTATCATCTTAGACATGACTTAAAGCTCAAAAAATGAGGTGTTCGCATGTTCTAGTACTTCTATGCTAAAGCAGCTTGGTTTATACACATCTTGCAAATTCTTTTCTAGCAAAATGAAGTAGTACATGATAGACTAAGGACTTCCTTGAATGGTCAATCTCCATGCAGTTGCACATTCATGTGAGCTTGCCTGACATGCACTGGTGCCAATTTAAAAGTGGAATTTTTCGACTTCACCTGGTTTTGTGGATATATTTTACCTCCTGCTGCTGCACTGGGACCAGAGAATGTGGAGACAAATACAGGGCCTAAGATTACAGCATGTCCTAGAATGTTCACGTTCAGGGACTGGTTGTTACCTGACTGGGTCTAACCTACAAGCAGCTGGCCAGTGAAGCCCCCCTGTGGAGGTGAATGATCAGCTCATCAACACTGGATTCCGCAGCACAATACCCGTTTGTTTTGACTGCTTGAGGCCAGTGTGTCTGCCACATGTGATGATATGTATCAAGATGGTGCTCCTTGGGGTGCGACGTCGCAGTTCACTCGGAGTCAGGTGACCGGGCAACTTTGTTACTGCTAAGAGAGCGTAGTCTTTTTGAAGATTTTGACCCGAGCACGTTGGACTCTCACCCAGAGTTAATATGCTATGTCAACACGATGCCAGGCCGACCCCTGGCAGGGAGCTCTTCCGCCAGACACTGTAGACCCCCCCCTCCAGTTTGCCTACCGCCCCAACAGATCAGTGGATGATGCGATAGCTCTGGCTTTATTCCATACCCTGAAACACCTGGACAACAGCAGTACATATACTAGGATGCTCTTCCTGGATTACAGTTCTGCATTTAACACCATTTGGTCAGGTAGGCTGATTGGGAAGATGACAGAACTCAGTGTCTCAACTCCCACCTTGTGAAACATTCTGGACTTCCTGACTGAAAGACCACAGGTAGTCAGAATGGGAGGGAGGGTGTCTGCTGAGCTCACAATCAGCACAGGCTCACCACAGGGCTGCTGTCTCAGCCCCAAACTCTTCACCCTGTACACCCACAACTG
>NW_018127931.1:5593417-5617717 GCF_001952655.1 Monopterus albus | reverse complement strand
GGTGACATCTGACCTGAGCTGGTCACTGAACACAGCTGCCACAGTGAAGAAAGCTCAGCAGTGGCTATACTTCATCAGGCAGCTTAGAAAAGTTGGACTGAACCGTCGCTCTCTCACCCAGGCTTACAGAGGACTGGTCGAGAGCATCCTCACTACTGGCATCACAGTCTGGTATGGTAACACCACACAGGAAGAGAGGAAGGATCACCCAGGCTTACAGAGGACTGGTCGAGAGCATCCTCACTACTGGCATCACAGTCTGGTATGGTAACACCACACAGGCAGAGAGGAAGGCTCTTCAAAGGGTCATAAAGACTGCAGAGAGGATCACTGGGACTGAACTGCCTGCTATGGACACACTATACACACAGCGCTGTCATAAAAAGGTGGAAAACATAATCAGAGATCCACACCACCCAGCTCACTCTCTGCTCAGACCCAAAAACTGCACCTACAGCCTCAGGCACAGCAGGGTAGACAGTATCGTCAAACACAGAACAAGACTTTACAACAGCTTTTTTCCTGCTGCAGTAAGACTGATGGAAAATATGTGAGAATATATGTGCAATAACCCCTTACTAGACATGCGCAATAATACAGAAATGTTCCACAAGGTATTTTTGTAAGAGCACCTCATCAACAGTGTTCTCTTGTGGGACCTGAATAATAGCAGGACATTCTCACCCAAGCAATGAAAACTGGCCTGAATATAAACTGTGTTTTAGTATGTTATAACCCCTCACTACCTCACCAAGCGTAATGACATATCCAACAACACCATATGAATTACTAAGTACGATGTTTGGAGTTCACTGGGGAAAATATTACTCTATTTTTGTGTATTGCAGTTTTTAATGCTTTGTTGCCTTTATGTAACTTTTTATTTTAAGACAGTTTTTTCTGGCTTTTGACTCCTTACTTGACTCCAGAGGAGAGCTGCACAAGAATTCCTATATACCTAGACTGTTTATGCACAAATAAAATCTTGACTTGGTGTGGGTTAACAAGCGGATTAACGTCCCATGATGTTACTGTCGGTGCTACGCTACCTGTTGAAATTAATTTCACTACTTTGGGACTGTATGTGGTCATGTGGGAGAAGACAGAGGGACTACCGGTTGGATTTACCAACCTTGGAGCTACTTGAAAGGGAGTGATGTTTCCACTACTTGGTGGGACTTAATGTTAAGTTTAAAAAAATAAAAAAATAAAAAAAATAAAAAACATTGCATGTCTGTTAATGCCTTTTTTCTGTAACATTAGAGAGAATTGTTGTAAGGCTGGAGAAGTTACTGTCTGCATTATGCTAGTTAAAATATGGGGTTTCTCAATTACCCACTTTGTTTAGTGTTATAAATCTCTTTTCATCGGTACATATATCATTGTTTACCTATCTATGGAGGAGAAATTCACAAAAATTAATGCTGTCGTGGTTCGTTTTGCTGTCCACTTGTGACAACACTGGCAACAGGAACTGTGCATGTTCACAAACTGTCCTCTTGTTTTATGGAAGAGGCTCTCTGGTTGCATCATTCTGAAATTAGACTATTTTGAGTTATGATGGGTGCAAAGCTAATCTAGAAGTACCCAAGGTTAAACATTAAATGGCTGGAAATGAGCATGGCATGGCCATTTTAATAGCTACTTCTTAACATAAGGACATTCAACCCAGAATGTGATGTCCACTATTTGAAAAACTCTTGACACCCAGCTAAATTATCAGGTCCGCTCGGCGCGAACTGCCTCTCTTTCTTTTTCTCCTCTCCTGCGCTCCCTTTTTGCGGGATCAATGGAGGCACTGACAGTCTCTGTGCATTTTGGCTTGACCTTATCACGCTAATTATGCGGTTAGCAACACTGAAATACGTGCTTTGTCTTCCACGCTGACAGTCTCTGTGCTGTGGATTGCATTGTTTACGTTGGTTCTTTTTGTTCACCTGTCCGTTCTTATCCTCTGCTATCCTAGTTCCTGCCGTTAGTTTGTGCGTTTACCTGTTCGTCCTGGTCTCCTTAGTCATCACTGCCCTTCCCTGGTTATATGCATTATGGACCCTGTTTTGTTGTCATGTTTTTATTCCATTAAACCACCTTTTTTGTACTAGCACCTGGGTCAGCCATCTTGAGTCCAACCCCAGTTCTTAAACCACCCTCCTGGTGAGGGGGAATAAACCATAGCATAAATTGGTGCTAGTTTAAAAAGATATTTTGCTATAATTCCAACAAAATAATTTATGTCGATTGAGCCATATTAGGGTCAGGCTTGGGAATTAAAATACGTGGAATGACATGACATACTTATGATACAAAAAAGTGAACTGTATTCAGTTAAAGTTACAGACACAATCAGATTCCTAATATATTTAATGAAAACAGGGATTATAAGATTACAATTTTAACATTATGCAGTAAAAAAAATATACCATGCACATGCTCACACATTACAATACCTGACGAGTCTTACAAACACCACTGGTTTTGAGTGAAGCCATAGCTAATCTTGTACCTTGAGTCAAAATCTGTTTCCTCATTGAGATGTGTTTCCCCCCCCCAACTTGAATCTAACCATAACCACCAATGGAGGTGCTTGAGTGTGAAGTGTAAACAACATAAAGTACATTTAAATTAAAAGCACAATGTGCATAATAAAGAAAAAAATAGCTAGACAAGCAATAAACCAAACCATCTGATTTAATTCGTAATAGGCAAATCTACTGCCTGATTTTGCTTCATGGCTTTCATTTTTCCCCCCTTTCTAAAATTCAGTGAGTAGACATATGTTAAAAAAATGGTGTAAATGCTTTTAATGTACTATATGTATTAAACTGAAACAAAACATTTCCAGTTTGCCTTATAGGAGCAGATTTTATTTTTGCTTTGTAAACTGTACTACGTGGTCATATGTGGCCTCTTTCATTGTAGGTCTATAGGCTACTGCCTGAATTTGCTTAACAAAGAGCAGGTTTTTCTAATAAATAAATACACAGGTTAGTGTTTTGGTGTTACAGAATATAGTAAGTAAGTCATCTTAGTGATTATTCTTCTCATGTCTTTATTTGCACATTTGGTATTGAGATAATGCAAAAGTACTGGCAATAATCAAGCTATACTACTTAAATATAGTAATATTTAGATTACATTTTTAACTGGCAATTTGTAATTGTATTGGAATACAATTTTAAAGTAACCCTTCCAACCCTGATTAGAGTTGTTACAGATATTTCATTAGTAAAACATTTGCAACAAAGAGAACAATAATAGGATGATTTACCTCTGTAAATTTCATCACTCATTTGGAGTTGTGTTTTTGACCTCCCAATGAATCCAAGTCCAATATTCCCTTTCCTTTGTTCTCCACCAACTCCTAAGGAAAATATCCAGCTCTTGAGCTGCTAAATGTGCCACTGTACTCACCATGTGGTTGCTGGCTAGCACTGCAGTCACATTATAGCTCTTACTGCTCAATTTTGATGCTTTTTGTCAGATCTGATCTTATCCTGTTTATGGTTCAACTTCACTAACCATGACCTAAACTGCTATGCATGCACAGATTCATGAGTGCATGGGTCACATGCACCCAAGAAGGAAAACAAGAAACTGCAGTTGTGCAATGGTCAAATCACACAATTTACTTACACACTACTCGGTTACAACATTCCCTTTTGATCAGTAGCGTGACCAGAAGCTCCTCCATAAAACAGTCCAATATGAAATGTCCTTGACTCTACAATGACCCCTGTTGCAATCCTCTATTTTTTACCAATCTCTGAAACTGAATGATGATAACAGACAATATGTGCATAGAGTGAGGTACTTAAAATCGACAATTCTGATCTGAGCATTCTGACAGAAGTTGCATAGTCAGAGATCAGATTTGAATCAGATCGAGGACTGAGAGGTCTAGGTTATGAGATGGATCAAAAAACATAAACACAGACTGAGGACTAACTAAAGTAAAGTTTAATAAAGGATGCTGGACAAGGCAACTAAGGAAATAAAACAAGTAGCCCTGACAGTGAGTAACAAAGAATATTTAATAACTAATCAGTTCAAATCAGGGAGCTAGGGAAGAGAACTCAAAGGTACACAACTCAAAATAAACCCCAAACCTACCCACATTTATGATGACAAGAAACTCCAATGGAAAATAATCCACAGGATCAAGAAACAAAACAGAGAACCTCTCATGGTACAGGCACAACACAGACAAGGTGTAAGGAGCATAATGAACCAGCATCCAAGTGAGGGAAATGAGCAGAATATAAAGGGTAGGGACTGGGAGATAATGAGCAACAGGTGAAAACAGTGAGTGACAATCAGGAACTGGAGTAAAGCTGGGGCAGGTGAGATGACACAGACAGGAAACCAAACCAAAATAAAAGCACAAGAACAGGAAGCAAGTCCAAACCATAACAATATCATAACAATATTGGCCAATATCCAAAAAAGTTGGATTTGATTTGTTTATACATCTGTGATAAGATCAGATCTGAGTCACTTGGAGGGTAAAAAAAATCTGGCCTGAGTCACTTCAGCATGAAACCAGTATGAAACCAGAAGAATACAAACATCTAGTGGTGAAGAAAAATTGGCCATTTACAATAATGACACCAACAATAATATCTAACTGGAGACACAATGTGATCCAGGAACTTCTGTCATTAAGAGCTGGTGCCAGAATCATCAGACAAATTTAAAGAGAACATGTCTGATATGGATTATTTCCTGTTGTGTACTACATGTGTTAAAGGGCAACTCTGGACAAAGTCCAGGCCTGATTCTGCAGACATAGTCCAGAGTTTATGTGTGAAAACAGCTATAGGCTCCTGTTCAGTGCTGAACAGACAGAATTCAGAATTCATAATGTCAAAGTCAAGACAGAGGACGATCAAAAGGCCACAAGGCAAATTTCCACTGAAGTCCAATCAAGCAGTTGTCATTCTCAGAATCAGAATCAGCTTTATTGGCCAGGTGTGTCGGAATTTGACTCTGGTACAGCGGCTCTCAATGTGCATGTACATATCCCCATGCAAGGCAACAGCAAGGGGCAAGTAAACAGTAAACCAACATAAGGTTGTGTAGTATAACAAGATAAACAGTATAAATAGGCAGTAAACAATGCAGACAGACAAAGGAATGTTCATTGTGAAATGATGAGTAACATAAAAGACACTTGAAAATAAATGTGTTAAAATGTGTGTATTAACTACTGTCTTCCAATAGTATATTATCTATGTTTTTTCAGTGTTTTTAACTACACCCACAGAAAAAATACATTACAAAAGCATTTTACATGAAGTAAACCAGTCTTTCTAAAACAACTGCACTGTATATGTCATACCTGTACAGCATAACACTTTTTTTTCCTGAAGTTCCTTAATTGGTCAAAGTGATAACAAAGGGAAGCATCTACATGAATATTTTCCCAACGTAGGTATATACAGTAGTATTTAGCAAATAAATGACACAATTGACCACATGTCACTGTGTGAAGGGAGTGGATTGTTCAGATCATAAAGTCTACCCAACTATGTTCTTGGCTTCAGATCAAACAAGCTGCAAATCTCATGAAGAAACCTGTGTTTGCAGCATCTACAAGTCTCCTTAGCACAGTGATTCATACACATTTAAGTCTTAACTCAACATCACTTACACTTTTGCAATGATGTGTATTTTAATCAAACTCTCTTCTTGTCCACTGTAAAACTTGTGCAGATTTCTTCCTCGAGAAAATTTGTAAAGCTGCAAAAAAGAGCTGTTACTATGCTGTAGGGAGGAGGCAACACACCAATCCTTTTTTCTCTGAGAGATGACGTCCCGGGAGGTTTCTGATACTGACTGCAGTCAATATCAGGCTGGCAGAGCCTGCATTACCATATGTCATCATCATCAACCAGAAAGGCCCCTGACAGTTCTGGAAGAAGTTACATTAACAGTATTTGCAATTATTGCTCCACAGAAAAAAGGCTGTAGTACTTGAGTTGAGTCTCCAAGGTACCTTAGAGAGCTTGCTTATGTTGTTTTTCTCTGAGCCACAGTGTCTTTGACATTTCGAGATTTGATCATTTCTTAGTAGATCTTGATTTTTCAAAGTTGTTTTTTCTTATGATGCTACAACACAAAATTCATTAATCCTAAACATTTCAGACTGCGAAGTAGATGTATTTCATTGTTGATACACTGGATAACACTACTGTCAATTTATGTCAGATAGCAATAAGGTGTGTTGTTGTCATACCATCTATTTTTACCTTTAATTTCAAATTAAACAACAAATAGCATTTGCCACTCAGCTCAGAGGCATGAAAAGTGCCTGGGTGCCTTTCAGACAGAAAGCTGCCCTTGCAGCATCACACCACAGTAATGTTGATGTCTTAAACAGTATTTTGGCTGGGCACCTGCAGGGCTCTGCAATTGCAAGTAACAGCTTTACCCCAAACACACAGTTTGACATGTATGTGAACCAAAGATTAATTGCAAAGTTAATCTGTTCTCTCGTGTTATGGAAGAGGCTCTCTGGTTGCATCATTCTGAAATAATTAGACTATTTTGAGTTATGATGGGTGCAAAGTTTTACTGCTGCTGTTACTTTTTAAATATATACTGTACGGTGCTATTTTCCTGCCAGCACAATTTCTGTATTGCTTCAAACACAGCCTATATTCAGTGTTCCTGGGGAGCATGTCTACTTTTTTTTTTTTGTCATTGCACAATGCACATACCAACACCTGTACAACCAACTGGACACAAAAGAAGGCAAAAAGGTCATCTACCAACTAACAAAAGCAAGCACCAGGGTGGCATAGCATGTCAAACGTTATACTATATGTGCATGAAAGACAAGGATGGCGGATGACTACAGGATAGGCATGAGATCTTGAAATGCTGGCAACAGCATTTCAATGAGATATCCAACATCAAATTTCCTCCAGTCCCTGATGGCATCGCAAATACTGGACCAATGTCCCACATCACAGCTGAGGAGGTCACAAAAGCCACTGATGACATGAGGAACTCAAAAACACCAGGCCCCAGTGATCTACCAGCCAATTTTTTTAAATTGATGGAGTTGCACAACACCATGATCAACTGGCTGATGACCTTCTTCAATACAATCATGGACTCTCGCCATGTCCACCTGAGTGGACCATGAGCGCCACGGTGCCTGTTTTCAAGAACAAAGGCGACTAGATGGAATGTTCAAATTACTGCTGTTTCCTATTGCACACAGTGAAAATCTCCTAGAAGACCCTTGACAGACACCTGCATGATTTCTCGATCTCAAAAAGGCTTTTGATCTTGTGGAGAGAAGTCACGGGAGTCTTATGTAACAACCACATGCCAAGTGAAGATACAACAAACAGTAGTCTGACCAGTCACACTATATGGTGTAGGGATGTCACAGTGTTAGAGAAAACTTGTAACACTGACTTAGAGGCACTGTTCATTAAATGCAAACCATTTTATACACCAAGAGAGTTCTCCTCATTTATACTGGTGTGTATTTACATTCCACCCCAGGCTTGCACTAACAGTGTCAGGTTTGGTGGTGTTAGGACCAAAAATGCACACTTGCACAGACAGTGGTGCAAAAAGGTATTTAAAAGGAGTTTATTGCATATACAACAGGTCAGGTTACTGGGTAGAGGAGAGAGGGGAGAGAGGCAGAGCAGGTACTGGACAGGACAGACAGGCAGCATGGGGCTGAGGACAAGGCATGTAGGCATGTGGAGCTGAGGGACGAGGCAGGCAGGCAGCGTGGAGAGGGTTGTGACAGGAAGAGCAGCGAGGAGATGCACTATAGGCATTGTGCAGAACTGGGGAACTGAGAACTGAAGCCACGAGGCGAGTGGAGGACCAGGTAGTGCAGAGCTGGGCATAAAAAAATGGGTATAAAATCCAGGCAATTGCAGCTTGCCTGACATCCAACACACAAACAAAAATGTTCAAACTTTCAATAAAAGTTTTTAATAAAATATTCAATACTCAGTTGTTAAATTAAACTAACCAATTAAGAGATTTGTAACACTCTAAACAAAGCAGGTAATTGAGAAACCCCGTATTTTAACTGGCATAATGCAGACATAGTAACTTCTCCAGCTTTACAACAATTCTCTCTGATGTTACAAAAACAAGGCATTAACAGACATGCAACGTGTGCGTTTTTTAAACTTACCTTTAAGTCCCACCAAGTAATGGAAACATCATTCCCTTTCAAGTAGCTCCAAGCTCGGCAAATCCAACCAGTGGTCGCTGTGTCTTCCCCAGCATGACCACATACAGTCCGAAAGTAGTGAAATGAATTCCAACAGGTAGTGTAGCACCGACAGTAACATCATAGATCATTAATCGGCAACACATCACATAAGGGAGACACATTGGCCTCAAGCAGTTAAGTCTGCAGAAAAAAATCATTGGAGCCAGCCGGCCCTCCGTGGGGGATCTGTACGCCTCACGGGTCAAAAGGAGGGCAGAGAAGATTTCTGCAGACCCCTCACATTCTGGTCACAAAATGTTTGAATTCCTCCCCTCTGGATGGCGCTACAGGACACCGTACAACTGAACAACCAGTCACAGAAACAGTTTCTCCCTCCAGACTATTACATTTATGAACAGTTAACCCATGTTTTTATGTATAACAACATGCAGCAAACAATACAGTAATTATTTTACATATTAAACAGCTAATTTTTTTTATCTTATAAATATGTACATATTATCTGGTTTTTATTATGTTTATTTGTGCGCATTGGGAGCCACTGAACTGGAGTCAAATTCCTTGTGTTTTAATAATACTTGACAATAAAGTTTGACTGACTGGCTGATGGTACCAATGTGAATGTTAGCAAAAACTTATCAATACGCATGGGTAGTGTATCTCAGCTGAGGAAGGCCCCCTATCTCAGCATGTCCTCTAATAGAGCCCCGCTTGCTAGGATGAGGTTGCATAAACAGTGGATCATCTTTAAAGCCTGAGTTTTTGAACCAGTGTAAATTATCAATGGACGGAGCTGAAAGCCAGGGGTTCATCCAGCAGGGTAACCAGTAACACAATTAGCCACACAGAGTTACCAAAAAATTGCCTTGTGTGTGTCGACAGAAAAATTTACACATTTTTCAGCTTCATTTGCAATCAAAGCTATCAACAAAGGTCAGCCTGCAACTAGTCACCATTATTACAAGATAACAGGGGCATATCATGCCCCTGTTATCTTCTTGCTGGTGACACTTTCAATTTGCAGCCTGACTCTCCACCATCTTTATTTAGGCTGGGTTTTCATATCACTGCTGTGAGGATGACTGAGCTGTTTGCTGTCAGCCAAGAGCTAACTAGCTCTAAATGTGACCTCTGGCAGATAAATAAGATGCTGATGAGTATAAGCACGTCTCTGAAAATGTAGCCTGACCACTGCCTGTCTGGAAGGCTCTATGGGTGCGTTCCCACCAAATGTGAATTAATCTAAGCAGTAGGGAAGAGTCTGTGCCTAAAAGGAAAAAATTGTCTAAAGGCTGTGCAGCTTATCAGCCTACATCAGTTTTCAGTTGCTAAGTGAAGAGATATCAAACCCCAAAAAAGGGAGGTAGTTTATTTTATTTATCTGATTGAGAGCTCTGTCAGGCCAAAACTTTGAATCTCCAGAATGTTAATTTATTATGAACAAAAATAAACATTTTGTGAAACCTGATGACAAATCATTTTGTATTTGTATTGTATTTTGAATTTAGCTACAAGTTGAAAAACAGTCAGTGAATTGTCTTTTGAAAGAAGTTATATGTACAGCCAAGTAAATGTTACTAGTGTCAATACCACACCCACATTTTTGTACCAACACCAAAATGATAATTTCATTCATTTAAAATTGCACTATTGAATAGTTTAACATTACAATAGAATAGGGTAACGTTAAAGGTGTTGCTTATGGTGAAAAGCTCACAGAGGATTATCACTCTACCCTCAGCTTTATAGAGTATTTTAGCATCTTCCAGCTCATTTCTTTATGACCTGCAACTTTAATGTTTTCCACTATACACTATCTGTCCACTAAACAAAGTTAGTAATTAGCTGGTGAAAAAAACTAAAGAGCCATATAATTTTCTGAGCAGTTAATGGAGACCAACAAAACTAAATGACTAGTGAATACTAGATTTGTCGTGTGGCCAAAAATATGACACCAAATGACTGTATGTGTAAACAGGCAAAGGTTTTACCCTAAGTAACCCCCCCCCCCCACAAAAAAACAAAAACACAAAAAAAACAAAAAAAAAACAAAAAAAAAAAAAAAAAACAAATGTAATAGTTTTACATAGGCTTATCATGGGAAGCAAAAATTTTCTAATTCTGAAAGGTACAGCCAAACAAAATAGTCTAGAATTATTTATGTTTTTTTTTAGATCAGGAAAAAATTGATTAAATTTTAAATGTTAAACAAGAATATGAATCTTAGAATATGAACATCTAATACCAGCTTTCACTACCTGACAGCTGTTGATAGCAAAATATAACCTAGATGTCTTAAAACGTTTAACTTTTCAACTAAAATCATCTCAGTTTTAACCTTACCTATATGTCCATTTATTTGCTCATTCTCAATATGTCAGTTTGAAGATCTACATCTCCCTGTGAGCTAAGCAGACACAACCTGCTGATGAAAAATGTATAAAATAGTTGGTAGCTTCACAACAAGCAGGTAAGTGGGCCTTGGATTATTGTCAGTTTATGTTTGTCTTTTGTTCAGTCAATCACACACAAGAGCAATAATCTTTTCAAACATATGTATCCAAAATTACAAGGGAATGTAAAAATAAAATACTGTAAAATAAACATAATTTTCAAATATAATAAATTGAAACTGAATTAAAAATGAACCTTTGAACTCTGCAATGTGGGAAAATATTTTTAATTTGGATCTATTTAGGAGAATTCAGAGAAATAAGTGAAACATGGGGGTTCAAATGGTTAAACTTAACCTTCTCTCACTGAATTCACACTATGCTCTGTCAGACAACAACTCTGCTGCAGTCAGTCAGCTGGGGCACAGAGTCAAGAAACACAAATCAGTCTGAAAGTCTGATTTATTAATTACCTTTTAATGCATGAGCCTCGGGGTTGTGCAAATAGTGCCAGACAGAAGAACTTTCAGTAAATCCATTGTCCTTGGGAAGCACTCAGTCTTTTAGAGTGAATAGATAAGCATTAATTATTTAACATTCAGCCCCAAGAAAAGACAGGCTTGCTGTAACTCGCTGAGCTCAGGGGCCACATCAGAGCCCCTCCTGGATGGTGACGGGCAGTGCAAAAAAAGAGGAGGAGCATACGTTTAGCATGCATGCCATCACATTGATAAATGCATGATACATAACACCTCTCTAAGTGCACCTCTGACTCTGAAGCATATCTATCAACTATATAATCCAGTGTCTTTCGGGGTGTTCTCCTGCTGAGATGTACGACAAAGACTTTTTGGTCTGCTCCAGATTCAGCAGAGCTCCTTGCAGTCTCCACTCATGACACTAATCTGTGTTTGCAAATTGAGCAATAAAGCTCATCAAATTTGGCCAACATTAAGTCATGCATTTGTAAAAACCACCCAACATGTCTTCCATTTTGAGGTGACTGTCAACACCATGAACTGCACTACATACACACAACATTTTAACACTTAGCACAATCTGATGAATTAACCCTTATGCTGTTGTGCCCCTGTATAAAACTGGATGTTGCAGGAAGACAGTGGGTGGAAGTGAGTTAATAAATGGACCACTCATGTCAGATGCACCTGGAGGAACCTTTAATGAGACAAAGAGGAGCGCTGCCGTCACGGAAAGTCACACATGCACTTTTTGTCTCATGCTTCAAAATGCTTCATTCATAATCAAATGCAGATCATGCCAAATAGTATCCCAAGTTGTGCTTTTTCAAAGCAAAAACATAAGTTGCTTTTCTTCTTTTTGCTCATTATTCTTTCAAGGATGAATTGATTTCTATAGTAGTCATTACCCACAATCCATTACTTTTTAATCATTCAAGGTGTTATTAGGTTATCATCCTGTATCACTACTTTACATCTCACTCCATTCCTCTTTTACATATGCACATACAAAAATTCAAATTGATTCCTAGTTAGTGTGATAAAACACTTCTAAGGAACACAATTCTTTTTAAAAGACTCAAAAGGCCGCACAAAGAGAAGAAAGTCAGTCACAGAACCAATTTAAGGTCTCAGAGTAACACTTTCATCACATAGGCCAAATTTGGCACTTTAATCCACTGCGATAATTTAAAAGTCCCTTTGCAAGAGAGAGTGAGCATGTTCTATATTTCAGTGGAGCATGTATGTGATGCGGTGTTTGTGTGTGTGTTGAGGGGGGTAAAAAGTGAGATTGTCAGTCAGATAGAGAGAGCAATGCATGATGGGATGCCACATATAGCTAGCAACTGTGACTCAAGGGGTCTAATCATGCATACTGAACGAATCTCCTTCATTAACTATCCAACAGGCCTCTCTCTTGCTCTTTTGCATGCACACAAAGACACCCTCCGGCACATCATTTTTGTTGGTGGTGGATGCTCACTGCAACAACAACAGCAACAAAAAAAAGAATAAAAATCTATTCCACTAGTTCATAAAATACAATAGTGACAAAGCTGCATCATGTACCATTCACAAAAAGGTTTTCATTTATCTTATTGTTGCTGTTGTTGCTCTCCCTGATTTTCTGGTATCTAGTAGGATTTTCCTGGTTAAAAATCCTCTTGTGCTTTTTATTTTTTAACTGGGATAAAGGGAAAAAAGAACTGAGGAGTTAGCATTAGCAACTTCTGTCATGGCTAACCATACTGCAACCACAGTGTGGACAGGATAATTCCAGTTTACTACTATGCGGATGTAGCATTTTTTTAATCCAATTATAAAGCTGTATGTGCCCCTGATTCTTTGTTAAATCTCAGTCAGTTGTGGAACTTTGTGTATGTACACAAGCCTCATCTCCATTCCCACAGTCCTCCATAAATAGATGTAGAAAAATCTTGAAATCTGTTTGCATATGATACATTTACCTGCCCCATTACTCTTGACAGCTATGAGTGAGCAATTCAACAAAAAACAAGTGCAATTTTACAGTGACAGTGAGATTCTCCAGCAGCACCGGAATAGCAGTCACTGCAAACGACTGTACTATAGATTTATCACATGTATCTGTAAACCACCATCATGAGGATATGTCATTTAGCCTTGTGAAACTTAAGAAAGATGATCTTTTACATGTCTCATTTTGAACCAGACTTTACAAAGCCAGGATAAAATGAAAAGATTACTGAGGGGGAAACAATGGCTCCAATGTAAATAAAAAGAATGAGAAGCACAACCACAATAAAAATTAAGCTTATAAATGTCTTTTTATGCAGAAAGTGGCCTTATGCATATTTTTTGTGCATATGCATAATTCAATATGTTGGGCACCTTTTGTGCTACCTTGTGTTTATATCCTCATTTACTTCTGTAATAGAAATATCAGTTTATCAGAGATCCTAAAATGTAGTGTAATAGCAGCACAAGTAGAGAAGAGTTATAAAGTTAGTGAAGGGACATTAGTTACACTGCAACATCATTTTGCAGCAGCGAAACTCTGAACAGGGAAACTGCATCTTTTGTTGATTATGAATAAAACTTTTATCTTGTAAAACAAACATTATATTATTTCTTCTTTACTTTAAAGAGCACATGGCATGCTTTTCCTTGTTTTCTGACTAATCTACAATGTTACAAGGGTGAATTATCATCTTAGATGTGACCTAAAGCTCAAAAAATAAGGTGAACGTATGTTCTAGTACTTCTATGCAGAAGCATCTCAGTTTATACAAGTTTATAAAAGGGTTTATATTAGCAGCCGGCCTGTGAAGCACCCTAGATAGGTGAATAATCAGCTCAACAACACTGGACTCCCATGGAGCACAGTTCATGTTTGTTGTGACTGCTTGAGGCCAGTCTGTCTGTCGCATGTGATATGTTGTAAGTTAACAAGCAGATTAACTACCCATGATGTTACTGTCGGTGCTACGCTACCTGTTGGAATTAATTTCACTACTTTTGGGCTGTATGTGGTCATGTGGGAGAAGACGCAGCGATCACCAGTTGGATTTACCAACCTTGGAGCTACTTGAAAGGGAGTGATGTTTCCATTACTCGGTGGGACTTAATGCTAAGTTAACATACACGTTACATGTCTGTTAATGCCTTGTTTTTGTAACATTAGAGAGAATTGTTGGTAAGCTGGAGAAGTTACTATGTCTGCCTTATGCCAGTTAAAATATGGGGTTTCTCAATTACCTGCTTTGTTTAGAGTGTTACACATCTCTTAATTGGTTAGTTTGATAAGTTTAAAAAAATAAACGTTGCACATCTGTTAATGTTAATGTTTAAGAAAAGGCTCTCCGGTTTTATCCTTCTGAAATAATTATAGGCTATTTGGAGTTATGATGGGTGCAAAGCTAATCTAGAGGTAGCCAGGAAATGAGCATGCCACGGGCTCTTTAAAGGTTACATTCTTTAGCTTTAATGGACAACTAGTTGCAGCCTAAAATGACTGGCTCTATGACTTCGTTATTATAACCTCAGTGGTTACCTTCACACCTTATGTGCCTCACATGTTGATCATCTCAGAATTATCATTCGGTCATCAGAGTGCAATGGAAAAGGGGAGTATGTTTTGGTGGGTGTCTGATGACTTGGCAGGAGTCTAAGCCTGTCACAGTCATTCATAATGTCAGCTGCTGCTTGCTTGTCCCACCTCAGTTCCTTATGGGCTTTCTCTCCCTTGAATATGTTTGAACTTTGTTGATAAACTAACTTCCAAGAGCACCAAAACTACAAAACGTTCCCTCATACATGTATAACACACACACACACACACACACACACACACAGAGAGAGAAGCTACATGTACATTTCTGTAGCATCAGCATGCTTAACAAACTAACCAAAGTTTAAGAAGATGTCACACTCACCACACTGCACAAGTGGCAGGTGCTAAGCAGAAACTACAGCACAGTGATAATACATCAATGTAAATGTCTCACATTGCACCTTTAACAGAAGCAATGTTGTTACTGTTAAAGCCTTACTCATACTAACTTCTCTCTCATTACCATAGCTGCAGCTCTCTTCAGTACATTACTCCTGTACACTGAGCTATTATAGGCAACTGAAGCAGCACAGGATGATGATTGGCAGAGCAGTTTAACGTGACTGGCAGTGGCTACAAACATGGCCGGCAGCATGCTGTCACCACCCACGCTAAGGCTGCCATTTGCCCTGCTCTCCTACCCAGCTTCAGGTCTGCTGCTGTTTACACGTCTGACTCTATTTACTCAGCAAGGCCTTGCCGTCTGTTTGCAGGAGATCAGTTGCATGTCCTGGCCTGCTACAACCTCAGACTCTGCACAGTTTGTTTTAACAGGACTTTCTGATGAGGTGGGCAAGCCCTCATACACCTGTAGCTCTGCTTAGACGGGGTCACAAAGTAAGGAAGCTAAAGCACATCACCATATATCATGACAGCAATAAGAAAACAGTTAAAGAGACATGCATACGAGGGTCTATTGTGGTGGTGATGCTCCAGCATCCTTTTTTGTGCATCATTGACTCAAAACTAACAAGCTAGCACACAAAGGGTTACTGAGCAATAAGAGTTCATGGTCGAGCAAGTTTCTGAAATCAATCAGTTTCACGGACCGGACGCATCTCAATGAAAACAGGCTGTGGTGATGAGCAATGACGTTGCCATGACAACAGGCAGGCTGAGCGTGCAGCCTGGATTTGGTATCTAAAGGCGTGCGGCTGGCAGCACCCAGACAGTTTGGGTTTTTAACCTCTTAAGTGGCAGAAAGCAAGCTGCAGTCTCAGATGAGATCATGGGAGGATGTGGGGATGTGTGGGTTGGGTGGGTGATGGTGAGGTGTTTGGGGGGGAGTGCAAAGTCAGGCATCAGTTGAAATCTCTGCCTCGGGGCATAGACATGGGAAATGTAAAAGGTGGTGGGTGTTTTTTTTCTTTTTCTCTAATGTTTTTTGTTACCATCCAAATCCAGAAATGGCCAACTACAGAGACATGAGAGGGACAAAGACACAAATTAACACATAAGAGGAAAACAGTCACATTTTCTAACTCTTTTCATAAACACAGTCATAAACATACAGGCTAATAAACCAGAAATTCTCACTCCTATCTCACATAGACAAGTGAGCACACTGACAGCCGCTGTTGAAAACACACTGCATGCAGATTAAAGAGGCAGCATTGAGAGTGAGAGCAGAACAGGATGGCTACAACAATAGAAACCGCGTGGGGAGTCCACAGAAACCCGCCTGCTATTGCTGACTGCTGGCACATGAACACTTGTGGATGAGTTGTTTAAAGGCACAGATCAGACTCATGTGTTTTCAGCTTACCTGTACAAACAGTCTCACAAGAGGCATTCTCACAGCCACAGACAGCTGAGCTGACTCTGCCGCATCATTTATTATCTTATTAATGAATGGAAACGCATGGCGCCCTGTCATTGTGTTGTTAGAGCTGCTAACAGCACTGCTTTCTAAAATTACATAGGACCATATTTCCCATAATGTTACTAGTGTTGCAAGAGGGTATTTTTGCTCATCCTCCTTCCCTCAGAGTGCACCACCTGTGTTTAATCGATCATTTATTTTGCAGTGTGTTTTTACCAGTTAAAGCTATGACTGAAAACTGAAACTTGTAGCTGTTTGTTTTGGGAGAACAACAACCTTTTCTATTTTCATTTTGTTGTAACGTTATCAGGTACATTTTCCAAAACATCTGACCAGTCTCTTTTTCCCCAAAAGTCAATCAGTCATTTTTAAAGTTAAACATTCAATGACTTGCAACATCCCTCGTTGGTGCCCGGCCTTATGCTGAGTCCACATTTCTCTCCATCCCTAATTTCCTGTTATATAGACAAATCCTGCAGCTGACCTTTGACTTGCACTCTCTTGCACAACTGCCTTTACTGTGGTGGCAAAGTGGAAATGAACACTGTAGTGTGGAAGGAGATAGAGTCCATCAGTCCTCTGGGTAATGAACACATTTGTTTGCCTTGATTGTATTAATGTCCAAGTAGAAAAAAGTGATTTACTGATACTTCATTTTTGAACAGAGCAAGGACTCTAGATTTAATTCCCTATCTTTAGCAGTGTACCAGTAACTCTTCCAGCACACATGGTATACAAGTATCGTTTCAAGATACAACACTACAAACACGTGCATGATCAATCAATCCATCTTTTTATTCACCACTGTAATGCTAAGTTTGAGTTAAAGAGCACTTCAGAGTTAATATGGCCAGCTCTGTGATGTATGGTCAAAGGACAAAGAGGACTATAGTTCCACTGACATAGTCGGCAAACCACACCTTTCACTTCTCTGGGCGATAATTCCACATTACTCTTCCCTAACATCTTGTCAAGGGGAGGATTAGTGCCCCTCAGGGCCTTCTTTTAAACACATACACACTCACTTTCACACTCTGCATAGTCTGTCTTTGTTTCACATGCAGAACCTTTCTCCCTCTTTGGGCTGTGCATTAAAGGTTAAACAAAAGCCAGCTGGCCTTTATTAAAATAGGAAGCATCAATGAGGATGCCAAACTAATGTGGCTGTGATGTCGCTGCATCATCTCCATCAGGGAATGTGTTTCACATGCAGATGACAGAGGTTTGAAGCCACTTACAGAAACAGATGTACGTGTTCCATAACCACAAAGATTCAGCTCAATCAACTCACTGAAGCATCTCTGAAATTACTATAACTCACTATATACTGTACCTCTGTTACATCCCTAATACTTGCTGTGTCAGCAGGGTAATCACCAAGACACATTTCCAGGGAATTACCAATGAAATTTAATGGATAAGCTAAGGGAACAACAAATAAACTGAAATGTGTTGTTATCTACAGCTTCCATTTTTAAATGATGGTTTTTTAGCTGTAAGCATAAAGCTAACTAATATAGGAGCTTAAATTTACTGACATCAAGTAGTAGAATTACTTAATATTACTCTTTGAAAGTATACATCCTGTAATTCTTGCACATATATAGCCAAAGCCCTGCCCTCATCCTAACTTAAAAGTTTGCTTATGGATTGTGAAAGAGGGATAAGTGATAGTTCAGCGTCCACATGAGTACCACCCTTGCCACACACACACCTTCAGCCCAACCCCCTAAAGTTTCACCTCTTCAAATGATATACAATATATATTACACAATTAAAGATGTGTGTTTGTCTTATCGCCGAACATTACAACAAAAATTACCTAATGGGGTGACATGTAATATTGTACTGCTTCCTTTCCTCACACCCCAACCTCATGTAATCCTGTAGAAATGATGTAATCACAGTACAAATTCAACCAGTGGTGGTCCGGCTACTCTCTTTTTAGCTGTTGGGGACATGAAGACACGTCTACTATTTAACAGCTGAGAAACACTTTTGTTTGATGATAAGATAAGATAAAACATCAGCAGTAACTAATTTTGGGCTGATACAGAACAGTTTGATGAATGAGGAATTTCTACATATGGAGGATAGTTCAATTTCCCAGATAGTAGATCATTTCAAAGTAAATATTTTAAGGGAACAGGAACAACCTAAGATTAACTTCTAAGTTGAATGCTTCTGCCTAGCTAACTATACACTCGGATGCTTCCAGACCATCAGGGCATTATGGCAAAACAAGCCAAAGGGCTGTGTTGATTTTAGTTGCTATAGAGCGCAGAGGACAGAAAATGCAATACTAAGCAGAAAGTCTAAAAGTGTAATAACTAAAAATTTGCTAAGCTCACTACACCAGTAGTCATTTTTATCTTCATTTTAACAACTGTAAGCTAAACAGTATAATAACACAATGCTAAGGGACACACTGCAAGGTCTTTAATCTATGTGTGTGCTTGTAGTTATTTAGCACAGTGTATTACCAGATTATACCGCAATGTACTGTAGAAGAAGTAAATCCATCCCCAACTGTTTTTGCTGAAGTCTCCTGCTTGCTGTTTTCCAGCAGTGTCATTGATAGTCAGACGTGACTCTTAAAGCTCTGCTAATTATCAGCTTGGCCTTCAGGGAAGAGACTTGGCATTAACATTAAACACAGACAATGACATAAACATTAAATTCAACATGAACTTTTCTTCTTTTGTGACTTAGTGCTTAATTATTTGTAAAAGTAAACCCTCATCCGTCAGTCCTGAACTATAACTGAACAATTCAGCTTCAACAGGTGCATGTTTATATCAGCAGGTCAGTGACATACTGACTGTGACATCATGAAGCTGTGTAGCTGCCCCCCAAAGCCAGTGGCCATTCACTCTTGTAACACGCCAGCCTGCCACTGAGGGAACAATTTACTGGCCATTAACCAGAATTTACTAGCACCCTAAGGTGAGCTTAGCAGAGGTGACTGGACTTTAGAGATGCACATACATCTGATACATCGGCACACTGATACACTGGTCATTCAAATCAGGCTGCAAATTTAACAATTCAAAGAACCTCTGATGAACAACTGACATAATGATTTAGAATATTAATGTTTGTGTGATAATATTGTCTAACAACTAACATGCTGTGCCTGCTGAAGTGATGTTTCTAAAGCTGTAACCAAATAAACAAAGCCCTTGCACTAGAAAAACTGGAGAAGGACATATATAGGATGCATGGTTAAAATAAACAGAATGAGACTGCAACAAATTGGCACCGGCCTACACACCTAAAATACACTGCTGCTGTGAATATCCCTGCTGACAGTGTTAGCACCTTGTTTGCTTATGAGTGGGAAATTCTGCTTATTCTGAAGTGAGATATTTGCACCACTTCTCAAATTGAGCTCTTAAACATGATAAAATTAGTCAAACAAAATGATCAGCTGAAAAGAACTGCTCTCACACCATTGCATGACCTCTCATGTTTTTCACACTTTGCCAATCTATGCATTCAGTGAGCAGTTTAGTAGGTATTCCAAGATGTTTATTTATTTGTATGATCATTCTGGAGACTGCAGTTTGTGGTGCTGTTAGACTGCACAGCATTATACAGAAAGGCCCATCTGTTATTTAGCCTAGCCTCAAGGAGTGGACAAAATCAAAGAAGCACCTGTCAGTATAACACAATTCAGTTCAACAGTAGCACAAACTACATCCTCAAAAATGATCATACAGTTAAAACAACACTTCTCTGAAACTATCTGAACTAAAACTGAAACCCTATAACCTTCATTTAACAGGATTTATTGCAGGACTGTTGAATGAAACCTTTAGGACTGTAAAAGACTTTCTTTACTCTTCCTGGAAGATTTGGAGTTAGAATAACTTGCTCATGTGGGCATGTTATAGTGTAAACTGCAGTGTTTCTGTGAATATAAGGGATGTATAAGGTCGGGGTTAGTACTGTGTCTGAGAGCCACAGACGCAGCGGTGCGCCCTTACCCTCGCCGCCCTAGAAGAGTAGGGATCCTCGAATAGATTCCAGATCACCGGCTGCCACTTCCTCCACAGGCTGATATTACCATCGGCCGGCGCACCCACAAATCCCTATCTCGTCGTCCTCGTCACCGTTGTCCACGTTGAGCTCGAACACGTCCAGAGCCTCCTCTGCGTCCCGGTGCTGCCGGTATGTCATCCAGCAGCAAGGCTCCACGTCCGTCTCATCGATGCCCCAGAAGGAGAGCTCCTCCTCGAACAGTGGTCCGCACACATCCGCTGGGCAGTGGAGCTTCCCGGTCCGATAGTAATTGAGCACATAGGCGAAAACCCCCGGGTGGCGGTCGAAGAAGTACTCGTTGGTCCGTGCGTTGTACTCGATGAAGCCGGGGACTTGTTGCAGCTGATCCAGCACGGAGTCGATGTCCGAGTCGGAAGCGAGCAGGGCCAGTCGCGTCCCCGGCAGGGTCTTCAGGGTGGTTTTGTAGGTTTCGTGCCTGGTGCCCCCGACGTTGAGGATTATCCTCTCGTTGTCGTCAAACTTGCCCATCGCTCTGTATCAGACATGACTTGATGGAAAGCGGGGGAAGTTGATGAGTGCAGTCCGGAGGTAACGGCGAACCCAACGCGCACACACCTGCAGTCACAGCCCTTTTCACTAAAGCTCCAGAATTTTGAACGCGGTGCGCACCATCTCCGGTTTCACGCTTTCGTGGCTTCTCTGGGGGTCGAAGATGATGTCCATCGTTTATTTCGGGGAGGATGGAGCTCGGCGATTTGTATCCCACAACCAATCCGTTCACACGGTCAGTGCTGTCGGAGTGCTGAATGATCTCAACCTGTGTCTCCAAATAAACTGTGCTGCTACTGCCGTTGCGCATCTCTAGTGTCCCTGCCCTCTCCAAGACGCACGTCGGGCTCGTTACTGAAAATACCCGTGATTCCTGTCAGAAAGTAGTGCTGGCTCTTTACTCATCACTCCATGTGAAAACTCGCCCATTACACGTATTTTCATTTAGGCTACATCTCCAGTTGCGTAATTTTTTTGGTTTAAAAGATCAGGGGAAGTTAGTTTCAGAGGAATGAATAAGCGCTAAGGGTTTATCGCCATGAAACAAGAGAGGAATTTCCATCCTCGTTTGAACCAATTTTAGATAACTACCTCAGTGAATCAAGAAACTGATTTTGGGTACTGAGAAATGACAGGAAGGACACCAAGAATTGTTGTTTCTATTATTGTGTGAAGGTTTGTATCTTTCAACTGGCCAAGTAGTTTACAGTACAGACCATCCTTCATCTGCTTACATCTGCTTACATCCTTACACTGGTCCAGTGGTTTTGATTACTACCTGACATTAGTTTCAATTAATTAAAAGATAAATACATAAAGATAAAAATAAATTGTATATAAATCAATTTAATTTATATACTATTTATACTAATTTTGAATGTAATTTAATCATGGCAAACATTTCAGTCAAATTAATTAAAAGCTATCTTGATTGTGTACATTTGTGAAAGGCACAATGTTAATATTTAAATGCGACCGATTTTGCTTTAACAAACTGTTTTCCTTTGTTAGTCCAGTTAAAATCAGTTTGGCTTTATCTATTTTACTAGATGAATTAACTAATATGTGTTTGAATAGCTATACTATCAACCTTGTTTCAATTAATGCTACTTTCACTGATAGTACTAAAACATATTTGTTTCCATTAAATCAGAATCAGCTTTATTAGCCAAGTATGTTAAACAGACAAAGAATTTGACTCCAGTACAAAGGCTCTCAATGTGCTTTGCAGGGAAACAGGAAATAGAACATTTAAATAAGAATATATTTTAAAAAATGTGTGCATTCAAAAGAAAGGAGAGGAGGAGTTCAAACAGATTGTGTCCAGGACGTGAGGGGTCTGCAGAAATCTTCTCTCCCCTCCTTTTGACCCATGAGGTGTACAGGCCCTCCATGTAGGGCAGGCAGGCTGGCACAGATTATTCTTTTTGCAGCCTTGACTGTCTGCTGGAGTCTGTTCCTGTCCTGTTTGGTTGCTGAACTAAACCAGACAGTGATGGAAGTGCAGGGAACAGACCTGATCCCTTGATCATTATGATAAAACGTGCAAATACATATAAAACACATTTATATTTTATTTGTTTTTACACCTGGCACTAACAACATATACCTGCCAGGATACTCAACCTGCTTTTCAATGCATGAAATTAACTTACAGGTACACCTAGCTAAAAGTAATCCGATCTAAATGTGTAACAGTCCTGTAATAAATTCTACATTCATGAAGGTTGAAATCTTCAGTTTGTGGTGATTCAAATGATCATTGTTAAGGGTGTAATTTGCAGTGCAGTGGAGAACATTACACTGAGAGGTGTAAATATTTGATCAATTTTCTAATATATATATATATACATTATATAGCCCAATAGCACTAGTTTGCCTCTAGGGGCTTTACAATCTGTATAGCATACAAGACACTCTGTTCATAGACCCTTATATCAGATAAGAACAATCTAACTAAATAACCCTTTAAGGAGGAAGAAACTTCAGAAAAAACCAAGAGAAGAGGGATCCCTCTTCCTTTACAAACAGACATGCAATAGATGCCATGTGTACAGGATAGAACAATGGGCGAGTGATAGGCATAGAGCTTGGACACTTGTGCTTGAATGAATAAACAGAGAGTTAGAGAGATGCAATGGTTTTCATAAGGTTTACACTAATCTCATTGACAGGACAATATGGTTGTACATACTAGGGTTAATTGATTAACTGAGACTGTAACAAATTGTCTGATGTCAGCAAGGAGGTTAGGCAAAGGCCCTGCAGTCTGCAGACTTCTTTTTAACTCTGGGAACAAACAGGAGCCCTGCATTCCGAGATCAGAGAGCATGGGATGGCATATAAAGGTTATGGACATTAAACAGTTACAAAGCAGGAATTAGGATATCTGTATTAGCCACAGTTACAAAATAGTAAGACTTCAGCCATATGAGGGCAGGGCAGAGATAGCATATTTGTTTTCAAAAAAGTAAGCAATAATCTACTGTATGGTGTCAAGAGCTTCACTCAGATCAAGTAGGAGAAGCATAGAGGTGGAATCTGAATCCATATTAAAAGCTCATTTGCCACTTTAGTGTAGTGTAGTTTTGGTGGAGTAACAGGGTCAGAAAGCAGACTGTAAAAATTATTACTGTTGGATATGTGAGCTGAAAGCTGATGAGACAACTTTTTCAAGTATTTTGAAAAAAATGGCAGGTTAGAAACCAGTTGATAATTACTAAGTGTGGTTTAGTAAGTTGAGTTTTAAAGCTAGTAGGGAGAGTCCCAGTTGTAAGTTACAAATTAACATTATTCAGCATTGTAGGTCCCGAAAGTGTGAAGAAATCTTTGAAAGGTTCAGGTGGCAAGGGATTTAAGCATGCAATGTATCTCTTTGTTAGTATAGTGATGAGTATCCCCGCCTAGCTATTACGTGGTATACTGGGGTTTGATTCCCTCACAGGGAGTGTAGATAAGTTTTCATGTGGTTGTCTCCCAACAGGAGGGTTGGAGGTTCGAACCACAATGCTCACATGTTAAAGTGTCCTTGGGCAAGACACTGAACCCCCAAGTTGCCCCTGATGGTTAGAGCCATCGGTTGAGTTGGTGCCGCAGATGGCTGCCTCAGTTCTGTACCAAAAAGAAAGTCCTTGTGTTTGTAACATCCATCCATCCATCCATTTTCCTCCACTTACCTGTAACCGGGTCACAGGGCAGCAGTCTAAGCAAAGATGCCCAGACCTCCCTCTCTCCAGACACTTCCT
>NW_018127931.1:5580894-5593394 GCF_001952655.1 Monopterus albus | reverse complement strand
GCCAGCCGAGAGACATAGTCCCTCCAGCGTGTCCTGGGTCTTCCCCGGGGCCTCCTCCCGGTGGGACATGCCTGGAACACCTCCCTAGGAAGGCACCCAGGAGGCATCCAAAACAGATGCCCGAGCCACCTCAGCTGGCTCCATTTGATGTGGAGGAGCAGCGGTTCTACTCTGAGCTCCTCCTGGGTAACCGAGCTCCTCACCCTGTCTCTGAGGGTGCGCCTGGCCACCCTGCGGAGGAAGCTCATTTTGGCCGCCTGTATCCAGGATCTTGCCCTTTTGGTCATGACCCAAATGTCATGACCATTTGTGAGAGTCGGAATGTAGATCGACAAGTAAATCAAGAGCTTTGCCTTACAGCTCAGCTCCTTCTTCACCACAACGGACCGGTACATCGACCGCATTACTGCAGAAGCTGCACTGATCCGCCTGTCAATCTCCCGTTCTATCCTTCCCTCACTCGTGAACAAGACCCCAAGATACTTGAACTCCTCCACTTGAGGCAGAAACTCTCCACCAACCTGAAGGGAACAAGCCACCCTCTTCCGACTGAGAACCATGGTCTCGGACTTGGAGGTGCTGATTCTCATCCCAGCCACTTCACACTCAGTTGCAAACCCTCCCAGTGCACGCTGGAGGTCCTGTTTTGATGGAGCCAACAGGACAACATTATCTGCAAAAAGCAGAGAAGAGATCCTGTGGTCCCCAAACCGGACTCCAACTGACATCCTGGATGCGTCTAGAAATTCTGTCCATAAAAATAATGAACAGGACTGGTGACAAAGGGCAGCCCTGCCGGAGTGCAACATGCACCGGGAAAAAGTCTGACCTACTGCCGGCAATGTGAAGCAAGCTCCTGCTCTGGTAATACAGGGACTGGACGGCCCTTTCATACAGGGACTGGACGGCCCTTAGCAAAGAGCCCCTGACCTCGTACTCCCGGAGCACCCCCCACAGGGCGCCGCGAGGGACATGATCGAATGCCTTCTCCAGATCCATGAAACACATGTGGACTGGTTGGGCAAACTCCCATGAACCCTCCACCACCCTGAAGAGGGTATAGAGCTGTTTGTAACATATTGGCCAAATAAAGGTGATTAGTATTATTAAATTGTAGGCAGGTGCAGTAGTAGTAAAAGTAGTGGTTGTAGTACTACTACTATAATTAATAGTAAAGTATTGCTACACAGCAATAAAAGATGCCTATCGCTTTGTCTCCAGCACAGCCCTCCAACTCTTTGATCTGATCTGTATGGTCCACCTTATTCCAACCTACAGGCAGAAACTTAAAGCTGTGAAGCCTGTGGTCAAAACAGTGAAGAGCTGGACTGATGAGGCTAAGACAAAGCTACAGGGCTGCTTCTAATGCACAGACTGGAGTGTATTTGAGACTGCAGCTACAGACCTGGACAAACTCATTGACACTGTGACATCTTATATCAGCTTTTGTGAGGATGTGTGTGTGCCCAAAAAGTCCTTCTGCTGAGGAACCAGTTTTCAGCCAATGACCCCTCGTCTGTGTGAAAAGACGATGCCTGAAAAGCATCACTGGCTATGGGAAACCATACCCCCTTGCTGTAGAGGACCATCATCTGCCAGCTTTTAGGTTGATATGGCTAAGGTGTTAGCTTATTAAGGCGCCTGTCCTTAATAAGCACAGGCGCCCCCCAGGGATGTGTGCTCTCCCCTCTGCTGTTTTCACTCTACACCAATGACTGCATCTTGAAGGACCCCTCTGTCAAGCTCCTAAAGTTTGCAGATGAACAGTCATTGGTCTCATCCAAGACGGCGACAAGTCAGCCTACAGACGGGAGGTTGAGCAGCTGGTCCTGTGGTGTAGTCGCAACAACCTGGAGCTGAACACGCCCAAAACAGTGGAAATGACAGTGGACTTTAGGAAGAATAGTCAGGTCTGCAGAAAAGGTTGGTGCATGCCTGCCATCTGACCTGTGCACCTCACGGGTCAGAAGGAGGGCGGAGAGGATCACTGCAGACCCCTCACACCCTGGACATAATCTGAACTCCTCCCCTCTGGACGGCGTTACAGGTCACTGTGCGCCAAGACAACCAGGCACAAGGACAGTTTCTTCCACTGGGCCATCCCTCTGATGAACTCTTAACCCATTACAGTATGACTGGACAATAACCCTCAGTGCAATACCTGTAAATATACCTTGTACATATTGATCCGTTGAATCCAGACTGTGTATATAGTACTTTATTTTTATTCCTAATGAACATTCCTCTGCTTGATTGCACATTACTTCTTTACTTCTGTTCTCAGCCTTATATTGTTTACTTGCCCACTGCTGCCTTACATAAGGCCATGTACATACACATTGAGAGTACCAGAGTCAAATTCCTTGTGTGTCCAACACACCTGGCCAATAAAGCTGATTCTGATTCTGATTCTAAAGGCTTTGGCAGAAGTGGTAATGTCAGCAGTAGTGCTCAAAAACAGCAGTACAGACAGTAGTAGTAGAAGTAGAGGCCAAGGTATTAGTAGTAGCAGTGGAGCCATGCAGTGGTAAGATGAGTTAACACTAACTTGACATTGTTAAAGCATTGTTTTCTCAAATTATTTAGAATAATGCTATTCATAGTGTTTACCTCAATGTATTGTACTTCAGTGACACAATCAAGTTTTATTCCTAACAGTGTTGAGCATGCTGAAAAGATTTCTGCCCTTCTGAAGCTAATTGGTTTTGGAAGGCATGTTATCTGACAGTCCACACTCTACATAGTGTATGAGGAGGAAAAAGTGACATCTGTAGGGAAGCTAAACAGCTCAGTCAACAAGGAGACAAAGGAAGTAGCTTGCATCATTCCCTGATAGAAGGCTGCTTTGTTAAATGCAACCTCTGACTTACCTACATAATTTCTCATTACATGTCTTGATCAAATCTGCGAATAAAGGATTTCTTTTTGCTCTGGAATTCCAATTTTAAAATTAGTAAATGAATACAATAGCCCACTGACTGACTTAAAAACATGACATGTCACACTTCACACCAAATTTTATCAGATGTTTGCTGTGAAAATGAATCACTGTTTTGGAGAGCAGGGGTTTGAAACTATATAAATATTAATGATTCTCTTTTGATGAAAGGCTTTCCTTCAAAACACACACACCAATAAAAATCTTATAGTAAACAATCTGTACTACAGTATATAAAGCGGTTTGAGATTTGATGTTAACCTCATTGCATTTACATTGAGACTTGTGAATTAAAAAGAGAGTAAATATGGTAACTAGGGGGACTGTATAACATTTTGAGCAGCCAATATTTAATTTCTTAATCTCCTAATTAGATAGATGCTTGAAATCTGTAGTCTGTCAACTGCAGGCCTGCCATAGTGTTAGTCAAAGGGAGAGGTGACAGAAGCTATTGTCTGGTATGGCAGCACTACTGCTATGGACTGCAAGCACCTGCAGAGAGTGGTAAAGACTGTGGAGAAGATCACTAGGACTCCACTGCCCTCTCTGCAGAGCATTTACCACCACAGGGTGTGTAGGAAAACTGCCTGCATCCTCAAGGACCCCACCCACCCCCAGCACGGACTGTTCATACCCCTGGGGGCTTGGAGCAATGGCTTCTTCCTTACTGAGCAACCTTTCAGGTGATGTTGATATCAAACTCATTTTACTGTTGATATTGATACTTTGGTACCTGTTTACTCCAGTGTCTTCACAAGGTCCTTTGCTGTTGTTTTGGAATTGATTTGTACTTTTCAAACCAAAGTACGTTCATCTCTAGGAGAACACATCTCCTTCTTGAGCAGTATGAAGTTGGCCCATGGTGTTAATACTTGCGTAGTATTATTTGTTCCAATGAACATAGTACCTTGAGGTGTTTGGTAATTGGTCCCAAGGATGAACCAGGCTTTTGGAAGTCCACATTTTTTTCTGTGATTTTGGCTGATTTTGTTTGACTTTTGACTTTGTTTGATGTCAAACAAAGGGGTACTGAGTTTGAAGGTAGGCCTTTAAATACATCTACAGGTACACCTCCTACTGACTCAAATGATGTCAGTTAGCCTCTCAGAAGCTTCTAAAGCCATGACATTATTTTCTGGAAATTTCCAAGCTGTTTAAAAGCACAGTCAAATGAGTGTATGTAAACATCTGACCCACTGGAATTATGATTTAGCAAATTATAAGTGAAGTAATCCATCTTTTAACACTTGGAAAAATTACTTGTGTCTTGCCAAAATGAGAGTTTGTTAACATGACATCTGTGGAGTGGTTAAAAATCTGCTTTAATTACTGCACCCTAAATGTATGTAAACCTCTGATTTCAACTGAATGTCTTTAAGACAAATGGACAATAAAGTGATAATTTCCTGTAAAAGCAGGCTTCCATACATTTTGAAATTTGAGAACAAATATCACTGCACAGACCAGGTTCAGTTTCAATACAAGTCCATCAAAATAAAGCAAATCATGCAACATTTCTCCAATATACAATGATTTATTCCCCTGGGCATTTAAATTTATATTGCTGAATGTGGGAATAAAGCACATGAAAAGTAAAAAAGTATAAACATTTCAACACCCTTAATAATAATTTTGGTGTGATTAGAAGTTTAGTGTACCCCTGAAGGGAGTAGGGGACAGAATTAAGTTTTGTTCAGCCCATACAGGTTCTGCAAACACTAGTAGCTCCATTCACACCTATAAAATAAAATAAAAAAATATTTCACCAGGATACTTTGGAGAAGTTTTCAAAATACTTTTTGGAATGAATAAGAAGAGTTAACTTGAATTATGGTTTTATCTTTATTGTTCATTCGTTTTAATGATTTTCTGTGCTTGACTTTCCTTAAATAAATCTATTTTTAGATCTTTTTTCACATAAGATAAATGACAACTGACTGTTTCTGATATATCCTACAGAAATAATTAGCCACCCAGCAAACAGTGATGACCTCTTTTACCTCTTTCTTTATGCCTTTGCTGTAAATGTGTTCCCGTGGCGCCATCTGCAGATTACAAGGGGCACTTCAATCTAGCTCAGGGACCTCATGCTGACTCTTTTAACTCTTCTAACTATTTAAAAATGTTAAAAGAACTTCCAGATGGAGTGTGATGACTGATCTGATGATGTTTAAAAAGGCTGAAGTCTGTGGGTTTCAATAATTATAAAACATGCACCAGGCCATTTGTTGACTTTTATTAGATATCCTGATGGTTGCAGATATGAATGTTCTTCGATGACCACAGCTACAGAAAGCAGCACAACACATACACTCGTCTTTTAAAGACCCAGCCACCCATGTTTCAACCTGACAGGTGTTTTCAGTTATTTGCCTAATTAGACCTCACCTCTAAACTGTGCACCCATGAATAAAGAACAAACTTTTTCACTGAAAACAGACTTATTCCAGCAGACATTCTGACTTGTCATATCAGGAAAAGCACTGGGGTAATTAATAACACTAATGATGGCTTAGGTGTCCCAGTAATAATTCATTAAGACAGCATGAGCAATACCAGGCTGACAACTTCGCTGCTTTGGTTCCCTTTCACAGTGTTATTTTTGGCAGCAACAAGTAGCTATTTATTAAAACAGACTGCACCTGTTTAGTACCAAACAGACAGAGTTTGCAGTCAGCTTGTGAACATATTAGAGCATTTATTACCAACACTGAATGGTAATATATTTCTTTCAGGAGCTGGTTAAGAGCACAGCAGAGCTAATTGGAAACAGAAAGGCCATTCACTACTAGTTAAAGACTTGGACACACCTTCTAATTCAGTCGTTTTCTTTGCTTCTCTTGTTGTCTACAGTGAAGACACCAAAACTATGAAAGAACATAAACAGAGTGTAAACAAAGCAAAATGTGTTTTAAATTTCAGATTCTTCAAAGTAGACACCTCAAACCAGAACTATACAGTATATTCACCAGGTGTCTAGAAATACAACTCCATGTGAATGCCAATGTCCCACATGTGCTGGACATGTAAGAATGCAACTATTTGCTAACACCTTAGCCATATCAACCTAAAAGGTGTAAATGGGTCAGTGTTGTGCTTTCCACTGCCCTCCCTACTTCCTCATCTGCTTATTGTTGGTATGCAGCAGTGTAGCCAGGAGTTCATGAATTGGCTCCTTTCTTTAATTTGGTCAAAGAAGCCCAATTACAAACAAAATAGCAATAAAAAGCTGCATACCTCATAATACTGGGTAAGCCTCTGCCATTTCTTCATGCTGAAAATAGCCAAGACCTCCTCTGGAGTCACTTTGATGACCCTGTGTTGAGCTTGCAGGATCAGTTCATTCATACACTTCCAGATATTGTGCATTCCTGTACCACATAAAAATGATCCCTGAATTCTTCAGGGTAGCTGTTCATTCTTCTCCACTGTCATTCATTGCTTTTCCCATGGTCTGGAAAGATGGAGCTGAAGGTACCAATCACTTCTTTGTATTTTGTGAATCTCCCTGCCTTGTATGATGAGGAGATGTCTAGCAGTGGGATAAAAAGGTACTAGTGATGGCGGACCTCAAGCCTTTAAAGAATCAGTGGTGTCCTGAATGGTTGAAACTGACTCCTGATGGCCTCTGAGGGTAATTAATTGGCAAAATATTATAGTTTCAGTTACATTTTCTGCAATTGTCTTCATTTTTCTGAATTTAATTTGAGTGATAATGTCATCAGTTCTGCCCTTAGGAATTACCTCAAAATGTTTAGCTTTCACTATGGCATCAGTGTGATATTTTATCTTAGCAGAAGGGTTTTCAACTAGTTACCTGAGGACAATTGTTGTAGGGTGAAGAAGAAGCTTTATTGTACTGTAACATGTACAACAAAATTTTGTTTGTTGCCAAGGGCCCCAAGGTGCATACATGCCACCATCACAGGCAACTTGCGGGTTCAGTGTCTTGCCAAAGGACACTTTGACATGTGGACTGCAGGCACCAAGATTTGAACCTTCGACCTTCTGGTTGGAAGACAATTACTCTAACCACCAGACCATTGTTGTGAACAGACCATTGTTGTGAACTTTTTATTTGTTATATATTTGCATGAATTTGATTATTCACAAACAACAATTAATACATGTAAATGTGCTTAAAAAATAAAGTAGTAGTTCTCACAGTGAAACTATGTAAGGACCACATGGGGGTGGCTGTGGCTTAGGGGGTAAAGCAGATCATCTCCTAACCGACATTCACAGGTGCGTGAATATGTGTGTGTGAATGGGTGATTGAGAAGTAGTGTAAAGTGCTCTGAGTGTGTTCAATGTATAGAAAAGCACTACAGTATGTAAGACCATTTACCACATGTTATGCCTTCACAGACCACTGGTTGAAAACCCCTATCTTAGCATGATCTGGAATATGGCATCAAGTAATTTTTTTGCTGCTGACATTTGACCAGTGTTTGTAGAAGCAGCAGGTGGAGAGAACACTAACATGAACCCGTGTTCACCATTGAAAACTCAATGTCAATTCATTCACAGGAAAAGAATGTCATATTACAGACATTCAATAAAGAAAATAAATGTTTGCCAGTCCAGTGTGTTTTTTAAATGGTACTATTTTGGCATTTTGCTGCATCTGAGTACAGGTAGCATTAACATTAGCAGCTGGTGAGGACCATTCCCCACAGTCAAACACCTGTTGCATTGCTTTCTTCACTGCTGTGTTCCATACCTGATGTTTCATTGCTGTCATTGTTATTCACCGACAGCTGAGGGTAAGGATTTAAACCCGAAATCCATCACTCTGGCTATGCCTTTGTTGGTATGCCAAATCTGATACTTTCCACAAAGAATTATTGACACCTTTTCAAAATCATCAGAAACAGTTGTATTTCCAGCATGTGATGCTCCTTTAATTTGTAATGAAACTCACCTGTAGCAGTCAACATGTGCTGGCAATATAACAATCACAATTGCAAACAGTTAAAAATGGAAAAAGGTTGACTCAACCTTTGTGTCATGTGGACCACACTGAGCATAGAGAAAAGAAAGAAGAGCAAAGAAATGTCTGAGGATGTGAGAACCACAATAGTGGAAAAGCCTGGACAATCTCAAGGCTACAAGTCCATCTCCAGAGATCTGGCTGTTCCTGTGTCGACTGTGCGCAACACTGTCAAGAGGTTGACAGCCCATGGCGCTGTAGCTAATCTCCCTGGACGAAAGAGGAAAAACTGATGACAGATTGCAATGAAGGACTGTTTGAATGGTGGATAAAGAACCTTGATCACCTTCCAAACAAATTCAAGCTTACCTACAGGCACAGGATACAACAGTGTCAGCTCACACTATCCATCACCATCTGAATGACAAGGTACACTATGGTAGGAGACCCAGGGGCCTCACTGCTGACACAGAAACATAAAAAAGCCAGACTGGAGTTTGCTAAAACTTACCTGAGGAAGCCACAATCCTTCTGGGACAATGTCCTTTGGACAGATGAGACTAAAATAAAGCTTTGTGGTCGAGCATATCATTCTACTGTTTTCAGAAAACAAAGTGAGGCCTTTAAAGAAAAAACATGGCCCCTACAGTCAAACATGGCAAAGATTCACTGATATATTGGGGTTGATTGGCTGCTTCAGGCACTGGACATCTTGACTGTGTCTGGTAGGGCCCGGTGTCAGAAAGTCGGGTCTCCATCAGAGGTCACTGGTCTTACAGCAGGACTACTGCTACTAAATATAAGTTGAGGGTGTAAATAATTATGTCCATTCCATTTGTGAAGTCCTGTGTGGAATGTATCAAATTTGACTTTTTCCCTCTGCTTTTTTTGTTGTTCCAATGGAAACAAAAGGAATAAACATGAGAATACCAAATAATTTGTGAGAGCAATATTGTTTTGGGAGAAGTTGTGCATTACCAGACAGAAATGCAGGGGTGTCAGTATTTTTGGCCATGACTGTAGATCTGATTCACAGGCTGTTTAATTCAGATAAAAATATACAATTTACCATGAAACACTGGAGGAAGAAGGTCATGTTTTGAAACAGTATCTGTATAATTAGTATCAGGACTCAGTTTTACAAATCTATAGTGGCTGCTGAAGTTTAATAACTGTAATGCAGAACAACAGCAACACTTTTTATGTCTCTGCACTGGGAATAGCTGTGGGAGGAGGCACTGTTTTTGGATTGCCTGTTTGCCCAGCCCATTTTTGTGAACATGATAGGTCAGGAATCCCTTGAGAGAATTTCTTAAAATTTGGCATGTGTCCACTTGGACTCAAGGATGAAATTATAAAATTTTGATGGTCAAAGGTCACAGTCATCTTGCGTCTGTCTCCTTCTTCTGAATGCAGTATCTCAGGAACGCCTTAATGGAAATTCTTCAAATTAAATGCCCACTTTTAGTCAAAGATGAACTGATTAGATTTTGGTGGTCGACGGTCAAAGGTCAAGGTCAATTCCTGTGAATCTGACTGGATGGCAAAAGCATATAACTGCAAACAAGTGATTTTGGTAGTTTTGGTTTATTTTGTACTAAAAAAAGTTGAGTTTGTCACTCAACTCCACATGAAACATATGATATTCAACAAACAAATATGCTTAAAGGGTAACAAATTATACAAAACATTTGCAATATAACTTAAGGCAAAGACTTATGGTACCAAAATGTGGCAATTAATTCAATGTGCCATGTCAGAACTCATAAGTGCAAAGAGTGAAATATGAGGCCCATGAAAACATCCTGCAAAGTCTACAGATCAAATATAATTTCAAATAAGACAATGATATGTGGGCTGCACAAGAATAAGTCTTCATGCCTATCATTTTATAATTATTACACAATCAACAGTAAATTACAGGGGCATTTAATTTTGGCAAAAAATGACAATTACAATTTTATTTTGACGTTTTTAAAACCACATTTTGCCACATAAAGATTGGGCTGTCATATACTACAAAGGTAAATGAAATAACATTTACTAGCCTCAATTGTGCAATTCAACAAACAGGGGTATATAAAAATGATCATGCATAAAGATTAATAATGGTTACTCTGGTACTATTGTAGCAGTAATTTTAATCACGAATGTAGCGACATCACATTATTATTTCTCAGAACCTATATTTGATCACTGCATTTGGAAATTTAGAGAAGCACCCTGACAACATGTAAAAAACCTTGAAGTGCCGTTAAAGTAACCTCTCAAAGGGATTTTAAATAACAATTTCAAAAGAATGATTGAAATATAAGGCAATTATATTGGTATCCAATAAATATCTAATAGCTATAAAGACATCCCAAAGAATGCAGATTTAAAAAGCTAATAAAACAGCAAAGCTAAAGAAACAGGTTTCTAGATGATTAAATGATTGTCATTTTCTTTGTGAGTGAATAAATTAAAACATCCCGTCACATTGTGCAGGCAAAACTGTTAAAAAAAACAAAACATGCACAAATATGGTTTGATGTAACAGCATGCCACAAGCTTCTAAAATGTTAAAATATTCTGCGGTCTATGTAGGCTCATTACATCAGCATAAATAATAAAAAAAGAATTGGGTATGGATTCACAATATTAAAACTGCATTTTATAAATGACAAGACCTTCATGTATTTTGTCATGAAAACACTGATGTGCAATATTCTCATACCTCACTTGTGTGGGGTATGAGAATGTGACTAATCATGACTGACACTAGCTGGACTGATACCCAAGGGTGGTAGAACAGGATGGTGTAGGGTTATAATGTAATAATTAAAGCACATTTTCTGTAGCATGCCAAACAGAGAGCCAGCTCTTAACAAAGAGCCAATCCTATGCCCAGTGGAGGAAAAATGTCATTTTTACTTGTCACAGCAGGAAAAGCAGAAGAGAAGCACGTAATATTAATGATGGTCTGTCTACATAAGACACGTCAGTGAGCCAGCATGCAGATTAGCAGGATATGACTGAATAGAATGCAGCCATGTTATACAAGTTGTCAACTACAAGGAAGGAACAATAAAAGCAAAGTAGCAGTAACATGACACACTGACCACCACCACCTTCAGCATGGATTACAGATGTTTTAAATGTTTGGCATTTTCTAGCAGGTGCAAACTTAAAACTGGCAAGAGTTTTAGTAACAAAAAAAGTATTGAAATTCTTTTCACTCCAATATCATGCAGGTCTAAAAAGGTGATAAAATGTGTTAGGAAATGACTACCAACAGCAAAGGACACAATCAGCTCTATTTTCATGTCATTCATGCTATGTTGAAATTTTCCCAACCCCCGAATACCCTGTGGTTTGTCAGTCTCTTCTGTATTTGGTCCCCAGTGCAGCCCACATGGTGCAAAATTGAGAGGCAACAAGATGGGAGTACTATGCAGATAAGACACTGTAAGGCAAAGTGTTTGGTTTTTTGACAGTACCATAAAAACATGTACGAGGACCTGAAGGCAGATGTATTAACGATATAAGAAAAAACCATTTCCCACACATAAAAATGCATTTCTAGAAGCTCAATATGTGGTGAGAATGTGTGCACTCAAGCACGCTCTGCAGTTATAGGGAGCATCTTTGTTCTGTGGCTTCTAAGTGGACTAATTGATGCTTACTTGTGATGGACACCAATAATGATGACATCCTCTAGAAGTGTACATCCTGTTGAAAATAAAAATGTACACTCCCTGACAAAAGTCTTGTCCTATAAGGACATAGTAACCTAAAATGTCAAATAACTATTTCTAATCATTCAGTTGTTAAATTGTTAATTTTAATGTCAAGGGCATTCACTTTAATAACTGGATGCAAAATGAAACCATCAAAAAGTGTCCTGATGTTCACAGCTTGGTAAAGCCCATAACATCTGTTTCTGCAAGGACAAAAGTCTTGCCGTATCTTTAAAGGATTCAACCAATCACAGATTAGAGCGTCACCTGTAACACATACTGTAACACATTCCCAGGTGTGTATAAGAAGAACCCCAGCACACCCAACCTTCATTTGAAATGCAACCTGACCTTTGCCAGCATGCCAAAGATTCAACCACAGACCAAAGTGCTGATCATCAAGAGCCTGAAGACCAAGTCTCCTGCTGAGGTGGCAGACATCTTTAATGTTTCTAAACATCAAGTGGAGAGGATAAGAAAAAGATTTGAAGAAACTGGTGAAGTTCATGACAGGCCCAGATCAGGTAGACCCCATAAGACAACTGTTTGAGAGGACCGTTTGTTGCTTCGACAGTCCAGGGCAGCCCTTTTTCAACTACAGAATGAGTCATCTATTGAGCTGCATCCCAATTGTCGTAAATACTGCAGAAGACCTATTGGAACCCGCATGGAGCCAAGATTCAAACAGTCAAGTTCGGCGGAGGTAAAATCATGGTTTGGGGTTACATTCAGTATGGGGGCATGCGAGAAATCTGCAGAGTGGATGGCAACATCAACAGCCTGAAGTATCAAGACATTCTTGCTGCCCATTACATTCCAAACCACAAGAGAGGGAAAATTCTTCAGCCGGATGGCGCTCCTCATACTTCAGCCTCCACATCAAAGTTCCTGAAAGCAAAGAAGGTCAAGG
>NW_018127931.1:5577677-5580834 GCF_001952655.1 Monopterus albus | reverse complement strand
TGAGCATGTCTGGGATAAGATGGAGGAGGCATTGAAGATGAAACCAAAGAATCTTGATGAACTCTGGGAGTCCTGCAAGAATACTTTCTTTGCCATTCCAGATGACTTCAATAATAAGTTATTTGAGTCATAGCCGAGACATATGGATGCAGTCCTCCAAGCTCATGAGAGTCATACACAATATTAATTTTTCCACGGCACCATGACTTTATGTTCTGTACTGTACATTATTTTGTTATGCGACAAGACTTTTGTCTAAGCAAAGTCTGACCTTTCTGTCCTAATTAAATAAATAAAAACCAAGGAATAAGATTTTATTTTGGTAAAATAAGCATAATCTAGAGGCCTTTGCCTTTCATATAAGCCACTTCTGATTCCAAATGATCAACTAGAAGTTAAGTTATTATTTGTTGTTCCTACAAGTTGGATAGGCGACAAGACTTTTGTCAGGGAGTGTATCTATCTAGTCTGCATGCTAAGATTTGACTGAGTAAAGTCTCCAAGAACAAGAGCTTCAATCTAAGGTTTTATAATTCCACCTATGAGATGTGTCATTGCCACTGCTGCTGCAGCTCAAACTACTGACTGTTGATGAGAACACTACATCAAAAGCCAGACTACAATAAATAACTTTGTTATTAGAAACCTGGCTCATTTCATCCAACATAGCACCTTTGCCTCACATCTATCCCTCCACTCCCTTATCTCCCCTTCAAAGTTTCTGTGCACCCCTGGGGTAGAGTGCCTTATAGTTTTAAAATCCCTTAGTAACATTTAGTTTGATATCAAAAACACAAATGTAATGCAACTATAGCTGTTGAAGCAGTCTGCGTTGAGCTAAGGAATTCATGACCAGAAACACAGAAACTGTTCTGTGGGCTCAAGGCGGAACAGCACCTTACAAAGACAGCTTGTTTGTTTTTCCTGTGAACAGTAAATGGTCTTATATAATGCTCTTAATCTATTTCCCATTTGTTCACTTGCTCTCTCAACCACACATTGGTGTTATCACTGGGGCAACTTGGGGTTCAATAGCTTGCCCAAGCATTCCTCATCCTGTGGACTGGAGAAGCCAGGGATCAAACCACTGACTCTACTGCTGTGGGATGACCTGCTCTACCTCCTGAGCCACAGCTGACCCAAACTCACTTCAACCAAACCTTTTGCACCTAGCATTCTGCACTGATGAACAAAACTAGAACATGCACTTGTATATAGCTGCTCTGACTTTGTGTATGACCTGGTCTTAACCCACTGTGACAAGAAAATAGAGCCCTGTGTGTTTATTGTTAGAGTTCTTTATATGAGGTTATTGTTTCTTATTAATGCAATATTGATGAATAAATAGACAGCATTTAGGAAGTAAAGCCTTTCAGATAATAAACATTGATAATAAACTGTCACACTTCTGTATACTGCAGAAGTCCTGCAGTCAGGTCATTCTGGCCTGTTGCGTCGCCTGAGGCCGGACGCAGGCTGCTCCGCTCCAGCCTCCTTAGTGTTCAGCTCATAAGAGTCCTCTAGCGAAGGCATGAGCTCGGAGTCCTCCAATCCTTCTTCCTCTTCTTCTGCTCTATCCCCCAATACTTCTCCTTCTGACTCCTCTTCCCTGTCAGATTCCTCTGATATGAGCTCCTTCATGTCTTCACCTTCAGCTGCAGCTTCATTTTTAGCACCTGAATGTTTTCGATGGACTTCCGCTACTCCACAGGTTCGCTTGTCCACCAGAGAAACGTCCGCTGCTGACGTGTCGTTGACCCCAAGGGACTCAATGAGGTCATCCAGACTGTGCTCACAGGATGTCTCTGAAAGAAATAAACCAAGTGATACTGAGTAAATGGGAGGCAGCGTGGTAGAACAGTGGGTAACACTGTTGCCTCACAGCAAGAAAGTTCCAGGTTCAAGTCCTGGTCGTGGGATCTCTCCAGGAACTCGGGCTTCTTCCCACAATCCAAAGACATGCAACTTAGGCTGATTGGTGACTCTAAATTCTGGATGTGTGTGGTCTCATGTGTCTTATAAGATCGTTCCTACGTCCTTGGTTGACCTCCTGTTCTAGTTAACTGAGGATGTTCCAGTTCTCTTATATTGGCTCTGGACAGTGCCTGAGAAGCCATGAGCAAGGAAACACAAGAGCATCCTACATGCAAGTTTTTTGTGAACTGACACACCCCTTTATCTGAAATTAGATGGTGAGAGGGCACTTCTCTTAAGGATCTGAGGAAAGGATGTTTCATGTCAATGTGTTTCCTGGAGTCCTCTCTCCTCACATTTTTGCATGTTTTCCTTGCATCTTTGGTGGGCAGGACTAAAACACAAGGAAAAGCCGCAAGGGAAGGAAATGGTCCTTATAAGAAACATTACATACCCTCTAAGTATCCACCCTGTGATAGACTGGCAGCCTGTCCAGGGTGTACCCCACCTCTCGTACAATGTCAGCTGGGACTGGCTCCAGTCCCCCAACGACCCTCTTCAGGATAAGTAGTATAGATAATGGATGGATACTAAGTAAATGATGTATTCTATTGATAACCAATAGGGATGGGTATTTCAAGCCAAAATGTTATTCTATATTTGCTGGGAACTATTAATTCAAAGAGCACGCGCGCGCACACACACATTGCTGAGAGTCACAGTCCAGCTGTTCTGTGTTGGCTAGCACCATATTGCTAACATTGTCATGTATGCATTTGGTGACTTTACCTCCAAGTCCCCAGGGTTCCACAGTGGTGGAAAGTACATTCACCAGCAGTATGCCGATCCAGCATTGTTTTAGTCTGAAGAATAACACTATATTTTCTAATTACTTACATAATGGCAGGTGATTGTCACACACAATTCAATTGTAAGTGCTATCATTGCATCTATGGTCAGAGACACCTTTTCAACAATTGTCAAACAACATGCAGCTCACATTCATTATCATCATACAACATCCCCAGTCATTCCTTCTCCTAACATACAAAGCCCTTAATGACAAGGCTCCATCTTATCTTAAAGACCTCGTAGAGCCTTATCATCCTAACAGAGCACTTCGCTCTCAGAGTGCAGGTCTACTTGTGGTTCCTGGAGTCCACAGAAGCAGAATGGGAGGCAGAGCCTTTAGCTATCAAGCTCCTCTCCTATGGAACCAACTCCCAGTCTCAGTTCGGGAGGC
>NW_018127931.1:5565430-5576256 GCF_001952655.1 Monopterus albus | reverse complement strand
AGCAGTCACCGGCCACATCGACCTGATCAGTGTTTGATTGTTGTGTCTTGTTGCTTTTCTTCTTTTGTCTCTCCTCTATCCACTCACCCCAACCGGTCGAGGCAGAAGGCCGCCCACCAAGAGCCGGGGTCTGTTGGAGGTTTCTTCCGTTAAAGGGAGTTTTTCCTCCCCACTGTCGCCAAGTGCTTGCTCAAGGGGGATTTGTTGGGTTTTCCCTATGTAATAATATTGATAACAGTAAGGTCTAGACCTTACTTTGTAAAGTGTCCTGAGATTACTTTTGTTGTGATTTGGCGCTATACAAATAAAATTTGATTTGATTTGATTTAATCATGGCGTTATTTCCAGGCACTGGTAAAAGCAAGGAAAAACAGTGCCTCTTTGTTTTTAAAGACAAAAAAAAATAGCCATACAAAATATTCAGTGTTCATAGATTGTATGAGTATTCGTATATTCAAAACTCATTGCCTATCCCTAATAATCAATACTAAAATGCTACACGGGTATTTACATTATAGGAACCTACCCTACCAAAATGTGTTGAGCTGAGTAACACTTGACATGGGTTTGTTTGTTTATAGATACATAGATAGACTGTTTTGTCAATTTCACCTCAAATTAATTGTAAGAAAAGTTAATGGGTACTTCTATGCAATGAGGTCAAATTTGTTCTGTTAATACTTTTGTTTCCTCTGCTTCAATCAATGTGAATTTAATACTCAAACTGAGGTTATCAAGCCACAGACTTCATAAAAAAAAATAAAATAAATAAAAATCAGTCCAATGTCTACAGACATGTCAAACTTCACATACTCAGACCAGAGTGGTTCACTTTTTCCTTTCACTTTTATCAAACATTGCTGAAAGGTTGTATTCCATTTGGTTTTGCTGTTGTTTTTGCTGCTGCTGCTGTTTTTGCAAATTTGACTTGAACCACATTTTAAAATTAGATGAAAATCACTCTCAGTGCAGCTGCTCAAGTTGAATTACAAATTACGCTCTGTCACAACAAGACATGCAACACTGACTGCAGCTGCAAATTATAACAGCTGCATTATAATTATCTTATTATGTAGCCTACAGTTTGCAGTTTTGTCTTTACAGCAAAAAAGCATCATCAGTTACCCCTACTCAATTTACGCATGAAAAAATGTTACTTTTAACTTGTGGTGCCTGAGCTCATCACTGCAAGCAACAGTGTGCAAAGTAATTCTAAACTGGAATATGCTACAAAGACAGCCACTCAGCCCACCGTTGATGTTAACGGGTGGACAGTCCATTCCTCTCTTCTTCATCAAGTACCGGATGGTCTGGAGTTGAGACACGATCTCTTTTTTCTGCTCCTGGGCCACTGACTTCACACTATTTAAAAAAAAAAAAAAAAAAGTCAAGTGGGAAAATAATTATACACAAATATAAAACACTGATCTCACAGGAGCTTTATTTTATTTGTTTATTTGATTAGTCAAGTGAACATTAACTTGATAAACACGAGGTGTAGAACTAAATAACTAGTGGATCGACAAAATTAATCGGTAACCATTTCGTTGAAAATTTTAATCATTTATTATATAGAAAGATGTCTATATAGAGAATGCAAATGCAGCATCTGTCAGACTTGGTGATTTATGACTTTGACTGATTTATGGCTTTTTGACCCTGCCCACTTTTATGCTTTGCTTCCACCTAGATCAAAGGCTGTCAACTGTTTTACCACATAATTACAAGCCTCAAAAGATTTTGCACTTAGCTGTTACTTTTCAACTTAAATGGATTTTATGATAGGATTGACAGGAAGTTTTTATAACTACCTTAAAGGGATTTATTAGGGTTTCCTGTGGGAACAGGACCGAGCAATCTAGGGTGAATACATCAAATAACATCAAAGGATTGTATTAGGCTTTCCCTAGCAATAGGTCTGACCACCAGCCTACAAGACTTAGTTCACTGCTCTCTAAACATTTTGTAGGTGTAAGGATTAATATTTCTCTCTAAACTAAATAATTAAGCTTAGAAAAAGCAGCCGTTTCTCCCCACTGTACAGGTTGGCTCAGACTTCCAAATATCCTTTCAACGATTGCTATGTGGTAAGACAACAGCCTGGAGAATAGGTGTACCTGGGGTTGTGGCTTCTTAATTCCCTCTTCATGCAACAGTAAACAATTTTCCTTGACAGCTACAGACAAAATGACTTCTTTACATTACATCTGAAAGTAGCCAGGGGCGTAAGCTCCGCCTCACATCATGCATTAGGTCAGGGTGAAAATACATGACCTTGTTAACTTTTTTTTTTTTTTTTTTAATCCATTTTACACATTTTTCCCGAGGGGTACCATTTGCATTTCCTTATTACCAAGGGTTAGACTAGTTTTTATGTCAAAACCTTAGGGATATTTATGTGTTTTCATGCATTAAAAGTCACATACTTTGTTTTACAGGTGGTGATAGTCAGTGAATTCCTGTTAGTTCATACTTTGACATCAGTGAATTTTATAGGGAACTACAGACCTTTTGAATATATCACATTCATCAGGTAACTCTTAACTACTTTTCAGATCATTAAGGCATATTGATCCATGATGGGAAATTCTGGCTATTCTTTGGCAGCCTTTCACTCTCATTAATACATGAGTGAAATACACAAATATCCCTAAAGTTTTAAACTAAAAATGTTGAGCTATCTACATTAACACTTAGAAATAAAGAAATGCAAACGGTACTGCACTGGAGAAATGTGGAAAAAAATATTTAAAAAAACAAGTTTAAAGAAGATCATGTATTCTTACCGTGACCTAATGCAGGCTATGGAGCAGTGCTTACATCCCCTGGCTACTTTCAAACGTAATGTAAAAAAGTAATTTTGTCTGTAGCTGTTTGGGCAAACTGGTTACCATTGCATGAAGAGGGGATTAAGAAACCTGAAAGGGCGCAAACCTGGGTACACCTACTCTCTATTGTCTTACCACTCAACAATTAATGAAAGGATATTAGGAAGCCTGCAAAGAAGTAACTCATCCCTATGTGGGGAGAGAGGACCAGCGGAGTATTTACTGATTCTACACTACCTATTGAACTTAATTTCACTATTTGGGAATGTTTGCGACCCAGTCGCTTGTAACACAAGGGAAGCTGGGGAGAGAGGACAGTGGTCACCGCTGCTTTTTGTGGGATATATTTTACACTACCTGATGGATTTAATAATTTCGCTACTTTGGCCTGTTAAAGGAACTTGCTCTTTAAAAGAGGTTTATTGAAAATATTCAATTTGTTTAATATTTAACTATAGAATTTCTGAAAATAGAATTGGGGAGGTGGTAGGATTTAAACTATGTTAGTTAAAAAAAGGGACTTATAAAAACATGTCATTTGTTTATATTTAATTACAGAAAACTCTGAAAAACAGAATCAATTCAGTTTTAAGCCTTATATCTACAGTATCAAAACTATTGGAACTAAAGTTCCTTGAAACTAAACAAACCCGTACAGTGGGGAGAATCAAATCAAAATCACTCTGAATCGTACTGCATCATATCATTACAAATTTTTCAGTATCATTTTTGTATCTAATCATGGAGCATTTATTGAGATATGTATCGAATTGTGTGAGAGGGAGACATACAATACATACTGAGGTACTCTTTACATTTTCATGTATGCTGGTACCCCACATGGGGATGATTAAGTAGTTGCCACTTTTGTTTTGGTTTTTATTTTTAGAGGTAAAGCTTAGCCAAGTTTTATTTTGTTAATTTTATTTACTTTAGCACAACCACCTTGTGCTTGAAATGAAAAGAAAATTGAAGTAACGTCTCAGAAATGTATTTACACTGGAGGCCTGCTAAATGAGAAAAGACAGACAGCAAAGTGAGGATCGTGTTTCAGAGCCACAGATATGAACACAAAGTATGGAGACATGGTGTTGTGTGCAGCCCTCTAATCCAAAGCACATTAAAACTGACACTGATCACCACTCACCAGTTAGTGAGTGGGTCCAGCTGAGTGAGGATGGAATTGAGCATCCTTTCAGTCTGCGTTAGCCTTTGTTCCAGCTCGTTCAACTGGTTCTCTGTACAAAAATGAACACATACAGACAAAAGGATAAAACCATCATATCATTTAATTATATATACATATGCTAATGCAAATCCAGTGCATACAGTACACACCTGCCTCTATTGATCTTTTGGCCCCCTTTGTCATTTTATCCTTTTGTTCCTGGTCACCTGCAGACTTGATCTGCGAGTTGAAAAGAACATACAATATGCATTTTGCACTTTCAAAGCTGTCAATTTTCTCCATGCAGTTTGGTGTTGCAGGTAACATTTACTTACCTTCAAAAATTTGTAGGCTGCAAACACTCCAACTCCAATGGCATAGAGTGGCATCAGTGTGAACACGTAGCCCTTGTTGCCGTTGGATTTGTACTTGTCACTCTTCAGCTCTTGCTCCATCAGCTTCTTCATCTGCTGCATGTTCTCAGGAGTTTGATATGAACCAGGGCCATTCACATTGATAGGCTGGCCTCTGAGTGCACCTGGGCCTGGACCTGCTGCCACAAAAAGATGCATGACTGGCATGGCTTTCATTCATTTTGCAGCCTGAGTGTGGGTTTCTGGGAAAAGTCCGAATTAGCTTGTGTAACTGCTGCAAAAATTTTAAATTATTAACTTGGAAGCATTCAAAAACACAGCAGTGCGGCAGTGCCCATATTGCACCCCAGTCATACCATTTTCTGATGTCATCATTCAAACTTTTTAGCCATCTACAAAATGTTTATGTTAATGTCTGGCCCTCAACATCCATCTCAAGTAATCATTGCACTGACATAACCCACAACAGTCTTGGTTTTGTGTAAAACAGTTGTGTTAAAAGCAACATATTGACTAAATAACAACAACAGTATGACTTATTAAAAATGCCCATCTAATTTTCTTACTTTAGGAACAGAACCTGGATCCTAGTATCTTAAGTTGGTCTTTAAAGGAGCAGGGCATCAATGTCAACATATATGTAAAAATGTACATATGCATGTTCCTTTTTGAAAAGCAAGATCAAGTTATATCACAATCAAACCAAGATAACATATGATGCGTAATTAATCATGGTGCTAGTTTATGCCTCAAGGGCAGGTGAATATTTGCAGATAACATTATTTTACCGTCCTACAATCTCTTGAACAGCGCAATGCAGTGTGTATGTTTGTACTCTTAACAGATTTTATACCTTACTGGGCTTTAATGGCGCTGAACATCAGTGTACCATTACACACCTAGGTGTGGTACAAAGGCCGTTCTCCACTAACAATCTTCTGTCATGGCTTTTATTTTGGGAATACAAGTCAGTACCTGCAGTAGCTAATACACTGTGTAGTGCGCTATACGGGAGAAACAGCACAGGAACCATATCACTGTGCCATTTCTCTATGCAACAAACGTGGCGTTTTATACCTTTTCTGGTGTGACGAGGATCAAATCTAGTTTCCTTCGCCCCGGTCCCGCCGCCGACGCCAAACAACCTCGGCAGAACGACAAACGAGAAAAGCAAGGCTGTAAAAGCCATGGCGACATGTTGTGATGTTGACAAAACCATTCCGTCGTAAAAGAGTCACCTGCCACGAACCAGCGCGGCAAGCGGCGGAAATAAGTGGTTAAATACACGGTAGACAGGCAGAAAACGTTAAAGCATCAAGCTAATAAACAGCGAAAACAATCTGATATTTGAGAACCAGGCTGCTGTTAGTCCAGCAGTCACGCCAGCTGCGCTCTAACACACTTCCTGGAAGGACGTTTCAAAATAAAAGCAGCAATACAGTAGATCAGGAGTTGACAAAAATTTAACTTTTTAATCGTGCTGTTGATTAATTTCGTTTCTTTTTTTTTTTTTTTACATTTGATGTGTTTATTATATTTGATAACAGCAGACCTTTACATATGATAAGAAACAATCAGTGGCAGAAACATCTTAATTAAATGAAACAACAATTTACAGGAAACCATGAAAAAATCATGCAGACAATGGTGGAAGAAGTATTCAAAGCCTTTAGTAAAAGTAGCTTATACAGTAGTCCTACACAATACATACATGTAAAAGTACTCAAGTTCTATAGGCAATCCTATTTTAGTAAAAAGTAGTATCAGTAAAGTGTACTTAAAGTACTCATTCTGCAGAAAAATTACCTGTGTTTGATATATTATAATAATAAAAATTATACTGTTAATATCAATGCTTAATGCTTTAGTTTTTTAAACTGGTTTTAGCCATTCCTAACTGTGTTTCTTAACTATTTTAGAACTGTGGTTATATATAGAGTACTGCTTCTGTCATGTGAAGCGATTGATTTATGACAGGTGGGTGATGTCATGCCTCGGGGTATAAGCCCCACCCACGCAGTTCTCAAAGTCAGAATCAGAAACAGAATCAGCTTTATTGGCCAGGTGTGTTGGACACCAGGAATTTGACTCTGGTACAGTGACTCTCAATGTGTATGTACATATCCTTATGTACGGCAATAGCAAAGGGCAAGTAGACAATATGCCAATATATAGTATTGGCTGTATAGTATAACAAAATAAACAAAGCCGTAAACAATGCAAACAAACAAAGGAATGTTCATTAGGAAAAGAGATAAGAATAAAAATAGAGTACTTAAAAAAAGAGACTTGTGCGGATCTGTAAATCTGTACAATGTATATTTACAGGTATTGCACTGAGGGTTATTGTCCAGTCATACTGTCATGGGTTAGGTGTTATTCAGAGTGACGGTTCGGGGGACGAAACTTCCAGACTTTATTGTTTTTATTATTTTACAATGTGCAGGTGTCTACAATAAGCAGTATTAACAGCTAGCAGTAATACAAGTAGGGTTTCACATGGGAACAAGTTTGACATAAAATTTTATGCTTTTATATGATCATGAAAAGATTATATTAGGCTTTCCTTGGCATCAGGTGTGACCACTACCACCACAGAGTATGGATGATGCAACAACAGGTTTTTATTAAGTATGACACATATAACAAGGCCTGGGCATGACATATAACTATTGTTTCTCTTAATTAATTTGCAGGGTTTAATTTGGACAATGATTAAACTGGATACTTTAGTTAGATGCAAGAAATAATTTTTTTTTAACTTATGAGAAACTCTTCTTTCTCCCCCAGCATAGCTTAATTTCAAGGAAGATTAACCAGCATTTTTTGATACATGTATCAAAGATTGATAGATGGTAGGAACAAAATCAAATTAGTTCTTTTTTCAGTAATTAAATAAATATTACATTAATATTGCAAATAATCCTCCCAAGCATAGAGAAATGCGGTTGTTTCATGCCATGTTAGAAGTATGAATTGAATTTAGAATAAAAATAAATATCAGTTTGATACATTAAGTAATTCTCCTAAACATAGAGAAATACTGCTGTTTCTGTCAGGGTCAGCCAGTAAGGCTACCCACAATGTTAACGGTGGACTCAGTTACAAAGCCAGGCGAGATGGGGTAAAGAATATTGCTTTACTGTATTCACTCAGAAAACACACAGTGATAGTCCAGAACCCAATATCCACGTCAAACAACAGTCCAGGGTCAATACCGGCAAACGAGCACAGCCAGGGGATCCAAAAACGGGAGGTCAAGAAGCTGGTCCAGTAATCGGTACACAGAAGAAACATTCAACACTCGGGAGGGCTAGGCAGAAATCGGTAGTCAGAAAACAATCCGGGGTCAATAACATGAATCACTAAAGCAAGGATAACACTGAAAAGTCTGCACAAAAACAAGAACAATCTGGCAGGTTACTGATGGGAGAAGGCTGCTAATATTGGGGTGAAAATAGGTGCAGGCAATTAGCAGTGATTACTGTAAAGAAACCATAACAGATAAACCTAGAACAGGAAATGGTAACAAAATAAGAGCCTAAAACAGGAAGCGGTAGGACAGAACCCTGACAGTTTCATGACAACATAGTTTCAAAGACGTGTATCCATGATAGTTTTATTTGGTAGTTTTAAGGTGTAACAATTAAAACTGACTTAATTCTCTTTTTTTAATCAAATAAATATTAGTCCAAAACATTACATAATTCTCCTAAGCATAAGGAAATACAGATGTTTCATGCCAAAATAGTTTAATTTTAAGGAAGTTCAGCCTGATAATTTGGATTAAAACAATTATTTAATTTAGGGAATAAATGCTAGTGTTTCTCCTCCATAGATAAGTTTTTCTCTCTAAATCCTATTTTTTAAATTAAATCCTACAACAGTTCTCTTCACAAACAACATTTTATGTAAATAATGGCTTTGTTAACAGCCAAGCAGTTTGAATTGTGCAGAGAATATCAGTTATCATCATGGTCTGAAACAAATAAACAATAGATGAATACACCCTGGTGCTTTGACCTGTATGATCACCTTTAAAGTGCTTTTCCTCGTTTTTTGACATATCTACAATGTTAGAACAGTGAATCATCATCTTAGACGTGACCTAAAGCTAAAAAAATGAGGTGTATGTATGTTCTAGTACTTCAAGTAGTACCCCAAGACCTTGCCACCTTTGAGATATCAGACCCTGGGGAGAGATGTCACGATCACCGGTGATTTTGTTGGGTCTACACTTTATGTAAGACTTAATCTCGCTTCTCTGGAGGATATGTCAGTAAGTCTTTTGTTAAAAACTCTACAACCCAACATGCATAAAGATGTCAGTGAAAGGTTGAGGAAGAAGCATCATGGTTTGGGGGATGTTTTCTGTAGCAGGAGTTGGGCCTCTTATAGAGCTACATGGCAGGGTGAACACAAATGTTTATTAGAACCTCCTTCAGCAACATGTGGTTCCTTCCCTGTGAGCATCTCCTAATTAGCCTGCAATTTTCATGCAAGACAATGCTCCCTGTCACACTACAAAATAAATAAAGCATTTCTTTGAAGCTGAAGATCATTGAAATAATGAAGTTGCCAGCCTAGAGTCCTGATCTAAACCCGACTGGAAAATACTTTGTGACAACATTATGGGTAAGAAACCCACTACAGTTACTGAAGGGCCTCCACACTTCCTAATTTTTGACAGCCGTAACCCTCGAAAAATTTTGTTGTAATCTTGTTTGGTGCTACAGTGGTTATTGTTCTCTAATTTTGATCAGTTTTCAACAAAATAAAGTTTTTGTTGAACTGCCTTGGTTATTTTGTAAACCATGCTAGTACACCAGTAGTAAACCCACAGCTAATATTCTTTCAAATTTTGAGCAATGAAGACAATATTTCAGAAAAAAATCAAGTGTTTTTAAATTGTCCTTTTAGTTTTGACCTCAACTGTAGTCTAAATTGGAAGGTTAGGATTGTGGTTACCTTGAGTATCCACTTTTGGTCAGAAATCCATTGAAGCGTGTGAGTTCTGAAAGCACTCTAAATAGCTGGGGAAGTGAACTGATCAGTTACAGTAACTAATCAATTACCCAGTAAAGCCACTGCAGATACATTATGATCATTTTATGCTGGGAGACTATAGTAATGGCGGTTAGTGCCTCATATAGCACCGCTGCTGAAAAAGGTATCAGGAGGTTACATGAAATGGCCTCTGCATGGTTTAAAGACCTGTATAATGGTAAATGCTACAACTGCGAGGCGATGTAAGAGAGCATTAGAGTACTTATTCTGCCACTGGATTTTATCAGTTGGATTGCATCCATGTTGTGTAGTGCCAATGAATTTATATTCATTGTGTTCACTGTGTTACACTGATGTATATTTGGTAATCACAGAACACAACAGCTGCTCAAACAAAGGCAGAAACATGCCTCGTATCTACAACTGTACATTCTTGTCTGAGAACTAACTTAAAGCTGTAATCAAATGGCAAACACTTGTCTTCATCTGGTGCTTGGGGTCATGAGCTGTTCTTTTTTCTCCAACTTTCCTCTTTCCATTATTTTGATTAACATTGATTTTTGTTTCCACAGTTCACCCAGAATTCAGATAAAATTAACAAGACTGAGAGTCAACATCCATCCATGCTACAGACTAAAGCTGATGTTAATGTCCTTTTTCTCATTCGTTTTGTAAGTATTTGGTCATAAAACAAAATACTGGACAAATGCAAACATGTACAACATATCACAACTCATCTGTCAGTTGAAATTTCACTAAAAATGGCAAATGTGCACCTCATAGTGGCAGTAGAGGAAAGGTCACAGGATCACAAACATCAGCAGGGTTCATCCTAATCAGGCTATGTTTATGTATTTCAGCGTGAACTAAAGTGGTAGACAGTCCGATAGTGTGATTATACCATCTCTCTAGCATAGCTAAAGACAAACGCAAGGAAATAAAATGATGGTTAACTGAAAATCAAAAGCATATTGCAGTAAACCAATTAATATGAGCACAAAAAGATAGGATCACACTTTTGTCTGGTTTGTTAAGTTGCAAAGAAAAATCACAATCAATAGTTTAACTGGCTGACAACCTAAAAGAATACTCCACATACAGTGATAATGTGGCCCTGTTTCTTACCCCATTCTTCATTTCCACACAGTTTGCCTGAAGTGCACGCATCTTTATCATGTTTTACGTGTGAGAAACTACAGTGGGGCAAATAAGTATTTGATACACCGCCGATTTTTCAAATTTTCCCACTTACAGAGAATGGATAGATCTGTAATTTTCATCGTAGGTACACCTAGAGACAGAATCTACAAAAAAAATTCCAGAAAATCACATTGTTAGATTTTTAAATAATTTATTTCCATTTTATTGCATGAAATAAGTATTTGATACAATAGAAAAATAGAACTTAATATTTGGTACCGAAACCTTTGTTTACAATTACAGAGGTCA